>NC_064641.1:571337638-571645257 GCF_023864345.2 Schistocerca serialis cubense | reverse complement strand
TCTCAATAGTAGTTAATACCACTACTAGTTTTTGAATTTTGGACAGGTCAGTATTATCTCAGTTGATTTTCTGAAAACTTTCATGCAATTTTGTACACAATGTTACACATTTCAAGCTAAAATTTATAAAAAGGAATTACTTTATAAAATATTTTTGTTTTGATGCTATAATTGATAAGTATTAGTTCTGAACTTTTTTAGGAACATTTGAAATTATGAATTATTTGCACACTTAAAATTTCTATTACTAATTACACAGTCCTGTACTGCTTACTATGTTTATTTCTGGATTCATTTATGAAATAATAATCTGAATTAATACTGTAAAGAAGACTAGTTGGAATTCATATGTTAAGAGAAATTGTAAACCTTTTAGAATATTGTTATTTCCACAGAGTGTAGGAGTCTTCAGCTTGCTTCTGATGTGATAGGGCATATTTTTGTATAATAGGTGTGAACAATTTAATTTCACATTTGTTAATGTGAAAAATCAAATTACAGTATGATATACTAAAATGTGAGATTTTCAGTGGTAAATATATTTATGTAAAAAATTCTGCAGCAACATTGGCGGTGGTTAGCGTTTAACGTCCCGTCAACAACAAGGTCATTAGAGACGAAGCGCAAGATCGGGTTAGGGAAGGATTGGGAAGGAAATCGGCCATGCCCTTTCAAAAGAACCATCCCGGCATTTGCCTGCAATGATTTAGGGAAATCACGGGAAACCTAAATCAGGATGGTTGGAGACGGGATTGAACCGTCGTCCTCCCGAATGAGAGTCTAATGTGCAGCAGCATTCTTCATGTTTATTTAGTTCAAGCCAAAGATGAGAGCCTGGTGTTCAATTTTCAGCTTCAGAATAACAATCAGGCTACCATCATTTCGAATAGTTTGCACGGCATGTTGGTGAGGCTCATCTGTCAATGGTTGATGGATGCTTGACTTAGCTAATTTAAGTATTTTAATTGTTATATCATCTCACCATTGTGAAGGGAAAGCACCAACCCAAATGTGGTTCAAGACCATGAGTAGATGTAGTCCGAGTGATATTTAGATGTTGGATCATATGAATGTGAATCAATTCAGAATGAGGGCTGTATCATTGTGTAATGAGAGAAGAATCCAAAGCAGTTCCCAGTGGTGAAGGTTTGTCATGGATTGAAATGGGTTGGGGTAGGGGGTAAAAGCCATCCCCCCCTCTAACTTGAATTAACTGTTTGAAAGGTGGCTGGGTAGCCTGGTGATGCTGATGCAGTCACAAAGCTGGTTATGTTTGTTAATTCCCTGTCAAAAATTTTTATTTCAAATATAATTGAGGAAAGTTATAAATCTCAAATTTTTGCTGAGCAATGGGAGAAGGCAGCAAGTGGAGAAAAATCCTTTTGTTAATGTTTTGGAAAAAAATTGTTTCAAGCAAAGAACTTGCAAGCCACCACCCTTCTTCAAATTCCACAGACTCCAGCACCTGGGTGAGCAATGCAGAAGTGGAGGAGGCACAGAAGAGTTACTTAACAGGTGCTACCCAATACCTGCCTTTATTATGAAAGATTTTATCTAAACTATCTATTTAAAATTCAATTTTGTATTAATTTTGAACTTGTGTATTACAATCACTCCAGGCCATGTCAGTTGCCATTATTGTTAGTAATTTTCATTTACTATGACTACAACAACTGCTGCTGCTGCTGATTTAAAAACTTATGACTTAATCCCACCAGGCACAGTGTGTGAAATATTCTTTTATGTATGAATCACTTTTTGTTCTGAGTAGTTCATGATTTCTATTACAAACTAAATTAAGGGAAAGATTATTGTATTTCCAATTATTGCAGAGGGTGCTATTTCTTTTTGTTTGTGGTTGCTGTATGGGACAGTGTTTTATAATTTAGTCTTTTGGAGATTATCCAGGCTCCGAGTAATGGAACATTACGGTCAGATGCATTGTAGTGGCACCATAATTTTATTCAGGTGGTTGAATAAAGCAGATGATGTTTAGTATTACTGCAAGAAGCCTGTTGGAGGAGGGCAGAATAAGGCTGGACCGACAATTATAACAGGTCTGACATGTTGACACAGCAAGAAATATCCCCACAGCACTGCAAATTTATGTCAGGCTAGAGATGTAATGCTACCAGCACAGTGAATGGCAGGATGTCTGTGCCACACAGCTAGGCTAGGGCATCTTTATGGATTGGGTAATGGGAATCAATACTCTGGTACAACAGGGCCATTCAAGACCGTATAAATTCACATTATTCGATAGATATATGCAATCTGGCAGGCACCATCTATGAGGAGAGAGCTACACCAACTCTCAAGTTGATGTAGGTCTACTAGCTGCCACTGTCTGCTCCTGCTAGCAATTCGACTGCCAGCTGCATTAAATCCAATGCTGATGACTTAGTGCTTTCTGCCTAGTGTCTCTCCAGCAGGCCAACCACCTACTTCCTACCTTGGTGTCTTACAGTTAGAGCTCACTCATTTTGCCACTGACATTGCTTGTCACCACTTGCATGTGCAAGCATTGTAGACGAAACCAATCTCCCTAGCATAGGGACACGGACTGGATTCTGAGTGCCTCAGCACCCTGCATCTTAAGGTAGCCAGACTGTCTTGGATGCACTGTGCACCCTCATTGCTGCTGCTGCTGCTGCTGCTGCTGCTGGTGCTGCTGCTGGTGCTGCTGCTGGTGCTGCTGCTGGTGGTGGTCAGCACCTACATGACAACCTGCTGACAGTGAATGTCTCTACACACCATAAACAGCATGTATCCTTAGCAGGGGAGGGCGAGGGGGGGGGGGGGGGGGGCTATGAGCATGTCTGAGCATCATGACTGTATGAATTGAGAAGTTATAAAATTTCATGAACAACCATCGATCAGGATCCTGGTAACAACCCAATGCCTCTTCACAGCCCTGCTACTGCAGAAGTTATCTATCCTGGCCTCAGTTATGATTTTTATGCTGTTAAATTAATATTTTCAAGGTATTTTTATTTTAGGCCCATAACAACAGTAGCTCACCCTAGTCTACATAAAAATTTAGACTCAGGTTGTAGTCCTTATTCAACTTGCTAAGAAAGGGAGCTGCTACAGGGATGTTTGGTTGGAAGTAACACATTGGTAGATATACCACTGAGAAGGAGCAGACACAGAAGCATCAGCTCGCTTGTGCAGTTTGTCTGTGGAGTCCAACGCTGAAAAACGGTTGGTGGTGCGCACTGGTGAAACAGAGGCCAGCCGGGCTAAGGCACCACATGGCAACACGGTTGAACAGGAATTTTGAATTGGTGAAAGAGAAGATTGTTTGCCTTTGATGGACTTCTTCGAGCCTTTCCAGTTAGAGGAAGACCCGGGTGTTGTTTGGCTAGAGGGATGGAGGAAGTCTTCACAGGAGTACTACTCCTGTCCTTTCTGCTTGTGTAGCTGGTAGCTTCACCCCTTGAGGTGAGAGTTTGATGGGTTGTTGCACAGCGGGATGGGCAATGGTGAAGCTACCTTGTCACTGGGTAATTTCACAACCTCAGACCTGAATTTGAGGTTGCATGGCCACGTCCCTCATAGAGCGAGGGGTCACAACAACAGAACTGTAGGTGCCAGATGGGAGAACACAGGGTTTGAGACTATCCAGCAACTTGCGAGCTATTGGGTAAAGCACTTTTTTCTTTACCCGAATCTCTTGGACAGCCTTCTCATCAAGGAACATGGGACAATCCCCAGAAGAGGTGGCATGGCTGCCATTGCAATTGATAGAGCGGGGAGAAGGAGGCAGACAATCACCCTCGTGTGCATCCCTACCACAGGTTACATATTTGGTTGGGTGTCGACAAGGCAGTCTTGTGTGAATGAAATGAGGACACTGGTAGTAGATATGAGGTTTGGAATGTATGGGCAGACTGTGATAATTTTGTAGCCTACTTTGATCTTTGATGGAAGCACCACCCTATCGAAGGGGAGAAAGAAAGTGCAGGTGGGCACTAAGGAGGAATCTACCTTTCTCGTTACATGATGGACAGCAATGGCACCCTGATCAGAGAGATAAGATTGGATTTCTGCTTTCGTTAGACCATTGAACAGCCTGGTGTAAATTACACCATGGAAAGAATTCAAAGATCTATGGACCTCGACACAAACAGGGTAACCATGGAGAAGTGCGGTAGCAAGCAGTAGTTGTGCTTCAGAATCAGAAGTGGTCTCCAAAAGCAAAGTGCCATTCCGTAAATGATAGCAGGATTTCACAGGGATGGAAATTGCATCAACACCTTTCTCAATAATAAACGGATTTAGTGTGGTGAAGGATGGACTGTCTTCAGTACGTGAGACCACAAGGAACCATGGTGCAGTGGGTAGGGTCCATCTCTGGGCCTGACCTGTACCAAGGGGTACATGCAAACCCTACCTAGTGACCCCTGGGTCAGAAATTACGTGTCACCCAGTCACCTGTTATGCATCAGGTGCATGGGCCGGCCTTCAGGAGTGCGCAGTGAGGAGGAAGAAAAAGAGGATCCTCAAATGCCAAAGCAGAGGAAAGAGGAGAAGGGAACAAAGAAAGGAAAAAGGGAATGAAAAACAAAGGTAAGACTGTTCTGACATCAGCAAAAGAATTCAGAACAGTCCCAAAAACATCCCAGACATGTTCCCCAAGAGAGGGGAGAAAGCACAGCAAGATGATAGACATGCAGCATGGAAGAGAAAAGATGCTGCAAAGGCTGGGGCCCCATGGTTGCCAAGCACAAACCCGCCAGAGAGTGGCGAGCCCCCTGATGGGTCATTGTGCAATAACAGTTGCCTTGAGATTGGGGGAAGAGACTTCAAGTTCTATAGTTAAGACACCATGGATGGCACTGAAGTGATTAGGGGCCCTGTCATTCAAGAGAGATCAAGATCAGGAGAGAAGTTTGTCAATCAGAAGGATCCTACCAGATGTCATGGTATTGCTCACTGGGTGTGGTGCATTTCAAAATCCCTGAGAAAGATAAATAGACAGTGTTGTTGGATTAAAGCGTTTGTCTCAAAATTAGTGCCATGCCTATGTTACAAATGGAGATCACTGAGGTCATGTGCATTCATACATCTTTTACTTCCAAAGTTCATCATCATCAACATCATCATCATCTTTCACAACTTGTGGCAGCTGAGATTCTTGTGAGAGCTTATCCACTGTAGGTGTAAATAAGGCAGAAGACAAGCAGAGGCAGGCCTGGGAACCTCAGTCAATGGCTCATTTGTCTATTGGCTAATGTCTGGTTGCTGATCCTTTGATTTCCAAGTTTGTTGCCAAAAGGGATCAGTCACCTGACTGTCCAGGTGTAGGAAGTTTTTCCCAAAGATGATGCCACAGGAAGCATGAGAAGGGACAGCCTGTCACCCCCTCTTTGTGTATTAATCACTGTACTATGTTTATTTTCTTACGAGTTTACAAGATAGTAATGCATAAAACTAGGTTAGATTTGTCATCTTAAGATGGAACCACTTCTGAATTTATTATCTAAGCAAGTTCACCAAATACGTTTTCAGTGCCACCACAAAAAAAAAAAAAGAAAAAAAAAGTTGGGTTAGTACAGAGAGACCCTCCATATGATTGGGTACAAACCAGGAGCTGAGTGGAGGTAGCTGGACAATGTTTTCTGGACAAGGCGTGGCCAATGAATGAAAATTCCTAGGGTTATATCTGCACTAATATGCAGTTTATGAAGAGCCCCATGGTAACTAGTTGACAAATTTAGTCATTTCATGTTGCCATACATTTGTGATGGTGCTGCCTATTCCAAATAAAAGCTCTCCACATAGGTGCACTTAACCACAGCCAAGGCCACTTGGCACGATATCCAGCATCCAGAGTATGAACGGGGAGGCAACAGCTCAGGCATCAACAGCACAACCATTGTACGATCAGGCACAGGTACTTGAAAAGCTCACCACATGGACTGGTTACCTTGATGGGTGTGGGCACCTTCTCTACAAGGCCCAGACATTGTGTTAAGGACTGAGCTCAAACCCAGATGTCAAGACCAAATGGAAGTTAACTGAAATGTGTTGTGTAAAGTGAAGGTACCAAAGCAGGTAAACCCATAATATACTCCAATGAGTGATGTAGGTTACTGCACAGAATCTGAGGAAAATTTTATTACAGGGAAGAAAGGATCCTCATGTTCATCATTCACTTCCTCACAAAAAAGTTGAGCCATTTGTGGTGGGGAAACACTGTTAGTGTGGATTTCACATACAGCACAATAACCTGGACTGTCATGCAAGAGTTTTACTATATGAAGACTACTTTAGTACCACTGACTGAATTGGGTAAAAGTGTGAAACATAGCAGAATTTTTCTCTGTTTAACAAAAATTTGGCGATTACTATATTGAGCTACAAACAAAATCATGAATCATTTTATCAATATTATTTGTACAAAATAGTGCTAGCCACTCATTTTTGATGTTATAAATTTGTGAGACGAATCCACAATATGGATTGTAGTAACAGGAAGATGATTGACTTCATTCGTTGTAATACATTCATGAAGAGCAGAATGAAATATTATCTAACAAGACTTTATAACCGATTCATTCTATCACTAAAGTACTTTTTATGCTGTGTGTTTATTGGCATTTACTCACAGATGTGTATTCAGCAGAAACAAAAGCATCCTGGACGCCAAGCCACATTGTTATTGGGAGGAGGAGAAGTTGTTTGCGGTTCTTCAATAACTTCATTGTTGTTACTAAGAGCTTCACACCTGAAGATCCTTTGTCATTTTGTTTTTTCCTAAAAATTGAAAAGTTAAATATATTTTAAAAGTTTTACATTTTGAAGCTACATCAACATATCCAGCAATGCCACCAGCTATTACAGTCAGACTTTCTAGATTCATAATTTTGTTCTCTTAGGACATTAAATAGTAATTAAATCTACAGTCAGATTGCCATGAATTTGAACTCTGCTGTCGTTATGACATTAAGGAGAAACACTTATTATGTGACATATTAATATTATTCTTTGTCCAGTTCTTCATACAGTTTTCCATTTGCAGTGGCATTTAAAATTTATTTCAAATTTTTCATTATATGTTATTGCTTTTTTCTGTATTGCATACCTAAGCCATGACAATTTAAAATAAATGTGAAGTAAACTTTAATGAATTGTGTAGAATATTATTACCAGCTGGTCCATGACCCATCTTTACAGGAATCTTAAAATGCATCAGTACCATTGTGCGCATCAACAGCCAGTTTTCTCCTTCACCATTCACACACTTTCCTGAACACTTCCTCACTAGAATGTCTAAACATTTGCTTGCAATTCAAGTGCCTTGCCCACATACATCTTCCTAAACATTACTTTGTCCTTCACTACTGACAGCCACAAAGTTTAGGCCCATGTTCCATGATAAAGCAGTCATTCAGTTTCACTACCTTTGTGAATTTAGAAGCTGAACTTTTAAATGCCTGCTTATGAAGACAAAGTTTTTTTTTATGTCAATGGTAAGTAACACCACCTCATTCTTTTACTAAGAAACAGTGTAAATGTTGGCACTTTACACCCATCTTAAGTGACTTAACTTACAGTAGTAACCACAATTCTGCTTGAACAGTCTTTCTTGTCACAATGCTGACATTTCTCTCTGTTTTGGTGGAGAAAAGAAAAGAAAGCAAAAAAAACATTAGTGTAGCAAGTCACTTATATGCTATAATACCAAAATGCAGATGTCTAACCAAAGCCTATACTGTTGGAAGATTTTGAGAAACCATTATTTTTCTGCATTTGAACGGTGTGTTTAATATCTGATTTGTATTAACTGTTACTATGAATTGAGTAGTATGTAATGTGGACATGAGATCTCATCCAATATTATTACATCCATTTATCTTTGTCCACATATGGACCAAGTGAGGACACTTCTTAAGAAAAGGGATGGAGGGTGGAATTAACTGCAAAATAGTATACACAGAAAGAGGCTGCAGACTGAAGGACAGGAAATGTTCCAAGTGTAGACACTACTCAGGATGAATGAGCCAGTGAAAACTCAATGCAGAAACATATAAAAACTGGTGCAAGGTTAGTATCCCCCTACAACTTAATCATTAGATGTCTACAGCACCATCACAGCACTTTACTGTATAACCATTACACCAGTAGTTAAGCTACACCCATATGCTGGATATATTCTGTTATAGCTTCTTTATATCTGCATCCATACTTTGAGTTACATTCCACTGTGTAGCAGGTAAAGTAATGTAGAGGGAGGACACAGAATGGCTGTGATATCGACCATATCTTAGTATTCGTTACTAACTCTTGATTTGCAAGTGAGCTTGCCTAACAATGAACACACACTGTAAAAGTATTTGTTAACTGAATTAATGAAACTGAGCTACCTGGATCTAAATAATGGAATATAGCAAAATTATGACTACTGTAGTGTCCATCTGAAAGTCTATGTAAGAAATGTAAACAAATGTTAAACTTTTATTTGCAAAATTTATATGGAGAAATCTTATTGCTTATTGTAATAATGATTCAGATATACATAAAGATACAACTGTTAAAACACACATCAACCAGTGGCAGCAACCTCACATAGCTAGTACAGTCAAGTTTTACAGAGAAAATGATATGTCTTCTTAGAGGTTTTAGCCACATCATGTAGTAGAAATGATAAACCAAGATGAGCTGATCCTGACATTACAGGGAGTGTAAGACTTCTTTAAAGGTGGAGATAAAGGTAGTGAAGATAGACACCCAGTCCATGAGCTTCAAGAAACTTCAAATTAAGTATATTTCTAGTGACCATGAGAGGTGGTTACATTTTAAGCAGAGGTTATTGTGTATACTGTTGTCACTTCCCTTTCAAATGTTTCAGTCCTCAGACATGCATGGAAAAAAGTAGGTAAGCTCGTGAGCTTGATTCTCTCTAATGTTACTGTCATGATCTTTTCACAAGATATAGGGATGTGTAGGAGGAAGTGGTATATTGAGCTTCCAGATCATCACAATGCATCTCTTGTAGCACTTGGCACCAAGTTGGATTAGCATCCCCGCAATTCCTTCAGAAGTGGGCCAACCTAGACCAACAATGCCTTGATGAACTTTTCGATAGTATTCCACAATGAATACATCACTGCAAGAGGACATACTATTAGGTATTAGAGATACGACCACCTCTGAAGGTCTTGAGTATGGTGGTACAACATGAACTGCATGGGTTTCAGGAGCAATAAAAATGGTGGAAATTATGTTTATGTTGATCTTTATTCCTACTATCTGTACAGGTTCTGGAACTCTCAGAACTAAGGTGATGCAAAACTTTTTTGATGTGTGCAGAAGGGTAGTTGCATTGGTGGAGCCATTATTCCAATGAGATTATGGCCACTTGATTGGAATCAACAGACTTTGAATGCAGAATGGTACTTGAAACCATCTCCATGGGACATTCCATTTCAGAAATTTCAATATTCTGAGCTGCACTGTGTACAAATGGTCTGATGGTATTAAATTTCAGATATTACCTCTCACTATGGACAATGGAGTGGCTGACAGCCTTCCCTTAATGACCAACATCAGTGGCATTTGCACAAAGCTGTCAGTGCTAGCAGTCAACTGACATTGTGGAAAGTTACTGCAGAAATCAAAGCAGGATATACAATGAACATATTTGTTATGACAGTGTGGAGAAATTTGGCATTAGTAGACTATGGCAGCAGATGACCATTTGCAAGTGCCTTTGCTAATAGCATGAGATCACCTGCACTGGCTCTGCTGGGATTGTGACTATTCATTGGGCCCTAGACAACTGGAGAACCATGGCCTGGTCAGATGCATCCTGATTTTCATTGGTAAGAGCTGTTTGTAGGGTTCAAGTGTAGTATGGACTCCATTAAGCTGTGAACCATAGTTGTCAACAAGGCATTGACCAGTGCAAGCTGGTGGTGGCTCCTTTTGGGTCTTGAATCTTCCGACTCATTTGATGATGTCCACCACAAATTTCTCTCCTGTAACATCCTCTTCAGCTCAGAATAGCACATGCAACCAAAGTCCTCAATTATTTGCTGTTCAAATATCTCTCTACATCTCCCTTTAGTACCATGGAAGTGATTCTGTGATGTCTCAACTAATGTCTTAATGAATGTCTTATCAGCCTGTCCCTTCTCCTTGTCAGTGTTTTCCACATATTCCTTTCCTATCCAACTCTGCACAGAACTCCCCATTCTTTCCATTCCTGAACTTTCTTTTACTTTCATCATTACTTCTTCAGTGCACAGATTGAGCAGTAGGGGAGTAAGACTACATCCCTGCCTTACACCCTTTTTAAATGGAGCACTTTATTCTTGGTCGTCCACTCGTTCACTCTTGCACTTATTTTATATTACCCATCTCTCCCTATAGCTTATACCTATCTTTTCAGAATTGGAACATCTTGCACCATTTTACATTGTCTAACACTTTTACTGGGTCAACAAATCCTATGAATGTTGTCTATTTTTCCATAGCCTTGCTTCCATTATCAATCACAATGTCGGAATTGCCCCTCTGGCACCTTAACCTTTCCTTAAAGCCAAACTGGTTGTCATCCAACAGATCCTTAATTTTATTTTCCATTCTTCTGTGTATTACTCTTGGCCGCATGAGCTGTTAAACTGATTGTGTAATAGTTCTCACATGTGTCAGCTCTTTTAGTCTTCGGAGTTGTGTGGATGATATTTTTCTGAAAGCCAGATGATGTGTCACCAGACTAACATTTGACACACCAATTGAACAGTTGCTTTGTTGCCCCTTCTCCAATGATTTCAGAAATTCTGATGGAATATTATGTATTCCTTCTGTCTTATTTGATCCGAAGTCCTCCAAAGTTCTCTTAAATTCTGATTCTAATAATTGATCCCCTATCTCTTCTAAACTGTCACTATCTTCTTCTATCACATCAGACACAGCTTCCCCCTCATAGATGCCTTCAGTGTACTCTTTCCATTTATTTGCTCTCTCCTCTGCATTTAACAGTGTAATTCCCATTGCACTCTTAATGTTACCACCCTTGCTTTTAATTCCAATGACACTTGGTTTGAGTTTCCTACATGCTGAGTCATCCTTCCGAGAAGGCTTTCTTTTTCAATTTCTTCACATTTTTCCATGCAGCCATTTCATCTTAGCTTCCATGCTCTTCCTATTTACTTCATTCCTCAGTGACTTATTTCTACATTCCTGAATTTCCCTGAACATTTTTGTACTTCCTTCTTTCATTGATCAGCTGAAGTGTTTCTTCTCTTATCCATAGTTTCTTCACAGAACTTCAAGCATACCACATCATTCTTTAGTACTTCCACATCCCACTGCTTTGTGTATCAATTCTTCCTGACTAGCCACCAACTTTAGCCTACTCTTCATCACTACCAAATTTCGATCTCATCTGTATCTGCTCCTGGGTACACCTTACAATCTGGTACCCGAGTTTGGAATCTATGTCTGACCATGATGTAATTAACTGAAATCTTCCCGTATCACCCTTTCAAATATTCCACCACCTCTTTTGACTTTCTTCACCATTACTAGCAGAAATTTAGGACAGGAGTCAATTAGTCCTCCTCTCTCATTCCTTGTCCCAAGCACATATTCACCTGAAACCTTTTCTTCTCCTCCTCCTTCCACTGCAACTGCATTCCAATCCCCCATGACTATTAGATTGTCATCATCTTTATGTACTGTATTACTCTTTCAACATCCTCATATACTTTGTCTCCATCTTCAGCTTGTGACATTTTGGCATGAATACCTGAACTTTCATTGTTGGTGTTTGTTTGCTGTGGATTCTGATAAGAACAATACTATCACTGAACTGTTCGTGGTAACAGACACACTGCTCTACCTTTCTATTAATAACAAATCCCATTCCCATTATACCATTTTCTGCTGCTGTTGTTGTTGTTACCCTATACCCATGTGACCGGAAATCCTCTTTCCATTTCACTTCACTGACTCATACTATATCTAGACTGAGCTTTTGCATTTCCCTTTTCAGATTTTCTAGTTTCCCTACCACGTTCAAGCTTCAGACATTCCACGCCCTAACTCTTAGAATGTTATCCTTCCATTGATTACTCAATCTTTTTCTCATGGTAACCTCCCCCTTGGCAGTCCACTCCCAAGATCTGAATGGGGAGCTATTCCAGATTCATTTGCCAATGGAGAGATCATCATGACACTTTTGAATTACAGGCCACATGTCCTGTGGATACACATTATGTGCATTTAATGAGGTCATTTCCTCTTTGTGCATCCTCATGCCATTGATCTTTCCTGATCCTTCCACCTTTAGGGGCAGTTTCCCAACCCAAGAACAAGAGAGTGCCCTGAACCTGTCTGTTCCTCTGCCCTCTTTGACAAGGCCGTTGGCAGAATGAGGATTTTTATGTTGGAAATCTTAAGCTCCAATGCTGATTATTAATCAAAATTCAAGCAGTGGTAGATTTTGAACCCATACTAAGGATGTTTTCATTACTAATCAGACACTACTCCTAGACCAATTGGTCTTTTAGGTGGCTTCATAATGGTATGTTTACATGGAATGGACTGGGTCCTATGGTTCTACTTAACCTGTCATTGACAAAATGGTTATGTTTAGCTACTTGGAGGCCATTTGCAGCTATTCAAGGACTTCATGTTGTCAAGCAACTATGTCATGTCACGGAGTAACATTTGCTCATGATTGGTTTGAAGAACATTCTGGACAATTTGAGCAAATGGTTTGGCCACCCAGATCACCCAAAATGAATTCCATTGCACATGTATGTGGGAGGATCAAGAGCATTTCGTGCACAGAATCCTGTACAGGCACCCCTTTTGCAATTGAAAATTACTATAGAGGCATCATGGCATAATATTTAAGCAGGTGCAACACGATATTAGGAGGTGTCCTGCGACTTTTCACGTCAATGTAGATGTTAAGTGTTCGTTGATAGAATATTTCGCCGATTCTATGGTATGGTGGCAGTTTCAGTGATTTTCTGCTTTCAAGATGACTGCACATCTTTTCTGTCACTTCCTCATATCTCTTATAAAGCTGATGGAAGGAGCTAATCCAACGTCCTGTCATGCGAAATTCAGGAAAAATTCCTAGCGGAATACAAAGGAAGCAATAGGCCTAGTATGCGTCCAACTCAATTTCATCCCCTTAAGGGCATCCCACTCCCACAGCGGAATCACGACAGCAGTTTGCTACCTGCCTGAGGACGAAGAAGGCATGTGATGGCTCGCTCATTGTACATTGTTTAACACGGAAGAACTTTGCAACAGACTAAAAGAGGTACAGAAAGAACAATTACTGTTTTCTGTGCTAGAATAAGGAGAAGTAAAATCTCGACTGAAAAGATGTCCTTTCCAGGAATTAGAACCGAACCGTCTTGGCGGTGGGATGCAACGAGCTGTAGGAGCTACCTCATTCATTATCCAGTTGGCAAGGCTGCACGGTAGCCTGACAGATTAATTCTCTTGGTTATTTTTGTTGACGTCCAGCTGGATGTTCTCGGTCTAATGTTATGGGAATAAAGATAAACTTTGAGTATTTCCTAGGTCTTTTCCGCAACTATACAAACAGCGTGGTTTTGATCATATGAATATGCGATTTTAGATCGTTGAATCAGGAAGGAAACAGCATTCACGTTAACAGTCAGTCGTTTGAGATAATTTTTTCTCTAGGGGCGTGACACACACTGGCTCGCTGAATCATTTATATCAGAACTGACAGTTTTTGAATCTTGCAGCCACTCGTTCCACCCTCTTGGAAGAATGTTTGCCGACGCCCTAACGTATCAACGAAACGGTTCTACAGTTCGTAACTGACGCCATGTCATAGAATTCTTGCTTTCTGTTACGGTTCATTAAACTAGCACCGTATGGATAACTTTTTTAGTTACAGACTACTGGTTTCATTCTGCGTTGCAGATCGTCTTTGGGTCTATGTTGGAACAAAAAGGCAGTAACAATAATGATTTTACATAATGTGGTTTTGCAACTACTTGTCTCATGGCTAGTAGAAACAAGCGAATATTACGAAATCTTGCAAACCTGTCGCCTCAAAGTGATTGCAGGTTGTCAACAGTTGCTTAAAACTAACGTAAAAGGAAGAGTGTGTTGTGGGGTAAAAACGTTCGTATTGTCAAATGACATGTGCGTAAGTCGGATGCGTCCATTAAAATAATCTAAAACCATTTCTGCATATATAATTAAATAAAAATAAAAATTCAGCATGAATGATGTGTTACACAATAAAAGAGAAAACAACTGCTATAAACATGCTGACAGCAACTGTGCAGCGTACATTTTCGTTCTTAAAGAATGGCATTTTCATTCTGTTGTGTAGTGTGCATCGATTTTAGTTTGTAGGGCACTTGCTCACGAAAGGCAGAAGTTACAGTTCGAGGCTCGGTCCAGCGCACAGTTTTAATCTGCCAAGAAGTTTCATAATCATTCTTGTTTACTTGTTTTACGAGACGGTGTAAACGTGCCTAACATACCTGAACTTCGAGAATTTGCCTTAATATTAACGAATGAGAATAGAAATACCCTGAGGACTTTTACAGAAGTGAAAGGAGAAAAACTGATCTGGTACGACACAACCATAGAAAATCCAAACAAAAAGGAGCCTTGTTACGAAAGAATCAAAGCTTTTTAGCAAACGATTATTACAAATTAACAGAGGTCTGATGTGATAATGGTCACTTAGTACCCTTGCCCACTACTCTTATTACTCTAGGCATTTCTCCGAACCTGTAAGAATTCGAGCTTGCTTTGCGTCTGCACTGAAGGGATTGTTGGCCAGTCTTGGGCATGTCCGAAACAACAGGCACCACACACATATATGAAACTTATGTCTTGGCCGTCATCCACTGGCATTCCTGTGACCAAGATATACTGTGTATCTGAGATAGCATTATACATTATCAATGTGTTCACCCAAACTCCAGACGTCTTTATAACCAGGAAGTATGAGCAATGGTCTTTGACGATCACTTTCTGAGCCAACCACAATGAAATACAAGCAGTGTGCATATATAAAATCCTTTCATGTAGCATCTAATAGACTCTTCTGCATATGAAGAATGTGTAAATGTGACTAAAGATTAATGTCTGTACAGTAACTGGAAATATCACAAAACACGGAAAAGGTGGTACAGCTCTAAATCTCATTTCTTGATTAAGTCCTGTTCTTGCAGCCAACTGAGTACACGTTCGCAAAGAAGCAATTTTGAATATACTGACCTGTCTATGGCGTCTACGAACAAGGCGACGGTAGCGGAGGCGGCCACGATGCAGCCGATGAAGATGGCGGTGATGACGAATATGCCAGAGACCTCTAGCGGAGGACCATGAGCCTCGGGCCCGCGCGACGCCAGGGGGCAGAAGCGCGCGCCGCACACCTCCTTGGGTTGCGTCGCGTTGGGTGGCGACCGCGGCCACGCTGCCGCCCCCGACCAGCGCGGCGTCGGCGACGCCGGCGTCGTGGGCGCCACCGCTTCCCTAGCGTGGTCGTCCAGGGACAGCACTGCAGCAGAACAAGATGGCCGCTCTACGTGTGTGACAGACGGGCAAAGCAGCATACTCGTCGCATATCGTTGGGTACGTTATTCGTTTGTTTACTCCCTGTCCTGTACAAGTTGCAAGATGATTGGGACGAATGTATGGAGTATCAGTGTCACTTCTGTAGCCGCACTGTCTGATCGAAAGTATCCAAACAGCCTAATGGAATCTGGCATTGACCAATAGAAAGAAGTGGACCTACCAATTTATAAGAAGGCTGCGAATATTGTGTCGTCAGTAGAGAACCAATCGCGGCAGATTGGTCTGGTCAGGAGAGCTCAGTGACAGTGCTGACTTGTCATTAGCTGCCTCCGGAGTAACAAATCCATCAGGGACACTGGAACACTTCTAAAGCTGTCCAACTGGATTGTTGGTTATATGACCACGAAACGAAAACGTGAAGAAAAGAGCTAAACCACGACCAGGCATACCTAATGTACTGACGGACAGGGACCTTCTGACACTGCAGAGGATGGCATAAAACAATCGCATGAAATCAGAGAAAGGAGAGCTTGAAAAACTGCAACCAGCAGTCGAGCTAGCATGGTGACAGTGTATAGGGAGCTAAACGGATTGGAGTACTATGGCCGAGCAGCTGCTCAAAAGCCATACATTTCTGTGGTCAGTGTTTAAGTAAATATGACGGTGGAGGTAGTATAAAGAGCGAGACCACTGGACAGCGAATGAGTGGCAACTATTTGGAGCTATGAATCTCACTATACCCTGAGCCAGACCGATAGGTCTGGGATTGGAGAGTGCCTGGAAATCGATACTGGCCATCATGTGTAGTGCAAACAGTACAGAACAGAGGAGGTGGCGTTGTAGGGTGGAGATGTTTCTCATAGTTAAGGTGTGGGCCACTTATTGCGCTTAAGAAAAATAAAATGCAGAAGGCTACGAGCACGTTTCACATTGCTGTGAACTGCTCATCGTAGGGAAACTGTTCCGAGACTTTAAGCGTGGCTGTCACAAAACACAATCTGCGAGGCAACAGTATGACAACATTATTGAAATTGACTAGCGTGCCGAGAGTGCCGACTAGCACCAAACGCAACATCGTTGGGGTGAAGTAAAACGTTGAATCCACTCCAGCCCCAACGTCTTACACCACATCTGATTTCGACTCTTGAGGAAAAACGGGCTGTTATTCTTCCACAGACATTCAGACACCCCATACTTACGTCAACTGGTAGGTGTCTAGACACACTGGATCATGTAGCGTGCGGTTGCCTCTGCAGTATCAATTATTTAAATTAACTGGTATTTCAGATTTCAGTTATTTGAAGAAAGAAGAAATGCTTAACTGTAGTAGAAGCTATTCTCAAACAGACAAAATAAATTGTCTTAAAAGATTGTACGGGTCACTTTGGAGGCTGCAGATGTGCAACTGGTTTTAAGTGGTCGAGTGAGACACTAACACAAGCATCCAGATCACAATGTGAATGTTCCTGCTTTGTTGGAATATCAACACCGAGTGTAATGTGCCTTCAAGGAATGGCGTACCACTCGCAGACATTTAACATGGCATAAGAACAGCAGTCTTATAAATATCCCAACTGACAGGAACCAGAGACGTGTGTCCTATCCTCTGATGACGATCAGTTTCAAAACCGATAGGAATTGCTACAGACAGTGAATGCAGATCTATCTATATTATTTTCAGAGCTAACTTAACTAGGGATCTGTATGCTATTAACACCAAGCTCCACGTCCTCAGTCCGTAGCTCGTGGTCTCGCGGTAGCGCTCTCGCTTCCCGAGCATGGGATGCCGGGTTCGATTCCCGGCGGGTTCAGGGATTTTCACCTGCCTCGAGATGACTGGGTGTTTGTGTTGTCATTTAATCATCATTCATGAAAGGGGAAAGACTGGACTGAGCAAAGGTTGGGAATTTGTATTGGCGCTGATAACTGCACAGTTGAGCGCCCCACAAACCAATCATCATCCACGTCCTCAATGGGTCGAAGAACGCTTACTGTACAGTAGCTGACTGGACGCAAGTGATGCCATTCGCCAAGTTACGGTTTGACCTCTTTTCAAGAGGAGGTGCTGAACAACCCACAGTATATGGAGGGGGTATTTCAAGCCAGAGGTGGTTCTGAAATGTATTTGGGTGCTTTTTGTACTACGAGTGGAGCCTACTTACGTTACCATTCACAAGGAATAAGCTGTTTATGTCAACACCCGCGGTAACCAAATCTTACCTTTTCTCTTAAATCTTCATGATGCGCCTATCGTGAACAAACCGTCTTCCAAGGTAACAGTCGTGTTCACAGGGCCACATGCACACATTCCTAGCTTAATGAACACTCATGTACTTGTCACATCGAGAAATGACCCACTAAATCAGCCAGTCTTATTCTCATAGAAATTATCTGGCAATGTTTGACATATAGAAAAACAGCTGAAACAAAATATCCATCAGGTTACCTTCCATTCAGAAGGCTGTTGCACTCACCGACTGTTATATTGAATTGTAAATAATTTATTTCAACTATCACTCACCCTTCTTAAATTTTATTGGCAGATCTAGATTTCAGCTAGAAACTAGCCATTCTCAATGAACTATCATTTTTGATCAATGCATTTAATGCCTGTTGGCTGGGCTTCATCCACAATTCATTGAATATTGTGGTATTCAATGAACTGTGAATGAAGCCCGACCAACAGGCATTACATGCATTGATAAAAATTTCTAGCTGAAATCTAGATCTGCCAATAAAATTTAGAAAGGGTGACTGATAACTGAAATATATTATTTACAACAAAATATCCCCTAAAATTTGGTAGCTCTATGCAAGCTGATCCTCGAGTGGCTTCAGCTTGATATGGCTTACCTGAAATAACTTAGATCCTCATCCTTGCCGAACTCAAGCTCTTACCAATGCTAGAGGTAGTGTTTCACACGATTTCATCTGACAGTGATAGAACAAATTTATAGAAGCATGTAACGGTCAGTTACTATGTGTTATATTTTGATTAATGTGTAGCTGTTCAATATTCTTATGCATTTGTTTATAGAAATATCCATAGTTTCAACCCTAGCAGAAACATGTAATCAAGTTACTTTTGCAGTGTTTCTAGTTTACAAGTTACTGTTTTAAGAATTTTTTTCGAAATATGTAATTCTCAGCCTACCCAACAGAAAGTGCCACCCTTCGCCACTGCTTATTTATGCAGTTTTGTAATAATTCAGCGTGCCCTTAATTTGTGATGGTAACTATCATGATCAGTGAGATGTAATGAGATGCTGTCACAGGCCATACTGTGCCCTGACGTGATTTGACATGTAGAAATAGACGCAGGGTAACTTGTTTTCTTCTTTCGGCACGAATGGGAATGACTTAACAATAGACGAAGTGAAACAAAGGTACAGAAGTGGAATCAAAATGAGGTCATCTTAAATAAGGTTAAGGGACGGGCTGAGAAACCAATTAAAATTTTGTTCTTTATTTGTATGTAAGCTACTACGTTTGGCGCTGAGTGTTGATAACTTTTGCCATTAGACAGAGGCGCGCTCTAGGAGTGAAAGAATTACGGGTAGCGCAAACAGCGTGAATTATGACTTGTGAACAAAAATTACAGTTGTGACAGAGCAGCTTACTGATAACGGAAGAAATATTGAAAGGACTGTTTGTAAGGAAAGTGAATATATGGCGACTGATTGGGTCGTTACTCTGATTTTGTCTTCGGATTTGATATTTAGAAACAATCATGTGTGTGGATACGGAAAAGTTATCCATTATGATAAATACACACATCAAAAAAGTTATGCATCACCCCAGTTCACAGAAATTCTGACGACAGACGTTGACTGTGGATATTTTATCACAGAGAGAATCCCTTTGACTGTTCAGAGGTGTCACTAAACCCACCCAAAGATGTAAACAACCATGCCTGAGTAGCGCATATTAGAATATTAGACAGAGGGGGGTCCGACAGCCGATCAGTTCCAGTCATTCCATCAGGAAGGAGATGCACAACTCGTGTTGTCTGTAGTTAAACCATGCCTAGACAGTCAATCCCGCAGTTCAATCGCATCCGCAATGTTACTTCGTGCCAGGAAGGGCTCTCAACAAGGGAAGTGTCCAGGCGTCTCTGATTGAACCAAAGCGATGTTGTTCAGACATGGAGGAGATACAGACAGACAGGAACTTTCGAAGACATGCCTCGATTAGGCCGCCCAAGGGATACCACTGCAGTGGATGACCGCTACCTACGGATTATGGCGCGGAGGAATCCTGACAGCAGCGCCACCAAGTTGAATAATACTCTTCGTGCAGCCACAGGACGTAGTGTTACGACTCAAACTGTGCGCAATAGGCTGCATGATGCGCAACTTCACTCCCGACGCCCATGGCGAGGTCCATCTTTGCAACCACGACACCATGCAGCGCGGTACAGATGGCCCAAACAACATGCCGAATGGACCTCTCAGGATTGGCATCACGTCCCCTTCACCAGTGAGTGTCGCATATGCCTTCAACCAGACAATAATCAGAGACGTGTTTGGAGGCAACCTGGTCAAGCTGAACGCCTCAGACACACTGTCCAGCGAGTGCAGCAAAGTGGATGTTTCCTGCTGTTTTGGGGTGGCATTATACGGGGCCGACGTACGCAGCTGGTGCTCATGGAAGGCACCGTAACGGCTGTGCTATACATGAATGCCATCCTTCTACCGATAGTGCAACCATATCAGCAGCATATTGGCGAGGCATTCGTCTTCATGGACGACAATTCGCGCCGCCGCCGCCCCCCCCCTTCCCCCCCCCCCCCCCCCAATCGAGCAGGATAACGACATCGCTCGACATGAACCCTATCGAACATGCCTGGGATAGATTGAAAAGAGCTGTCTATCGACGACGTGACCCATCAACCACTTTGAGGGATCTACGTCAAATCGCCGTTGAGGATGGGACAATCTGGACCAACAGTGCCTTTATGAACTTGTGGATAGTATGCCACGATGAATACAGGCATGCATCTATGGAACAGGACGTGCTACTGGGTATTAGAGGTACCAGTGTGTACAGCAATCTGGAACACCACCTCTGAAGATTTCGCTGCATGGCGGTACAACACGCCATGTGTGGTTTTCATGGGCAATAAAAAGGGCAGAAATGATGTTTATGTTTATCTATTCAAATTTTCTGTACAGGTTCCGGAACTCTCAGAACCGACGTGATGAATAACTCTTTTTGATGTGTGTATTGTGGGATTTTGTGTGTCATACGACTGAAGTGACCTGGCATGTTATTTGCTTTGAGAGCTCGAGATTCCGTTTGTGTGTTTACGTATTAATCCTTTATTTACTTACGGCATTTCGTTAATAGCTGTGATTTTTGGCTGTTTGGTTGTTTATGGATCTTAAGGATTTTTATTTTCTTGAACAAAAATGCGAAGTCCTGTCGTTCGAATTATTAATGAATATGTAATGACAAATTGTTTTAAAACAGTAGTGCAAGCAAACGAATTGCTTATTTCTTAATTGTGGGATCACTGGCCTCTTACCAAGAAGGTGGAGTCCGAAGCAGTCCCAGAAGTACTAATTAACATAAAAGAGAAGTGAAGACTTTTTGCAGGTCAGTGTGCTCTGTACTGTTTTGACCGTGAGGAACATTCCACGAGTTCGAGCACGTCGAAACTACGTGCTCGAACTTACGAATCACAGCTGCAGTGAATATTGATAGGACTGCAGTGGTGAACTATAATATTCAGCTTACTTATTACGGTGCTGACAATTTGCGTGTATTATGACGTTGTTTTCACCTTTATGTCTAGTGTAACAGCAAGCGTGTATTTCACACGGGACTATGTTGAGATATATAAACTATCTCGTGAGTAGTGTCGCGAAGTTCTAACACCGTTTTTCTTTACGAGAATGGTCTAGGCAACCAGAAGGACTGTTACGATTTTATCACGTTTCAGTTGAATGCTGTAAGGCCAAGGTTAATTATTTCTGCAAGTTCGATAGGAAATCGATGACTGGGTCAGTCAGGTCACGAAGTATTATGCCATAAGTTCATTCATCACTCATGCTCATAAATTAAGGATAATTGCAGAATATGGTGCCACACAACGTGGCACTAAACAAAACTGGCGCTAATAGTATACACACATAGGGAACACGACAGTTCTGCAAGTCCACGGTATTGGTGATAAGTTGAGAAAACCGTCCCGAAACACACGTGCTACAAAACGCCACTGTTTCCTGCGCATGTACCCCGACATCAATGTGGGGTATGATCACCATGCACACGTACACAGGCCGCACAACGGGTCGGCGTACTCTGGATCAGGTGGTCGAACAGCTGCTGGGGTATCGCCTCCCATTCTTGTACCAGTGCCTGTCGGAGATCCTGAAGTGTTGTAGGGGTTTAAAGACGTGCAGCGATACGTCGACCGAGAGCATCCCAGACGTGCTCGATGGGGTTTACGTCTGAAGAACAGGCAGGCCACTCCATTCGCGTGATATCTCCTGTTTCAAGGTACTCCTCCACGTTGGCAGCTCGGTGGGGCCATGCGTTATCATCCATCAGGAGGAAGGTGCACCCCTGAAAAGGCGGACACTGGCGGAAAATGACGTCCGATACACCTGACCTGTTACAGTTCCTCTGTCAAAGACTCGCAGGGGTGTACGTGCACCAATCATAATCCCACCCCACACCATCAAACCACGACCTCCATACAGGTCCCTTTCAAGGACATTAAGGGCTTGCTACCTGATTCCTGGTTCACCCAGATGAAAACCCGGCGAGAATCACTGTTCAGACTATACGTGGAGTCGTCCGTGAACATAACCTGTGACCACTGTTCCAATGACCATGTACTGTGCTCTTGATACCACGCTTTACGGGCTCTTCTGTGACCAGGGGTCAGTATAATGCACCTTGCAGGTCTCCAGGCGAATAAACCATATCTGTTCAGTCGTCTGTAGACTGTGTGTCTGGAGACAACTGTTCCAGTGGCTGCAATAAGGTTCCGAGCAAGGCTACCTGCAGTACTCCGTGGCCGTCTGCGGGCACTGATGGTGGGATATCCGTCTTATTGTGGTGTTGTACACTGTGGACGTCCCATACTGTAGCACCTGGACACGTTTCCTGTCTGCTGGAATCGTTGCCACAATCTTGACATCACACTTTGTGGCACACCGAGGGCCCATGCTACGACTTTACGTGTTCGACCAGCCTCCATTCACCCTAGTATTCTACCCCTCATAACAGCATCAATATGTGTTTTTTGAGCCATTTTCAACACACAGTCACCATTAACACGTCTGGAAACGTCTGCACACTTACTCGCTGCACCGTACTCTGACATGCACCAGCACACTTCTGCGTACGTGGACTGCTGCCAGCGCCACCGTGCGACGAGCGCAGATCAAATGCACCATACCGTCATACCCTGGGTTGGGTTAAACCCGCAAACCTCCCACCAGAGTTGTTTCACCATGTATCAGCATTATCCTTAATTTATGAACATGAGTGTAGTAAGAACAGACGGACAAATGAGAACCCTACGATACTATCCGTCAGCTTTGATCTACCACGATCATACATCACCAGAAGCAAGGTGCGAAAATATAGACATCAAATACAGAATCTTAAGAATTCGTAGTAAATACTGAAGCTAACGAAACAACAAAAAAAAAAATGGATGCTTTGCTTGGGGACAAACTATGATCTAAAATAACCGCAAAATCACGCTAACAGTAAAATATGCAATTTTAAACTAACAAAAGTACGAAACAATGTTTGGTTTCATTGATGCGAACACAAACTCAACGGAAATCAACTGTAAATGGTATGGAGAAAGTCGTTACATATTTACTTCACTTTGAAGACAATGCAAACCAAGAACATAGTATAAAAATCCGAAGTAACCAATAAACTTTAAAAACAAGAATGAGAGAAGTAACAAAACAATATCGAAAACATCACTTTTCCTCTGTAGTTCAACTGAAAGTACAGATTCCACTATAAAACTCGAAAAACTGATAGCAGTAAAAAACGTAGCTAAGAAACAATAACTGATGAAACGCTGCCTCTGAATGAAACAAAGGGTTAGTATACTGAAGCGACAAAGAAAATGGTACAGCAATGCATATTGAAATACACAGATCTGTGAACAGGCTGAATACTCAACTGTGGTTGGCAACGCCTATACAGGGTGTTACAAAAAGGTACGGCCAAACTTTCAGGAAACATTCCTCACACACAAAGAAAGAAAATATGTTGTGTGGACATGTGCCCGGAAACGCTTACTTTCCATGTTAGAGCTCATTTTATTACTTCTCTCCAAATCACATTAATCATGGAATGGAAACACACAGCAACAGAACGTACCAGCGTGACTTCCAACACTTTGTTACTGGAAATGTTCAAAATGTCCTCCGTTAGCGAGGATACATGCATCCACCCTCCGTCGCATGGAATCCCTGATGTGCTGATGCAGCCCTGGAGAATGGCGTATTGTATCACAGCCGTCCACAATACGAGCACGAAGAGTCTCTACATTTGGTACCGGGGTTCGTAGACAAGATCTTTCAAATGCCCCCCTAAATGAAAGTCAAGAGGGTTGAGGTCAGCAGAGCGTGGAGGCCATGGAATTGGTCCACCTCTACCAATCCATCGGTCACCGAATCGGTTGTTGAGAAGCATACGAACACTTTGACTGAAATGTGCAGGGCCTCCATCGTGCATGAACCACATGTTGTGTTGTTCTTGTAAAGGCACATGTTCTAGCAGCTCAGGTAGAGTATCCCATATGAAATCATGATAACATTCTCTATTGAGCGTAGGTGGAAGAACATGGGGCCCAATCAAGACATCAACAATGCCTGCCCAAACGTTCACAGAAAATCTGTGTTGATGACGTGATTGCACAATTGCGTGCGGATTCTTGTCAGCCCACACATGTTAATTGTGAAAATTTACAATTTGATCACGTTGGAATGAAGCCTCATTCATAAAGAGAACATTTGCACTGCAATGAGGATTGACATTGTTGGATGAACCATTCGCAGAAGTGTACCCGTGGAGGCCAATCAGCTGCTGATGGATCCTGCACATGCTGTACATGGTGTACATGGTACGGAAACAGCTGGTTCTCCCGTAGCACTCTCCATACAGCGACGTGGTCAACGTTACCTTGTACAGCAGCAACTTCTCTGACGCTGACATTAGGGTTATCGTTAACTGCACGAAGAATTGCCTCTTCCATTGCAGGTGTCCTCGTCGTTCTCGGTCTTCCCCAGTCGCGAGTCATAGGTGGAATATTCCGTGCTCCCTAAGACGCCGATCAATTGCTTCGAACGTCTCCCTGTCGGGACACCTTCGTTCTGGAAATATGTCTCGATACAAACGTACCGCGCCACGGCTATTGCCCCGTGCTAATCCATACATCAAATGGGCATCTGCCAACTCCGCATTTGTAAACATTTCACTGACTCCAAAACCAAGTTCGTGTTGAACACTAACCTGTTGATCCTACGTACTGATGTGCTTGATGCTAGTACTGTAGAGCAACGAGTCGCATGTCAACACAAGCACCGAAGTCAACATTACCTTCCTTCAATTGGGCAAACTGGCGGTGAATCGAGGAAGTACAGTACATACTGACGAAACCAAAATGAGCTCTAACATGGATGGTTGGTTGGTTGTTTGAGGTTAAAGGGACCAAACAGCAAGGTCATCAGTCCCTTGTTTCAAATAGACTCCATTCTGCTAACGGGACATCTCAGTATAGTCAGAAAAATAAAACGGATAAAGGGGAAACGTAAAAGGGCAGTCACGTTGTCATTAGTAAAAACAAATGAGGGAAGTTGGCAAGAGAACGAACCCAACACTATGCTGAAACAGCATAGGCAAGACCACCTGTGACTTAAAAGGTACAACTGCTATAATGCAGAAAGTACGTATGGGAATAGAAAAACTAACCAAGCCTTAAAAAGAAGGGGTAAAAACAGAGTAAAAGGGAAAGAAAAGAGGATTCCGGTCAGGGAGGTGAATCGGGAATCTCTGAACACTACCTACAGTGGGAGACACCCAAACACTCACCGCCCTGCCCCAACACCAGAGGGAGATTAAAAACTTTAAAACTGAGAATAAAAACCACTCTCCCGGAGGAAACCTAGAACCAGAGAGACCATCCGGGAATCGTCAGCCAACATCAAAGGTAAAGTGTGGGGGAGTCTGTACTTAGCACGCAGAGCCAAAAGAAGGGGGCATTCAACCAAAATGTGGGCCACTGACTGGAAGGCTCCACAACCACATAGCGGGGGTGGCTCATCACGCAAAAGGAAACCATGGGTCAGCCTGGTATGGCCAATGCGGAGACGACACAGTGTGGTCGAGTCCTTGCGAGAGAGGCTAAAGGAAGAACGCCATGGGCCTGGATTCACCTTAATGGCACGAAGTTTATTAGACAGTGGAGTAGCCTCCCAAGAATTGGCCCATGACTGTGCAAAGTGGGATTTGATGTGAAGCCGTAAATCCGCTGCAGGAGGGGTTACAGAAAACGGGGGGGTAAGTAACTGCTCCCCCAGCCAAACGATCAGCGAGCTCATTACCCGGGATACCCACATGGCCCGGGACCCATAGGAAGTCAATGGAACAAGCAGCACGGTGAAGATCAGCGAGATGGTCATGGATGGCAGAGACCAAGGGATGGCGCGAAAAACACCGGTCAATAGCAAGAAGGCCACTCATCGAGTCCGTACATAACAAAACGCGGTTGTGTTGGGATTGTTTAATAAAGGTAAGGGCCCGGGAAATTGCCATCAATTCCGCAGTAAACACCCCACATGAGGGTGGCAGTAGATGATTTTCCGTTCCAACAAAGGACGTGAAGGCATACCCAACATGATCAGCAGATTTAGAGCCATCAGTGTAAAAAACAACAGCATCCCGAAACTCCCATAAAATTTGGCGGAAAAAGGAACGGAACACCACCGGGGGGATGGAATCTTTCGGACCGCGGCGGAGATCCATCCGAATTCGAGGCCGAGGAACTAACTAAGGAGGGGTGGAGGGGAGGGAGCGAGGAAGACAGGACAAAGAAGGAAGCCGAAAATCACGGGTAAGAGACGCAAGGCGCAGCCCAACCGGTAAACCCGCCCGAGGGCGGGAGTCAGGCGGGCGACGTCCATGGTCTGGGAATAGGATAGAATAGGAAGGATGAGCGGGAGAAGAACGGATAGTAAGGGCATAAGACACCAGAAGCTGGGACCGCCGAACAGAAAGGGGGGGGATCCCAGCTTCAACCAGGAGACTATCAACAGGGCTAGTAGGGAAGGCACCGGTGGCCAAACGGATACCACGATGGTGGACTGGATCCAGCACGTGCAGCGTGGAAGGAGCATCTGAACCATAAACTTGACAACCATAGTCCAAACGTGACAGAACTAGAGCACGATAAAGACGGAGGAGGAGGGAACAGTCCGCACCCCAGGAGGAGTGGGCAAGGAAGCGAAGGACATTGAGTTTACAGAAACATCCTACCTTCAGGAGTCTGATATGGGGCAGCCAAGTGAGCTTGTTGTCGAAAAGAAGACCTAGGAAACGAAACTGTGGAACCACAGGCAATCTTTGTGCAGCGAGATAGAGCTCTGGATCAGGGTGGACCGTAGTACGGCGACAGAAGTGGACCACCCGCGATTTTAAAGGAGAGAATTGAAACCCGTGGGAGAGGGTCCATGCAGAGGCACGCCGTATAGCCACCTGGAGCTGCCGTTCTGCAGATGGCATCGAGGAGGAACTAACCCAAATGCAGAAATCATCCACATACAGGGCAGGGGCGACCAAGGGACCGACAGAGGCCACAAGTCCATCGATAGCAATGAGGAAAAGAAGGACACTCAAGACAGAACCCTGTGGGATGCCCGTCTCCTGGGTCCGTGGAGAACTAAAAGCAGTACCAACTCGAACTCTGAATGACCGATGGATCAGGAACTGGCGGATAAAAATCGGGAGTGGGCCCCGAAGACCCCACTGATGAAGGGTTAGTAAGATGTGATGGCGCCAGGCCGTGTCATAGGCCTTGCGAAGGTCAAAAAACACTGCAACCAAATGGCGGCGCTGGGAAAAAGCCTGCCGAACTGCCGATTCCAAGCGAAGCAAATGATCGATTGGAGATCGTCCCTCTCGAAAGCCACACTGGTAAGGGGACAATAGATCCCGAGATTCGAGGAAAAGTGAGCCGACGGGCTACCAGCCGTTCAAGTAACTTACAACCAACATTGGTCAAACTAATTGGCCGATAGCTGTCAACAGATAGGGGGTTCTGACCAGGCTTAAGGACAGGAACCACAATGCTATCCCTCCACTGAGAAGGGAAGTCACCCTGGAACCAGATACGGTTAAACACCCGAAGAAGATGGTGCCGTTGTGGAGCACTGAGATGTTGAAGCAGCTGGTTATGAATGGAATCTGGGCCAGGAGCTGTATCATGAGAAGCAGATAGAGCAGAAAGAAATTCCCATTCAGTGAAAGGTTCGTTGTAAGATTCTGACTCACAAGTGGTGAAACATAAGGTGACAGCTTCAGCCTGCTGTTTTTGATGAAGGAAAGCAGCTGGATAGGAGGCCGACGCTGATGCCACTGCAAAATGGGTCGCAAGATGTTCTGCGAGAACTAATGGGTCCGTACAAATGCCATCTGGGAGGTGAAGGCCTGGGAGGGTGGACTGCCGATGGCAACCTTGGAGAGAGCGAAGTGTAGCCCATACCCGTGACAGAGGGACAGTGGAACCAAGGGAAGAAACGAATCGTTCCCAACATATCCGCTTGCTCTGTTTGATTAAATAACGGGCTTTAGCGCGAAGGCGCTTAAAGGTAGAAAGGCTGGCTACAGATGGGTGCCTCTTAAACTGTTGCAAAGCTCGACGGCGATCACGGATGGCAATGGCAATGGCCGTACTCCACCACGGGACTTGCCGACGACGAAATTGTCCAGATGAGCGCGGGACAGCAAGGTTAGCAGCGCGAACAATCGCGTCAGACACGTCACGTAGGACGTCATCAATACAACCCGACAAAGAGGGAGAAAACTCGACCTGTGCAGTATATAGAGGCCAATCGGCGCGGTGGAAAGACCAACGAGGTAACCTCTCCATCGGGGAGCGGGAAGGGAGCGTGATAATCAACGGGAAATGGTCACTATCACAAAGGTCGTCGTGTGGCGACCAGTGTAATGAAGGGAGGAGAGAGGGAGAAGAAAGAGAAAGATCAATGGCAGAAAAAGTACCATGACCAGCACTGAAATGAGTAGGGGAGCCATCATTAAGAAGGCACAGGTCGTGGTCTGCAATAAATTGGTCGATAAGAAGACCTCGTCTAGATGGAAAGGCACTGCCCCACAAAGGATGATGAGCATTAAAATCCCCAAGGAGGAGGAAGGGAGGAGGAAGTTGCTGAAGAAGGGTGGTTAAGGCAGCAGGTGTAAGAGTCCTGTCAGGAGGGAGATAAAGATTGCATACTGTGACTGCAGAGTCTAAGTGGACCCTAACAGCAACTGCTTCCAATGTAGTTTGGAGAGGAATCCACGTGCTAGCAATGTCTGTACGGACCAACGTACAAACGCCACCAGAAGCCCGCAACGGTCCGACCCGATTTCGACAGAAAACACGGAACCCACGGAGGGTCGGTGAGTGAGCATCAGTAAAATGAGATTCCTGGAGAACCACACAAGCTGCAGAGTAGGACGAAAGAAGGGATTTCAATTCCGGAAGGTGACGATAGTAGCCATTACAATTCCATTGGAGAACCACAGAACGATGGTTTAAATGAGGGCTGAACACGCTAAATCCAGTCATACCGCCGGGTCCCCACCCGTCACCGACAAGGAGGGGGCGACATCCATAAACGACAGGTCAGAATCCGGTTGTGAAGCCGGGGAAGGGACCTCCGGTGACACCAGAGGCTCTTTGTCCCGGGACTTATGTTTCTTCTTCTTTTCAGGCTGAGATCGAGGAGGGCTGTGTGGCATAATGGAGCCAGCTGCAGCAAGATCAGGAACAGAAAGAGACCGGGCGACCTGGGGGCCGATAGACCGCGGCTCTCGCGGTCGCCGCGCTGCAGCAGACTTTTGACCTGGAAGGTGCCGGGAAGGGGCATCCCGGGAGAGGCGCCCTTGACCGGCAGACGCCGAAGGAGTGGGACACTTCTCCGGCTGGGGAGGGGGAGCGGCGCCCAGAGGAGAAGGTGTGGGAGCCGCAGGGGAGGGGGGAAGGAGAGGGGTCCGGGACGGGGGTAAGGAAGGGGGAGGAAGGGATGAAGATGTAACCAAGGCGTAACTAGATGTCATGGACACAGGGTGCAATCGTGCATATTTCTTACGGGCCTCTGTGTAGCTTAAACGATCAAGAGACTTATACTCCTGTATCTTTTTTTCTTTCTTATAGACTGGGCAATCTGCTGAACGTGGAGAATGACTACCATGACAATTTACACATACAGGAGGGGGAACACAGGGACTCCCCTCATGGAGTGGACGTCCACAGTCACCACAGAGAGGGTCCTGGGTACAGCGAGAAGACATGTGGCCAAAACGCAAGCACTTAAAACACCGCATAGGAGGTGGGATGTACGGCTTCACATCACAGCGATAGACCATAATCTTAACTTTCTCAGGAAGGGTATCCCCTTCAAAGGCCAGGATAAAGGCACCAGTATCAATACGATTATCTTTAGGACCCTTCTGAACACGCCGAACAAAGTGAACACCCCGCCGTCCGAGATTGTCCCGAAGTTCCTCATCAGTTTGAAGGATAAGGTCTCTGTGAAAAATCACACCTTGTACCATATTTAGAGACTGGTGAGGGGTAATGGACACGGGAATTGTGCCAAGATGGGTACAGGCACGAAGGGCCGCAGATTGGGCAGCCGAAGCAGTTTTTATCAGTAATGAACCCGACCGCATCTTGCTCAGGGAGTCCACTTCGCCGAACTTGTCTTCAATGTGTTCCACAAAGAATAAAGGTTTGACACTGGTGAAAGTATCTCCATCAGTCCTGGTGCAAACTAGATAACGGGGGAAAGGTTTTGCCCCTAGACGGCGGGCCTGACCCTCCTCCCAGGGGGTAGCCACGGAAGGGAAGGCCAAAGGGGCAAGAGAAGCAGCACTTGAGGAATCAGTACCACGCAGAGAGACGGCCGCAGAAGAGCGGCCAGAGGTTTGGACCCTTATGCGTTTCATCTGCATAGCGTCCGCCCTGATACCACCCACTCCGATCAGGGGCTCTCCTCACGGGCGCCACCCAGCCACAGCAAGGGCCGTCTGGCACGGCGGCCATTGCCGGGAGTTCCGATGCTCCAGGAGGACGAGCAACCACTCCAAGGCATGCATGAGGAGGTCACAGCTCAGGTATCAGAAGTGTGATCCCTGTGTGTTCAGGGGGCTCAACCAAAAGGGTACATAGCGACCCCACCACACGGGCTGGCTACCGTGCTGGCTATGCACCCTAGCATCAGACAACGACGTAGAAGAAAAGGTGGAATATACTAGGAGGGCACACGTCGGAGACACTAGGTAAGGTGCTCTTCCCCAAATGGCTCACACTACGGAAGAGAAATTTTGGAATGGAGGTCAAACCCCAGAGGGGGACCAAGGAATGCCAAAAGGAGGAAATGATTACGCAACAAAGCCAGAGTGTAAAACCAACAGAACCAGGAGGATAGCGGGGGCCAACATAAGCAAGGACACCAATAGAGGGAGAGGAGAGGGCGAGGGGAAAGGGGTATGGAGGGGAAAGGAGGGGAAAGGAGGGGAAGGGAAAGGAAATGCAGCCCGGGAGAGAAAGAAGGCTGCAATGGCTCGGGGCCCCGTGCTCGCCACGCACGTATCCACGAAAGAGTTGTGGACCCCCTGGGGGGTCTAACATGGAAATTAAGCGTTTCCTGACATGTTCACATAACATCTTTTCTTTATTTGTGTGTGAGGAATGTTTCCTGAAAGTTTAGCCGGACCTTTTCGTAACACCCTGTATGAGAAAGGGGTGTGCCGCAGTTGCTAGATCGGTTACAGCTGCTACAATTTCAAGTTATCAATATTAGGTGAGTTTGAACATGGTATTATAGTCGGCGCATGAGCGATGGGAAACAGCATCTCCGAGGTAGTGATTAAACGAGGATTTTCCCGTACTAACATTTCCCGATTGCACCGTATCAAATTCTCCGACGTCGCTGCAGCTGGAAAAAAGATCCTGCAAGAACGAGACCAACGACGACTGAATATAATCGTTCAACATGACAGAAGTGCAACCCTTTCGAAAACTGCTGCTGATTTCAGTGCAGGACCGTAAACAAGTGCCAGCGAGCGAACCATTGAACGGAACATCGACGTGGACTTTCGGAGCAGAAGGTCCACTCGTGTACCCTAGATGACCGCATGATCCAAAGCTTTACGCCTCGCCTGGGCCCGTCAGCACAGACAGACTTGATCACTGGGAACATGTTGCGTGGTCGGTCTATTCTCGTTTCAAATTATATCGAGCGGATGGATTTTAGATTATGGAGACAACCTCATGAATCCATGGACCCTGCAAGTCAGAAGGGGACTGTTCAAGCTCGTGGAGCTTCTGTAAAGGCGTGGGGCGTATGCAGTTTGAGTGATATGCGTCTCCTTCTACGACTTTGATAGGAGACACTTACTTAAACATCCTGTCTGGTGACCTGCATCCATTCGTGCCCTTCATGCATTCCCATGGACTTGGGCAATTCTAGCAGGACACTGCGACACTCGACACATCGATAATTGCTACAGAGTGGCTCCAGGAACACTGTTCTGAGTTTAAACACTTTCGCTGGCCACCACACTCCCCATACATGAACATTATTGAGCGTATCTGCGATGCCTTGCAACGTGCTGTTCAGAAGAAATCTCCGCCCCCTCGTACTTCTATGGATTTAAGGACAGCCCTGCAGGATTCATGGTGTCAGTTCTCTTCAGCACTACTTTAGACATTTGTCTTGTCCATGCTACGTCTTGTTGCGGCACTTCTGCGTGCTTACAGCGGCCCTACACGGTATTATGAACGTGTACAAGTTTTTTTGACTCTTTAGTGTAGATTAATATTATAGTACACGAACTCAGCCTCAGTCTTTCCAAGTAAAACACGAGGAATGAATTTTATATTCTAAAGGAAAAGAAAGCAGATGTTGACAGGTGTGAAAATTACCTAACTATCAGTTTAATAAGCCACAGCTGCAAACTACGAACGCGAATTCTTTACAGACGAATGGAAAAGCTGGTAGAAGCCGACCTCGGGGAAGATCAGTTTGGATTCCGTAGAAATGTTGGATCACGTGAGGCAATACTGACCCTACGACGTGTCTTGGAAAATAGATTAAGGAAAGGCAAACCTACGTTTCTAGCATTTGTAGACTTAGAGAAAGCTTTTGACAATGTTGACTGGAATGCTCTCTTTCAGATTCTAAAGGTGGCAGAGGTAAAATACAGGGAGCGAAAGGCTATTTACAATTTGTACAGAAGCCAGATGGCAGTTATAATAGTCGAGGGGCATGAAATGGAAGCAGTGGTTGGGAAGGGAGTGAGACAGGGTTGTAGCCTCTCCCCGATGTTATTCAATCTGTATATTGAGCAAGCAGTAAAGGAAACAAAAGAAAAATTCGGAATAGGTATTAAAATCCATGGAGAAGAAATAAAAACTTTAAGGTTCACCGATGACTTAATTTTGTCAGAGACAGCAAAGGACTTGGAAGAGCAGTTGAACGGAATGGCCAGTGTCTTGAGAGGAGGATATAAGATGAACATCAACAAAAGGAAAACGAGGATAATGGAATGTAGTCGAATAAAGTCGGGTGATGCTGAGGGAATTAGTTTAGGAAATGAGACACTTAAAGAAGTAAAGGAGTTTTGCTATTTGGGGAGCAAAACAACTGACGATGGTCGAAGTAGAGAGGATATAAAATGTAGACTGGCAATGGCAAGGAAAGCATTTCTGAATAAGAGAAATTTGTTAACATCGAGTATAGATTTAAGTGTCAGGAAGTCGTTTCTGAAAGTATTTGTATGGAGTGTAGCCATGTATGGAAGTGAAACATGGACGATAAATAGTTTAGACAAAAAGAGAACAGAAGCTTTCGAAATGTGGTGCTACAGAAGAATGCTGAAAATTAGATGGGTATATCTCGTAACTAATGAGGAGGTATTGAATACAATTGGGGAGAAAAGGAGTTTGTGGCACAACTTGACAAGAACGGACTGGTTGGTAGGACATGTTCCGAGGCATCAAGAGATCACAAATTTAGCATTGGAGGGCAGCGTGGAGGGTAAAAATCGTAAAGGGAGACCAAGAGATCAATACACTAAGCAGATTCAGAAGGATGTAGGTTGCAGTAAGTACTAGGAGATTAAGCTTGCACAGGATAGAGAAGCGTGGAGAGCTGCATCAAACCAGTCTCAGGACTGAAGACCACCACCACCACCACAGCAACAACAACAACGAAATGGAAAATAAATTTGTAACTAAAGCCAACTGCACAAAATTGAAATGAAAGAAAATACATTTATAACTAAACCCAACGTTAGAAAATTGAAATCACTATTTTAGCTCGTCACTAGAGCAACCAAAGAATTTTTAACGCTGACCGGTGGTTTGTAAAGCTGATGCTGACCCAGACGTTACTGTAACTGGGAATCCTTACACATGGCACCATTATAGTGAGTGAACGCGAGGGCACTGACCTGCAGAGGAGATGAGGTTCCCCCAGACCTGGCTCATCTGGTACAGCATGTAGAAGGCGCCGAAACTGCGCACCATGAGCGCGTCGCGGCGGCCCGGCGCCGGCGGGGTGGCGTCGGCGTAGTGGCCGGTGACGTGGCTGAGGTAGGTGCTCTGCGCGCACCACAGCGGGCCCGCGCTCAGTCCGGCCAGTAGCGCGCCCGGCACCAGCGTCCAGAACGACGGCCAGAACTGCGCCGCCATGTACGGCACGTAGCCCAAGATGCCCGCCGCCATCGTCCATTTACAGCCCAGCCACCTGTCCCGGCACAGTAACATACTCCTCATCTAGTCTGTTACGTACAAAACGCTGGGAGTTCCTAGTTTTGTTTTGTTTTAGGGCGCAAAAAACAACAGGCGTCATACGCGCCCAAATCAATACTATAGAAGACTAAGACAGATGAGTAAAAACCGACTATACGTCAGTCCCAGTGGACATAATAGAAGACAGCTAAAAACAGGTAAGAGGAAAAAGGGCTAAAAGAAGTCACCATACAGAAACGAAGTTCCTAAACTAAAAATTAAATCGTCTTCACCATATTGCTTTGGCGGATAAGAAGTAAAACACAGTCGACAGCCCGCGCGTCATTTGCTAAAATGGCCGCTAACTCAGACGGCAAACCCAAGCGGGAATGGAAAAGGTTAAAAAGTGGGCAGTCCGACAGGAAGTACCAGGCAGTTAGAACTTGGCTGCATTATGTACAAGGTGGTGGGGTAGCGCCATTTATCAAATGACAATGGCTAAAAAGCAGCTTACTAAAAATGACCACCTCCTGGTGAGAGAGGCTTAATAGGCCGGAGCTTATTCCCGTGACGTGAGGACCACTGGCGATGCCAAAGTGACACCACCACCTGAAAGACGCCAACAAAGAGCTCATCAGAGGGAATGCAGGTACTCGCGGGCTGATGCACGAGGACCGCAGCCTTGGCAGCAGCGTCAGCAGCATAGATTCCTGCCAGACTGACATGACCAGGAATCCACAGAAACATCACACTGGCTCCACCAAGAGTGACCAGTGGACAGGTTCCCTGGACCCAGTGCATTAAGGAATCGGGATGGGAAGTGTACAGGGCACTGAGTGAGTCTGAGCAGAGGACACAATCGAAAACGCTGTATCACTGGATGTACTCTGTGGCTTGATACGCGGCAAGGAGATTGGCTGTAAATACTGAGGAGTGTGCCAGAAGCTGATATCAACAGGCAAGGGTGTCTCAGTGATGTACCACCCCCCCCACCCCCCCACCCCCCGCTGTGATGGGGTTTCGTCCGAGCTAATCCCATACATGCTCTTTTGGGGACAGTTGTGTGTATTGTGCTGTCCATGGGAGTGCCTTGACATCATGCAGACTGTCCATACACACATGCAATGTGTGGACAAAAAATAGCATGACATTATGTTGCCTGAGAGGTAGCACTAGAATCACTACCAGCAATGACCGAAAGTCATACCAGAGGGGCTCCCCACTCCGTGACATGAGGCGTAGCACCACTGTACCTCGCCAAAACCCTGTAAGAATACAACACCGTAATCCCCCGACGATGGCCATCGGGGGTAGTGTAGACGATTCACTGCTAAACACTACCCGTCGACATTCACCAGCAGTCCATGCTTCTCTGTCACAGTGCCATTCCAAACGCAGCCATTTGTGTTGTGTTAACGGCAGCCTATGCATGGGACCGTAATTCCCTAGACAGTCTGCTGGAAATCTGCGACCAAAGGTATGGGGTGACAATGTTGCAAAAATATCCTGTCCTTGTTCTCAAATAACAGAAGCAACTGTGAAAGTGCTACGACGTGCTTGGGGCATAATATTTTGCTCCTTCCTTGTGGTCAGACCTGGTCGACTGGCACCTTTACGGGTATGCATGCAGTCCGACATCGGGCCATTGGCACACTGAATGCGTTGCGTCAGGAGATTTCACGGCTACTAACCGGCCAAATGAAGACCCACAATTACACACCTCTGAAACATTTAAGTGCTGATAACGCTGTCTCACGTGAGTACGCAACGTCCGAGTCCTTCAGTGATCACTCAGAATCTGACTCTGCTTACACCCCTTGTATGGCCTACCAGGTCTGGTAGCAACGTGAAATACAAGCAGCGCTAATGCTGTTGTATGCGTCACAATTACAAACCGAACATGTTCTCTCCGGAACCGAGAGGTGGCGCAGCCCTCTGGACTCATTTGGGTGGACGACGGTTCAAACTCGAGTCCAGCAATCCTGATTTACGTTTTCCGTAATTTCCCTAAACTGGTTCAGCAAACTGCCGGAATGGTTCCTTAGAAAGGGCACGGCCGACTTCCCTCCCCATCCTTCCCTAATCCGATAGGACTGATGACCTCGCTGTTTGTTCCCCTACCCCAAATCAGCTAACCTCTTCTCGGGACATACATTTCTTTTTGTCAGTAGTGCATATTTAAATACACGATTTCCAAATTTCACCACTCATTTTTTGGAGAATGAAGCAGCAATAGAAGCGAGTTTGAAAACGGCGAGCCAGTCTAGAAATTTACAGAATAAAGACATTTCAATTGCGTTCGTAAGTGTTAGGCTACTTGGATGAGCTTCATGCCTGGCCGCCTGCAGAGGACATTCGAGCCGTGCAAAGGCGAAACATGCTTAGGTCGACTGACCTACTTCTCAGCAACGACAGATCCGACACGGTTCGTGAATTCAAAAGCAGGACCGTCAAGCTATAGAAGTCGAGAATAACGGAAAGACTTACTCAGCTGAGAGTGGGCGGAAAACACTGAAATAAACAGCATTCCCGTCTATTTACACGCCCATAAACACACTTTGCAGGCCATTGTTCACAATCTCACTGAAATACTGCTCACTGTAAGTGCTCACTGCAACTTTTACGCCTTTTAAGTAAGGTTATGAGTGTTAGGCGAGCGCTGCCGCTGTTGTAGCTCTTAAACTATCTGCGAGACATGCACTTAACTTTGGAGGTTTGCTTTCCGAAGTTTATATTTCTTTGAATTGCAATTTCTTGGACGTTTGCCGGCCGGAGTGGCCGAGCGGTTAAAGGCGCTACAGTCTGGAACCCCACGACCGCTACGGTCGCAGATTCGAATCCTCCCTCGGGCATGGGTGTGTGTGGTGTCCTTAGGTTGGTTAGGTTTAAGTAGTTCTAAGTTCTAGGGGACTTATGACCACAGCAGTTGCGTCCCATAGTGCTCAGAGCCATTTGAACCATTTGGACGTTTTATTTTTATGATTTTTTTGTGTTTACATTTTCATTCTCAATTTCACCATCAGTATTATGTTACAATATTTTATAAAGTTTATGATCATAAATTATTGTATTGCAACGTTTTGTACATTTTGTTATTAAAATCGTGAAAGTAAGGGTAAGGCTAAGTTATGTTGATTGTACTGTGAGGAGTGGGGAGTGGTAACTGTAAAACTGGAACCCGCTGTCTGTCCCTCGTTAGCAACACACTTCCCTCAGAACTGAACCACGGATCCGCGCCTGGGAGAAGCGGAAATGATATCTGCCATAAAGTCAACATTTAAACTGGGGGACCAGGTAGTAAGGGAAGACAAGGAAGTCTGCTGCCTTCGAATCAAAATAGCCAATACCACTCTATATTGAAGGAGAAAATTAGCGCGGGAAAATAGGGAATTTCTTGCTAAACCAACGAATATCGGGCTTTACTTGAGAAATTTCTGACAATGTACGGCAGTGGTGCAGTACTGTGTGGAAGTGCTTGATCTTGACTGATAAATTTAGAGTGTCTCTTGCCGAAACTAATTTACATATACAGGGTGTTCAGAAACGCTGTGAGAAGCTTGGAAGGGTGTTGCAGGGTAGGTAGTGCCGAGGAATAATTATGAAGACAAAATCGATACGTAGCTGTTTCCGAATTAATTAGCGTTGAAGTTAGCCAATCAAGCCGTTGCGCGCGCAAATTCATGTAGATCGCCAGATACGATTAGTATCAGGTGTTCTCATAGCGTAGATGATTGTGCACGAGACTGCTCAGCCTTCGCCTCGGGTTACTATCTTCTTTTGTCCAGTTTCTGTATCTGTATCTATCTCTCTCTCAGATTCGGTTTTCTGAAACTTAACGAAGAACTAGTTTGGCGACACCGTCTCTTGGGGGCCGCTTAAATTTGTGGATGCAACGGCCTAACTTACATGCGAAATTACTCGTAAACAGTGCCAAGTATCGACTTTTTTCTTAACGACCTTTTCTCACCACAACCTACCATGCACTGTTAAATTTTAACGACTGTTTCTGACCACCCTGTATATTCCTCAAGCCAGGGGACGCTGCATGGTGGGGGTATATCGCTTTCGTCTTATTCTACTTACGTAAGGAGCAAGGGAAATGTGACTTCCGCAAGCGGTACGCAAAATACGTCAACAGTACAACGGCCGCACAGTATCTTCCACTACAGGTTTTTTAAATTTACTCATCAAGGTTGCGTGAGAACTGCGTCTTTCTTCCAAGGATTCTCATTTATGTCCCCTGACATTTGTTATGGGCTATACCGTCTTGCGACGATCCAAGCAGATCTTTTCTGAATTCGTCACATGTCTATTTTCGTGCCAGCTTGGTGAGTATTCAACGCTTTACCAGTATTTCTAAATTGCTCGCTCTGGGGTTGAGATTTTCTTTACAGAATCATTGTACTTGTCAGAAAATCCAGTAAATCTGTGCCTTTCATTCGCTTTCCCTAATACTGATTTTACGTGATCGTCCTGTTTCCTGTCTTTTTGGGGTAGTGCCCCTCAATATTTTCACTATGTCACGTACTCAATATGGTCACAACTAATCCTGTAATTGTTACTATCCAGGTCTTTCTCTTGAATATAGGCTGTATGTTACATTCATTCTCAAAGAGAGAAACCATTCATTACAGCTAGTTGAAGTTGTGGAAATCTTTCTACGTATGCGTATCATCACCGATCGACGATTTATTCCTGTACACAACAGCGTAATCCGTTAATCTTTTAGTGCTGCTGACTCTACCTTATAAATATTTGATGTATACTGACTACATTAGAGGCCGTCTTACATTTTCTTGTGGAACAACCGACGTTACTTTCATTTCTGAGAAAGATCCGTCACCAAGTATGGCACACTGGGTTCTGTTAATACCTCCCAGCTAGTCAGATATTGGCTAAGATCTTTGTTCGTAGTCGTCGGCTTCCTGAGATCTAGGAAGACAGATTATATCTCTTCACATGCGTCTATTGTTTGCGAAATGTCCTGTTAATGTTTGAATTTACACTAATATGTACTGCAGGATCATGCAACAGACTGACCTCAACAGTACTGAGCGAGTGAGTCACATTTTCGTTACCTGCTCTTCATCAGCCACACTGTTGGGCAAGAGATTCTACTTTCGCAGCATATTCATTGTAAAATGTAACAGGTTTCCGTCGAAACCGAGAACCTTGTTCGTCTTAAGTAGCCCCCATGTTTCTTTTTATTGGATGACCGTTGGAGTACGTAAAACTAACAGTATGGGCACATTATCAGGAAATAACACTCTGTATTTGAGCGAGCCTTAGATAAAAGACAAAGGAGAATAAGATAATTCAGGACGTTGGATTTTTGATGCGTCTCAGCTCAAGGATGATTCAGGAGAGTGAATCATGGTGCGTAGCATCACACCGTTGCAAGACTGATGAGAGACCTCCATTCACTCTCCCCTCCCTCCTTACGAGCACGATCGACGTCACCCGTAATGGCTGAATGTAATCGTTCAGTGATACTGAGCCGTTCCTCACGGCCAGTCTTAATGTAACTATGTTCCATAGCCAATTTAACAAGTTGTTCCAGGACATCAACATTGCGGCGAGCTACGAGAGCCGCCTTTGTATGTCACACCGACAAGTAGTCCACGCATTATGGAGGAATGATTCCAAAATTAGTTACCTGAAAAAAAAAAAATGAGCATATAGAGAATTCTATCTAAAATTTCGTTTCTTTTTCGTGAACTCTATACAAGATGACGAACACGACCAAAAAAATGCGCAAAGTAGCAAAAAACGGGTTCCCTTAAACTATAGCTCCTATTGAGAACTTAAATTTGTAGGACAAAGACCCATCGACAGTTTTTCTGTTTTTTTTTTTACAAGGATCGACTGTTTCGTTACGTTCCGAGATATACCGAAAAACCATTAAAAATCGGATTCTCTAGAACTGGTCAACAATAACTTTTCCGTATTTGGTATTTGCTGTAAGTATAGCCCGCCATAAGTAAAAACAATAATTGTTTGAAATATAAAATAGAACTTTTCGAGGTATATCTTTTTGAAGAATAAAGAACAAAACAAAGGCGCTCTCTATAGTTTGCTAGGTCTTCTCAGGGGATGGCCCTACTGTAGTGGTTTTTGGATTGTTTTCTCCACGCTATTAAATAATTTTTAGTATTTTAGTCATTGTAAATGAAAAATTGACTTCGAAAACCTTGCAATTTCGTTGGGTGTTTTTAACCAATTTTTTACTTATGAGAATAACTTTTAAAGAAAGTTGCTAACTTTCATGAATTTAAAGAATAAATTTTTCCTACAGCCTTCTCTATCCGAAATAACTATCTTGAAAGAATCTAGTGAATGCAGTTAACATTTACAGCGATGCGCTTGATGGAAGATAATATTGATTAATTACGTTTTCAACAAAAATACTAAAATCTTTGATTTTTAGTGTTAGTAACTCAGTAGTGTGAAACTCGCAAGCGCCTAGTGCGTCAGCTGCAGCGGGCGACCAAGAGGGGAACCGGCGTGCGCCGGCTCTGGAAACTGGTCCCTAATGGCCCGCGCTTGCATAATCTTTGATATTTCTGCTTCTGGACTGCATTAAATATGCTTTTGTACTTTGGGGTAGCTTCACGAGATAATACAAATGTTATGGACATTCTCGCCTTACCAGCAAAACAGCCCCTGGAACACTTAACTTTTATGTAATTTACATTTCAGTGTGAGTGCGCGCCGGTTCCCTTCACTCAGCCACCCGCAACAGCTGACGCACTCCGCGTTTACCCTTTTCACTCTGTTACTCAGTTACTAGTATTAAACATCTATAAAACATTTTAGTATTTTTTCTTGAAAATGTAAGTGTTCAGTATTAAGTTCCATCAAGCGTATCGCTGTAAAATATTAATGGCATTCGCTAAATGTTTTTTAAAGAATAGAAAGTCGCGATAAAAATTTATATCTGAAATTCATGAAGAAGGTCAACATCTTTCTCTGAAAGCTATTTTCAGAAAATAAAACCTGGTTCTTAAAAACATGCACAAGAAGTTTTTCGAAGTCAATATTTCATTTTTACAACTAGTAATACGGTATTTTTTTTTACTAGAATGGTAGTGGAACTATTCGTGAAGAAAACGAGCCTAAAACCCTTTCTGTAGGCCAATCCGCTGAGAAGACCTAGCTAATTATCGAGAGCGACTTATTTCACAAATCGATATAACTTGTAAGGTGGCTATAATTTCGCATCTTACAAGCACTCATCTACATACTTTGCCTTTATCTACAACCGCAAATAGGTATCATTTGATAGACTGTATATCGTATGTATGAATATTTGAAGGAGACTGACACTGTCACACACACCTTGTAAATAGTTGTTGACGCTTATTGCATGAAAGGTGACGAAGTGTCTATTATCACAATGGCGTAATGAATGATTGCCTATGCTAGTAGTGGTTGTAATGCCGGTGGAAATGAAACGGCAGGCGTAACTGATGCCATGGGTGGAAAAGCCCTTACCGGTCTGTTGGTCCTGCTTCACACAGGAAGTGCCAAGACGGACGGTCTGGGCACCTGAGCGCGGAAGCGCAATACAGCGGCGGCCGGCCAGTATTGTAGTAGGGCCGGGAGGATGACCGGGTAATACTTCGCGAACTCTGAAAATCTTGACGCAGAAGAGAGGAACAAGGAAGCGTTACCTTGGAAATCGCAGGCTGGGTTATTTCCGAGGGTTTTTACTCGGAGAAGCGTATCATTGTACGAGTATAGGCATTTCCTCGCAAACTTTCCGCGCTGGTCGACAAAAAGACTAAAATATGGTTGGTCGGCGTTAGGAAGAATCTGTAGAGGGAGAATATTCCGGGGTTTCGGGAATATGATTGGCCTTCTGAGTTACGACGGAGGGGAGCCGAGCTTCGCTGGGAAGCCATCGGTGGAGAGAAGAAATCTTCAGTTTTGAGTGTCAAGGTTTGACAGTCGCTCAGTATCAGCTTTTGTTGGTGCAGACAGACTTGCTGTCTTTGCTCTCAGGAGATTAGAACGCTTAGGCACTGTACTGTTGCGAACTTATACGATTCTGGTCTTCGCCTCCGGGTAGGAAGTCGTCGTTGAGTAGGCATCTTTCAGTGTTTGAGAGCACTTGTGTGTATACTCACGTAGAGACGTTATCTGAATTCCGTCATTGTGGCTGGGAGTTCGCGTTTCTTGTCTGTAGAACACAGAGGAGAAGACTGTATCAGACTGTAATACTCAGAGGACCGTCTTCTGCCGTCCTAGCGTTTGAAAAAGTTCTTTTGTGGCTGGGGTCCTTCCATTGTCGCAGATGTGTACGAGAACCACCACTCCGACACACCGGATGCAGTACATACTGTGAAACTGCTAATTGCTTCGACTTATTAGGACTATAAAGTTTAACAGCTGTGATGACGTAAATTTTATTTCCACTAAGGTTGCACACCACTGTAGATGATCTGTGAAAGTGGTGTCTTCTAGTGTTTGGTACGTAGATGTCAGACATCTGGCGTCAGATAGCGTAGCTATAAAAAGGGGCAGATTTGGGCAATTGATCAATCGTATTAGTTAGGAAATTCATTTCTCTCTCTTTACGTCCATTGGACATTGATACGCAAACCTAGTTAATATAAAGGGATTTTAATCTACAATAAATCTGTAAGTGGAAACAGCATGTATCATTTGGTAGTTACTAGTTACCTTATTCATTTATGTTCATGTTGTAATTTGTATGTTAAAGAGCAAGGAGGAGATAATCACCATTAACAGATCCTAAGATTGTTTCAGGTGGTAGTCAAACAAGGCCAAATCTTCATTTCTGCGTTCAGTATTTCCGTTGCGCACATTCATTTTACACCCGTCTGGATTAGCATCTTGGAACCTCGATTTTTTTCTTATTTTTTCGAAGAAGTGCTCTCTTGACTTACCGCGGGCTATAATTACATTGAACAGCAAGAGTGGGAACGTGAATGTTACAACGTTACAGAGAATCCGATTTTTAACGTTCTTTCGATACATCTCGAACCGTGAAGCTTTAGACACTTATTAAAAAAAGCAAAATAACAATTGCTGGATCTCTCAGTCCTGCAGCATCCTCTTATTTTCATTTATGTTAGAGATTGAAAACTCACGAAGTGAAGATTGAGCATGAAATCATCTTTATTTGCATTTCTTATTAGTTTCGGCTAACAAAATAGCCATCTTTAGATCATAGAACTAATAGTGTTGGTGTCATTAAGGTTTCACACACAGTTACAACCTTTCTTAAAATGACAATATCCACACATGACTTAACTAAAAACAGATTTTCACGGTACGTGGCCAGTATAATTTAACGATGGTCAACCAACAACGGCGTTATGCCGTTACTACTTAAGAACTGACACAATCAGTATTTACATCCTTTCGTAATAGATATATACATGTTACAGTACCGGGCACACGTGTTTACTACGTATATGCCCCATGTTGCATTTCCTGGATGTTGTAATTGGCATCATACTATTTATTTGTACTATGTTACAGCAACATAAGTTATTATCTGTGTTACGAATTGATGTAAATACTGGTTGTGTAACTCACTAAATCGTAACGGCGTAAGGCCCTGTGTTCCGACCATCGTTCAATTACTCTGTCCACGAACGATGAAAACCTGTTTTAATTATCTCCTGTACTGATGTTAACATTTTAAGAAATATTTCAAGGACGTGTGAAGCCATACTGGTAGAACACTAATCAAGAATGTTTTATGATATGAAGAGGGCTAGATTGTTAATCGAAACTAGGAATCAATCCAAATGAAGATTTTGTGTGTGATCCTTACTTCAGGGTTTTCAAACCCTAACGTAAATAAAATTTTCAAACAGATAGCGGATCCCCTGATTGAAATCGTCAACAAACTGATCTCATTTAACATTTTTCGATGAAAGCTATAGCTTTTCCTTTAAGAGAATTTTTTGCAACTTTGTTAATTTTTTGACAGTGTTCGCCTTCTTGGATCTAGTTTCATTAGAAAGAAACTATTTAAAAGTTAAATTCCTATAAGCTCATATCGTTTATTTTCAGGGGATAATTTTTTTCAAGTTTAAGACTTGGCCGTCACAGAATGCCTGGACTAAAGGAGAGGCGAATCCTCTTCCCCGAACCCCTCTGCCGGTGCCTGATAACTATGACTGGTCTTCAGGCGCTCTCAGTTTAGAAGTCTTCTGCAGTAAAACAACAATAATAATGAAGATCTAGAGTTAGTGTATGTGCAAGGGGCATTAGGCTTTAGCTTATTTACATACTCCTGACCTCCTGCTAGGTTGAAGATTTAATAATTCCTCTTATTTCTGTTGGGTTTATCATACTCCGTTCTTTATAGCTTCCCAAGCTGCAATGTAATTAGGAGTGTTTCCAAAACAAAACGTCGTTCATCAAGACGTCCGGCGGCTCTTGCGCACTGACAGTTGAATTTATTGTCTTGACTTTACAGAAGATAGGGAATGAAACGGGAAACATCGCTGTTATTTTGTGCAGCCTAGTTGATATTAACACAGTCTGACACACTGCTTGCAGGTACATCAACATACTTCCTGTGCCCTTTAGAGCACGTAGCGCGTGGTCATCACGTAAGTGACGTTTCAAATACGCGTTAACTGTGTAACGTTCGGACAGTTTGCCCGTAACACACTGCAACTACGTTGACTGCAGTAACGGTAATACATCAGGATTTCAGCGAATTAGGGAACTTATTTGTGTGGCCCAAGGGATTAGCGAGAGGTATCAGCTATGCTACACACTATGCACACTTTTATATGCTAGTAAGTTCACCATGCAAATTTGCACTATGCTGATCACATGATTACGTTTCCAGTCTAACTACCTGTCGAGTTTGTCATTAAATACAAAACCTCTGTGTGATTTCTTTAGTACTAAATATGGTATTGTGTTGCTGAACAGTGTCCTGCTAACAATCCTTTTACTACAGTTGCGTTTAGACATTTATGTCTTAATAGACCTGAAGGAAATTGCAATCAGTCACGCTCCTAAAAATCCTCCAAATCAGATCCGTAGTTAATTGATTACGTGGTCCCGCTTGTGCACTGTTCGTTGATATAGTGTATTTACTCTGTCTTGGCAAGTCTTCTGACATCCCTACCGATTGTCAGCGTAGTTAGCCAGATACGCATCGATGTCAAGAAAATGAGTATAGATTATGGAACAATACACACCATATCTGAATCATGTATGATATTTTATCGCTACAGTCGTTTTTTATTTTACTGAGAACTTTATCTTCTGGCGTCTGAAAAAGGAGTAAACATGTATCAAAGCTACTGTAACTTAGACTGCTCTATCACAGTACACACAGTTGCGAGTTTCGGGTAACATAGCGCACAGTTTCGTTTCGCTGATAGCACTCCCTGCCTCGTAGTGCTCGAATGAGGACAACTTTCTGTAGCTGTAAACGACGCCATTGACTTCTTGAGTCAGCCTAGGGAGATTTACTTTAGTGAATTGACGCGTCCACTGAAATAGACGAATAGAGAGCAGTTGGGCGTCGAGGCAGCTGCAGAACTTGTTGCCTCTATAGACGCAGTTTAACAGAAGACGGGAGTGTGTATTAGCGCAGTTATTAGAAGGACTTAACTGAGGTTACACTTCCATTGGAGCTTTGCCGTACATACCGCCTTTCGGTTTTCGTAATACAAAGAGAACCCAGGGCTTTATTTGCAGCTTTTGAGACACATGGATTACCTTAAACGCATTTGATGAAGGATTGACGGCGAATCTCTAGCCGTTCTGTTTCATTCGCTATTGGTAGGAGGACGCCGGCCAAGGTGAAGCAGGAAACAATCTGTTCTAAGTGGGATTTGTTGTTTCACAAAGCAGGATTTTCAACATTAAGAGACAAAGAGTAGTGATGAAGTTTTAAAAGAAAGTATCATTTCGATATCAAATTTACATTTACAGTTTAAACTATTGAAGTCAAGATTTGTTGAACGAATGGAATGATGTAGCAAGTAAAACTTAAAGGCATCCGTTAGAAAAGCTAAAGCAACGATAAAAGAAACATCCAACTCAGGTTAAGGCAGTTAATCTATTCTGCTGCGCTGAGGACACAATATTAAATCTGGAAGAAATGTGTTCGCCGCCAGGGTGGCTAGTTGAGAAAAAAGAACTAGACATTAAGAATAAAATTTAGAAACGTTATTTTTTTTTCAAAATCCTCAAAGTATTCACATGAATAATTCGGAGACATTACTTTTCAGTACGTACTCTTATCAATGGTTTGGTGGACAAAATGATTACATGAAAACTGCATGAACATGCACAGGCCGTTCGTGGCGAGTTAATCTCTTGTGTGGATTTCCAACACCTCTAAGTGTAGGTACACGCAGTATCCCTTTTGGATAACTTTTCAAGGTTGGGCATAATCTCGTCAGAATGTATTGTGGGCCGCTTTAAACGACTTTTTTTATGGCTGGAAAACGGTATAGTATGCTTTGCCGACCTCTGCCATTGATACGAGTCATGTAAATTGGTACGCGCCTCTGCTACTGGGTTTATTGGTCTTGCGAATGTTCACCCTGTCGTACGTACCATTTTGACGTTCACAAGGGGGCATGGATTTAATTTTCTCTCTCTCTCTCTCTCTCTCTCTCTCTCTCTCTCTCTCTCTCTCTCTCCCCTCCCCTCCCCTCCCCTCCCTCCCCCACCCCCCATCCCCCCGTGTCTCAAGCGACTCTTAGGATTTAAATTGTTTGGAAGACACTTATCACAAAACCCGTCGAATATAGAAGATGCAGATGACCGAGGAAAAATTTATACTGCCTAGCCTACGTCTAAAATTGGGTACTTTTGTGTTCAAGTAGGAAGAATATTCTACAGCTTACATATTTTTCTTCAAGGCAGGGATTCCCAACCTTTTTCTTTAACGGTACACTTTGAGAAGCCTGGTACTTAGATGGAACATCTGTTTATTTGGAAGGTTAATGAAATTAAAAATGATAAACTTTTTTAATTCAATGATTACGCCAATTTTAAATCATTACTAACACCAACAGCGTTCCGCGAAGACGAGTTTGGAAAATTTCTCTAGGGAATGCTAAGATGGGAAACTAGTAACAGCTAGCACAAAAGATGAATAGACAGACATAACTCCCACGCGCCACCGCTGTATAAAACCGGGTTAACTTTTATATATGCTGTAACAAAAAGCACCCATCCTCACGTACACGCAGTGATTTGCAGGATATAAATGCATACATACGAATGCCAGCAGATAATTACATTTTCACGAATGGCGAAATGTATTACGCTCTTTCTGTACGGTTCGTGCGTAATGAAAATTCTGTTGTCTGTTCGCTGTGTCGCTCATCCATTAAAATAAGTCGCCACAGCATCCAGTTTAATACGCGGTAAGTCAGTAATACCAAAATTGTCAGCTGAAACAATCGCTCAATAACGTAAGGACCATTTCTAAATATCTTGTTGCACACGTATTTCTTCAACAACCTCAAAAGTCAATTACTGATTAATTCGTGACAAAATAAAAGGACGCCGAAGGGCAAAGCTTCCGTTTGCAATTTAGCATGTTTCCAACTAAATCCCAGCGATGGACTTGACACACTGCATGATAAATGAGAAATATTTTCAGCTCAATAACGGAATTTCGTGATATATACGCACAGTTCAAGCTTCTATAAAGCGTAAGTGGTGCACTAGTTTACTGTCTACGAGACTTCTTTATGTCTCACGCTCTTTGTTTCACAATTTGTACCTAAATTTTCAGAGAGAAATAAATGTTGACTTGTGTTGTGATTTCAATAGTCTTTTAGAACAAGTGCGTTTGCAACTTATCTTGTCTGCGTTCTGTATTTAAAATATTACGTATAGAATCTATGAAACGTACGAACTGTAGTAGTAAGATTTTAAGTTAGAGTCATATTTACTTTAAAACACACAATCTTATCGATCGAAACCATTCGCCACAGTATTGTACACCTCTTTGTGCTTTGCGAAAAACCCTTTTTATGAAATTTTCGGCTATGGTGAAAAATGACGCTGGTGGTATCTTGGCCTTTGTAACAATATAATAACGCTTTCAGCAGAGAAGTAGTGTGTAGTAAGAGGGTGGGACTGTAGCTGCAATGTACAGAAAAAAATCTAATAGATTTTTAGCTTTTGTTCCAGAAATTGGAATTTTCACACCACATGCTTTTTAAATGCGGTATGTACGCAGGATGTGAGGGACTGAAATGGAAGACGTTTGTAATGGGGGCAAGGCTTGTTATTTAGCCAGTGCTGAATTCTTAGAATTGGTAACAGGTGAGCGAGCATGCTTGCTGTGTGCAAATATTTAAATTAGCTCACGGATAGGGCGCTATTTTGCAGTGGTAAGAAGCTGAAGCAACCTAAGTCAAAATCACCACTTTAGTGACACCTCACAGCAACTCTTAACTCAGTTGACAATTTGTTCATATTTATCCTCGTATTGCAATATTGTAATAAAAGAACCAGTTGCTAAGAATATCTTTGAATGGTGGATATAAGCTACTCTTAGACATGATGCATGTACAGTGAATACCATTTACGACGTATGAGACTAGATACAACTGTTAAGTGCTTTTTGTATTCCCTTATGGTTACGGAAATTTGTTGCAATAGTCTCACAGACTGCTACTGGTGCATCCTTAAATTCGTACATCGATGGCTCTTGCAACATTTTTGGGCAAGCAATATTACAGTTCTTCCACCTCCAGCGGGCCTCACAGTTTCATATTTTCTAGCATGGTTTGAACCACGTGAGATATTCTAGCGAACATGAGTAGCTTAGAAGTACATAAACTCTGTGTAGGGAAGCACCTTAAAGCACTTAATAAAGACAACTTTTCCGGTCCAGGTGGCACACCAATGACGTTCCTTTCGGAGTATGCCGCTTAAATTTCCCCGTGCTTAGCAGCCTCATAACCGCTCGCTCGACGGAAGGTCCGTAGCAACAGAGTTGAAATTTGCACAGGTCTCACTCCTAATGGAAATAGGAGTAATCCGTCGAATTATGGACTCATGTCACTGACGTCGATTTGCAGTAGGATTTTCGAACGTTTACTGTATTCGAACATTACGAATTATCTCTAAGGTAACAGCATTGACACAGTCAGTACGGATTCAGAAAATAACGTTCTTGTGAAACACAGCTAGCTCTAATTTGCACGAAGTAACGAGTGTTATCGACAGGGGATATCTCAGATTTATTCCATACTTCTAGAGTTCCAGAACTATTTTTACACCGTTTCTCGAAAGTTATTTCTGATTATACTGTGAGCCTTCAGTTGTGCGGCTGGATTCATGATTCCTCTGTTAGAAAGGCCACAGTACGGAATAATCTAGAGAGAACATCGATTAAAACATGTGAGTCCAGCATTCCCCTAGGAACTGTTCCAGGCCCTTTGTTATTCTTTATATACAACAGGGATTGTCAATCTTTCTTATCTGCCGCCCACTTTTGGATCTACGTTACTAAAATTCTCTAACGGCCCACTGGTTCCACTGCAATTGTCATTCAGAAAGTAAGGAAGTGACTTTCCTTTATAGAATTTATAAGGCAGAGTTACAGCAAGTTAAAGCATGTAGTAATAATTACCTACCAAATACTTCGTCAGAATTTTACAGAAACCTAATGAGAATGTTTTTAAAATCCCTACTGCCTGGTGCCCTTCATAAAAGCTGGAACGCCCACTAGAGAGCAGTATGGACCAGGCTGACCATCACTCGCCTACATAAACGATTTATGAGACAGTCTGAGCAGCCCTCAGACTGTTTGCAGATGATATTTAATGTATAGTTAAGTCACCAGAAGATCAAAAACCAATTGAAAAATGATTTAGAATATCTGTATGGCGCGAAAAGTGGCACTAGTCTCTATACAAGGAAACGTGTCAAGTCATCCACATGAGTACGAATTCCAATCCCTAGAATTTCGGTTACACGATGAATCACCCATATTTGAAGGCTGTCAATTTAACTATCTAGAAATTACCATTACGAACAATAAAGTGGAAAGGCAGACCATAGACTGCGTGTTATTGGCAAAACACTTAGAAGATGCAAGAGGATCACTAGACTGCCAACGCTACGCTTGTTCGTTTCTGCTAAAGTACTGTTGTGCGGTAATGGATCCTTACCAGATAGAACTGTCTGAGGACATCGAAGAAGTCCAAAGATGGGCACCTCGCTTTGTATTATAGCGAAATAGGGGAGAGTGTGTCACTGATAAGCCAGTTGGAGCGGCAAGCATTAAAAACAAAGGCGTTTTGCCTTGAGGCGAGATATTTTTTAAGAAAATTCCCATCACCAACTTTCTCCTCTGAATGTTAAATTATTTTATTGTCTCCAGGTTTTATAGGGGAAATGATCATTTTAAGAAAATACGAGAAATCAGGGCTCGCACGGAAAGATTTAAGTGTTCGTTTTCCTCACACGCTGTTTAAGTGGAACGATAGAGAGAACCATCTGCCAGTCAGTTATGTGTGGATTTTAGAGCAGTGATGCAGGTGTAGTGTGATAACCACCGAGAACAACGCTGGCACCTCTCATTTTCAGGTATTAAACGCGAAAGTCTTAAATGACACTCAGCTTTGTCACTTCGCGTTAACATTCGTCATCGTTGGGAAAAGCATTCTTTTTGAGTACAGCTACCCCTCAACATACTTGAAGTAGTTTAAGAACGGTGACTGATGCGAACGGCTTCGCCTAGCACTGTAACAGCTTCACTGTCATGACTAGTGCCTCATTTGAAGTGATAGCGGCTTGACGGTACTTCAAAGAAATTTTAAAACACGCATTCGCCTCAGATTTAAAATTATAGGGTCCCTCATTAAGGGGCTCCGGAAAGCCTCAAAATCATGAAAAGTTCAATTTTTACTTTTTTTGCTTTTTCTGAATCTGCAGACAATTACCTTTTAATAGATATATAATTTATTCAATTCCGAAGACTACAACTATTTTTAAATTTTTTTTGAAATGTGTTCTACATGGGCGTGACCCACTGTGGCGCTGTTAAACTGCTGTCAAATGGTGTTATTATTAACGTCCGTGTTCATCAGGTACATTTTAGTGATGTGAGATAAAGTATGTGTTGTGGCTAACCTGTGATGGTTCAATATATATCGCTGGTGTGATTGTCTATTGTTTCATGTTTATTTACTCTGTCGTTATCTCGAAAATATTCGTAATTAATTCTGTTTCTTGAGTCTCCGTTTTGTTGAAGTATAATAATGAGTAAAAGTAAAGTTATTAGAAATCCTGTGAAGGCTTTTAAGAAAAGGAGAAATGTTGGAAAGCCAAAGGTATGTGTTATTACTGTAAACAATAAAGACTATAACCAAGTGAGTGAACCTAACCTCTCAAGTACACCTGCCCATAGCAGTCAAAGTGGGAAAGAAAATACTTCACAGAAGAAGCTTGGTTCAATGAGTGAAAACTATGAATGTTTTATGGGCGAATCGGATGTGAATGAAATATTTGATATGTCGGATCTCAAAGGAATTTTTTCAAACTGTGTAAGATGTATTCATTGTAGTGAAGTTGGTCTGGAACTCTCCATAATAAAGCACGTAGGACTTGCTAGTGAAATACAACTGAAATGTGGTAAGTGTTCATACATGACCACCTTTTGGAACAGTGTTGCAGTAACTGCAACTGAAGAAAATGGTAGCAAAATCTACGAACACAACAACGAGCGATGCTTGCTTTAGACAAGGAACGCCTTCGGGCTGCAGACAGGGCTGTAAAGAATCTAGAAATACAAGCAAGAGTAAACAGGAGGAGGAACAAGAGGAAGCTGGAGGAGGAGTTTGCAGAGGATGAAGATAATCCATCCTATTGACCTGGAATGCACTAAAAAGTTAATCCAATCTTTGTCGCTCGATTCCCAAAACTTTTATTTTCTCATACTAATTACATGTTTTCTAAGGATCTTCCAAACATATTTGTTTCAAACTTTCAGTAAATGTTACACAGTATCTTCTGCATAATTTAACACAGCCTTTTTCCAAAAAACTGTATATTTTTGAATGTTGTTGTTGTGGTCTTCAGTCCTGAGACTGGTTTGATGCAGCTCTCCATGCTACTCTATCCTGTGCAAGCTTTTTCATCTCCCAGTACCTACTGCAACCTACATCCTTCTGAATCTGCTTAGTGTATTCATCTCTTGGTCTCCCTCTACGATTTTTACCCTCCACGCTGCCCTCCAATACTAAATTGGTGATCCCTTGATGCCTCAGAACATGCCCTACCAACCGATCCCTTCTTCTGGTCAAGTTGTGCCACAAACTTCTCTTCTCCCCAATCCTATTCAATACTTCCTCATTAGTTACGTGATCTACCCATCTAATCTTCAGCATTCTTCTGTAGCACCACATTTCGAAAGCTTCTATTCTCTTCTTGTCTAAACTATTTATCGTCCATGTTTCACTTCCATACATGGCTACACTCCATACGAATACTTTCAGAAATGACTTCCTGACACTTAAATCAATACTGGATGTTAACAAATTTCTCTTCTTCAGAAACGCTTTCCTTGCCATTGCCAGCCTACATTTTATATCCTCCCTACTTCGACCATCATCAGTTATTTTGCTCCCCAAATAGCAAAACTCCTTTACTACTTTAAGTGCCTCATTTCCTAATCTAATTCCCTCAGCATCACCCGACTTAATTAGACTACATTCCATTATCCTTGTTTTGCTTTTGTTGATGTTCATCTTATATCCTCCTTTCAAGACACTGTCCATTCCATTCAACTGCTCTTCCAAGTCCTTTGCTGTCTCTGACAGAATTACAATGTCATCGGCGAACCTCAAAGTTTTTATTTCTTCTCCATGAATTTTAATACCTACTCCGAATTTTTCTTTTGTTTCCTTTACTGCTTGCTCAATATACAGATTGAACAACATCGGGGTCAGTATTGTCAGTAAGGTCAGTATTGCCTCACGTGTTCCAGTGTTTCTACGGAATCCAAACTGATCTTCCCCGAGGTTGGCTTCTACTAGTTTTTCCATTCGTCTGTAAAGAATTCGTGTTAGTATTTTGCAGCTGTGACTTATTAAGCTGATAGTTCGGTAATTTTCACATCTGTCAACACCTGCTTTCTTTGGGATTGGAATTATTATATTCTTCTTGAAGTCTGAGGGTATTTCGCCTGTTTCATACATCTTGCTCACCAGATGGTAGAGTTTTGTTAGGACTGGCTCTCCCACGGCTGTCAGTAGTTCCAATGGAATATTGTCTACTCCGGGGGCCTTTTTTCGACTCAGGTCTTTCAGTGCTCTGTCAAACTCTTCACGCAGTATCGTATCTCCCATTTCATCTTCATCTACATCCTCTTCCATTTCCATAATATTGTCCTCAAGTACATCGCCCTTGTATAGACCCTCTATATACTCCTTCCACCTTTCTGCTTTCCCTTCTTTGCTTAGCACTGGGTTTCCATCTGAGCTCTTGATATTCATACAAGTCGTTCTCTTATCTCCAAAGGTCTCTCTAATTTTCCTGTAGGCGGTATCTATCTTACCCCTAGTGAGATAGGCCTCTACATCCTTACATTTGTCCTCTAGCCATCCCTGCTTAGCCATTTTGCACTTCCTGTCGATCTCATTTTTGAGACGTTTGTATTCCTTTTTGCCTGTTTCACTTACTGCATTTTTATATTTTCTCCTTTCATCAATTAAATTCAATATTTCTTCTGTTACCCAAGGATTTCTACTAGCCCTCGTCTTTTTACCTACTTGATCCTCTGCTGCCAACACTACTTCATCCCTCAAAGCTACCCATTCTTCTTCTACTGTATTTATTTCCCCCATTCCTGTCAATTGCTCCCTTATGCTCTCCCTGAATCTCTGTACAACCTCTGGTTCTTTTAGTTTATCCAGGTCCCATCTCCTTAAATTCCCACCTTTTTGCAGTTTCTTCAGTTTTAATCTACAGGTCATAACCAATAGATTGTGGTCAGAGTCCACATCTGCCCCTGGAAATGTCTTACAATTTAAAACCTGGTTCCTAAATCTTTGTCTTACCATTATATAATCTATCTGATACCTTTTAGTATCTCCAGGGTTCTTCCATGTATACAACCTCCTTTCATGATTCTTAAACCAAGTGTTAGTTATGATTATGTTATGCTCTGTGCAAAATTCTACCAGGCGGCTTCCTCTTTCATTTCTGTCCCCCAATCCATATTCACCTACTACGTTTCCTTCTCTCCCTTTTCCTACACTCGAATTCCAGTCACCCATGACTATTAAATTTTCGTCTCCCTTCACAATCTGAATAATTTCTTTTATTTCATCATACATTTCTTCAATTTCTTCGTCATCTGCAGAGCTAGTTGGCATATAAACTTGTACTACTGTAGTAGGTGTGGGCTTCGTATCTATCTTGGCCACAATAATGCGTTCACTATGCTGTTTGTAGTAGCTTACCCGCATTCCTATTTTCCTATTCATTATTAAACCTACTCCTGCATTACCCCTATTTGATTTTGTGTTTATAACCCTGTAGTCACCTGACCAGAAGTCTTGTTCCTCCTGCCACCGAACTTCACTAATTCCCACTATATCTAACTTCAACCTATCCATTTCCCTTTTTAAATTTTCTAACCTACCTGCCCGATTAAGGGATCTGACATTCCACGCTCCGATCCGTAGAACGCCAGTTTTCTTTCTCCTGATAACGACATCCTCTTGAGTAGTCCCCGCCCGGAGATCCGAATGGGGGACTATTTTACCTCCGGAATATTTTACCCAAGAGGACACCATCATCATGTAATCATACAGTAAAGCTGCATGCCCTCGGGAAAAATTACGGCTGTAGTTTCCCCTTGCTTTCAGCCGTTCGCAGTACCAGCACAGCAAGGCCGTTTTGGTTATTGTTACAAGGCCAGATCAGTCAATCATCCAGACTGTTGCCCTTGCAACTACTGAAAAGGCTGCTTCCCCTCTTCAGGAACCACACGTTTGTCTGGCCTCTCAACAGATACCCCTCCGTTGTGGTTGCACCTGCGGTACGACTATCTGTATCGCTGAGGCACGCAAGCCTCCCCACCAACGGCAAGGTCCATGGTTCATGGGGGGGGATATTTTTGAATATATAAATAAAAAATTGCAAAAAAATTGTGAATTTTCATTACAATTGAAAAAAAATAATCTTTAATAACTGAACAAAAATTTTGTAAAATCCCTGTGTTAAGTTGTAGCCCATATTCCAATAAATAATCTGCAAAAAGTTTAACTTCCTACCTCAAATACTTTGTGAGGAAAGATGTAATTTATAAGCGTTATTTTAACATTGCAAGTATAGGGCGTTCCGGAGCCCCTTAAGTGATACAGTTCTGTATGTGCGCGTTTCGTAGTGTTGTGCTTGAAAATCGCTGAAAGCCGACATTGCAACCGTTGACGTTACAGATGGATAATTTTAACAGGCCAAGGGCACAGTCTTCTATTAACTTTGTAATGAATGTTTGATACATATACCCTGTTATCTTCATACAGTAATTAGTAGCCCGCCACCAGCCTAGAAGTTCACACCTCTACGCTTTATTCTTGCAGCCTATTTAGTCTACAAAACTTTGATCCGTGAAACGACGTGAACACTGAACTTCATAAAATCACGAAAAACCACTGCTGCTAATATACGATTATTGTGAATGTTGACGCTGTGGTAACGTTAAAGAATTTAAGAATCGTGTCTTACCTGATGTTGCCGTAGCTCCTCTTGTTTCTATCACACAGATAGAAACTTTCCAGGAGTTTCCTACTGATACCAGTTTATATCTACAGTATTTCTCTACACAGGTAGTGTACCTAGTACAGGAATTGCACTCTATTGTTTAGCCGTTAATACAAATCTCATCCTATTCTGCCTACCTTTATTTGAAGGCCACTGTTTACATTCTTACCACAGAAATTCAGAGTATTCTGTGCTATTTTCATCAGTGTGTACATCCAGTGATTCAGCAATAATCTTACCTTAAAAAACGTCGAATACGAGTACTCATTTTCAACAGTGTAGTTAAGTTCTTTAAAATTATCAACAAAACTACGACGGTGGACACTTTTCTCGTAGATCTTGTGGACACACTAGCTGTATACCACTGCTGAACTTTATGCTCTATAGATATCACACAATGATTTTCTTTTTTTTATGAGAATTTAAAGAAATTTGCTGCGTATGGGTATCAACGAAATCAGCATGAGTTGGAAACTCGTGTTCTCTGTTCCATCAGTTATGCCACAGAGTGCATCTAAAGCGACGTCACTCCGTTGATAACTGCACGGAAAGCACCAACTTGTCAGTATATAGACATCGGTCTTTTTACCATGAGCTTCACAGTCTAGCTACAGAGTCCTTTGTATGAAAAAAACGCATCTGGTTTCTGCAAGGCACTTAAGTTTTCATTATGTATTTTCTAGTTGACTGATTCTAAATTGGTCCAGGAAGCAAAGCTCTGCATTTCCATTTGCATTCCGATGAACTATTATTTCTCTGCGTGACCTCAAATTCCGCTTTTGAAATTTATTTGCGAGGTGTTTCACCGTGTGCGACGCTACGAATTCTGTGTGCGTTTCATTAGCGTTATTAGATTTGTGTACTTTTCGGAATGGCAGCGGATTTCAGCTGGCACGCTGCGCCCACACTGCCGGAGTCCGCAGCATTCGGTACGCATTTTTACGCAATGAACGGCGTTAGACCAGCGTGGGGCGGCATTTCTAATTTTTTTTCGAAGCAGTAGACCTTCAGAGAAAGGTTGTAAAGATAAATGTATCATTTGAGTATGTGTAATGAAATTTCTCCCTGGCCTTTGTGCTTGTCGGAGGAAGAAACTGTAACAATTTTTCAACTTATACTGTTTTGTTCAAATAATTAACATCAGACTCAGTTTTGATGACAGTAAAGAGTGTAGAGACTGAAGTATTTTGTTATCAGACCCTCTGTTCACAGGAAAGTGAGAGAAAATATGTGACACGAGAATAGATTTGTCAGTTCCAGGGTTTGTAACCCTATCGTAGTTGCAAGTGTGCATGACAGCTTTAGCACGATATTTAAAAGATGACGTTTGGTTTGTGGGGCGCTCAACTGCGCCGTTATCAGCACCCTTACAAATTCCCAACCTTTGCTAAGTCCAAACTCGCTACTTTCATGAATGATGAAATGATGAGGACAACACAAACACCCAGTCATCTCGAGGCAGGTGAAAATCCGTGGCCCCGCCGGGAATCGAACCCGGAAGCGAGAACGCGACTGCACGACCACGAGATGCAGACGATACTTACGAGAGATAGTTCGGCAGCTAAAATTTGTTGCTGGCCATTGAAGGCTACACGAAGAATGGTCGTCATACAGCTAAAATAGGACGAGAAGCTATGGGGGTGGAAATGCAGACGCACTGACAACAGCAGATTAAACAGAAATTACGATCGCGAGCTGGAAAGTCTTGCCCCTGAATTTTTATGCGAAAATTCTTAAAGCTCTTTTTTTTTTTTTTTTGGTAGGGTTTAAGGGCGCTCAACTGCTGAGGTCATTAGCGCCCAGTCACTGCTGTTAGAGCAAATGGAATCTGCTAAAACTCAAGGGGATGGGGGGACACCAGAACTACCTGACAAAGATGCAGATAAAATAAGTAAAAAGGTTAAATGTCTTTGGACAAGCCAGTTAAAGTTATAAAACGCAGAATACGAGCAGCTGCTCGAGCGTCATCAGCTAAAACATCCGGTAAAGTAGATGGCAGGGACAGGATAACACGAAATTGATTAAAACGGGGACACGACAATAAAACATGGCGCACTGTTAATGCCTGACCACAAGGGCACTGCGGGGCTGGATCACTGGAGAGCAGGTAGCGGTGGCTAAACCGGCAATGCCCAATCCGCAACCTGATCAGAAGGACCTCCTCGCGCCGAGATGGTCGGGATGATGTTGTCCAAGCAGTTGGGAGCGGTTTTACTGCCCGGAGCTTGTTTCCTTGGAGGGATGACCAAGCATCCCACCACAACGACACAAGCCTCTTACATACATCCCCACGAACGTCAGATGACGGGACACAATGGGAGGCTGGCCGAGGCAGGAGGACTGCAGCCTTGGCTGCAACATCCGCAGCCTCATTCCCAGGCACTCCTACATGTCCGGGAACCCACAGAAAGCTGACAGAACCACCATTATTAGCGAAAGAATGGAGGGACTGCTGTATCCGTTGAATCAATTGATGGACCGGATAGGGAGCTCTTAGGCTCTGAAGAGCACTGAGCGAGTCAGAGCAGAGTACATACGATGAATGGCGGTGGCGGCGGGCATACTGAACGGCCTGATGGAGAGCAAAAAGCTCGGCCGTAAAGCTGGAACATTGGTCGAGGAGCCGGTATTTAAAGGTGGCGGCCCCGACGACAAAGGCACAGCCGACACCATCGTCAGTTTTGGAGCCATCGGTGTAAATAAAGGTGTGACCGGCAAGTCGAGCACGAATTTCGACAAACCGTGAGCAATACACTGCAGCTGGAGTACCCTCCTTCGGGAGTGAGCTGAGGTCGAGATAAATAGGAACCGGAGCCTGGAGCCAAGGTGGTGTCGGGCTCTCACCCTCTCTGAAGGTGGTAGGGAGGGCAAAATCCAATTGTCGAAGCAGGCGACGTAAGCGGACTCCGGGTGGCAGCACGGCAGACACATACAACCCGTACTGACAGTCGAGAGAATCGGCGAAGAAGGACTCTTAAGAGGGGTGGTCGGGCATAGACAACAACCGGCAGGCATACCGACACAGCAGTACGTCGCGCCGGTAAGTCAATGGTGACTCGGCAGCTTCAGCATAAAGACTCTCCACAGGACTAGTGTAGAAGGCTCCGGTCGCAAGACGTATCCTCCGATGGTGGATGGAGTTGAGCCGGCGTAAGAGGGATGGCCGAGCGGACGAGTAGACGAAGCTCCCATAATCCAGCTTCGATCGGACTATGGACCGATACAAGCGAAGCAGGACAGTGCGATCCGCTCCCCAAGATGAACCGCTAAGAACTCTTAGGACATTAAGGGAACGTGTACAACGGGCCGCCAAATAAGAGACATGTGGAGACCAACACAGTTTCCTGTCCAACGTGAGCCCTAAAAACTTAGTTGTGTCCACGAGTGGGAGAACAACGGGACCGAGATGTAAGGATGGCGGAAGGAACGCTTTATATCGCCAAAAGTTGATACAAACTGTCTTCTCTTCAGAGAACCGGAAGCCATTTGCCACGCTCCATGAGTAGAGGCTGTCTAGACAACGCTGAAGGCAGCGCTCCAGGAGGCATGTTCTCTGGGCACTGCAGTAGATCGCGAAGTCATCGACAAAGAGGGAGCCTGAGACATTAGGTGGAATGCAATCCATAATTGGATTGATCGCTATGGCAAAAAGGGCTACGCTCAAGACGGAGCCCTGAGGCACTCCGTTCTCCTGGAGGAAGACGTCGGACAATACGGAACCCACAGGTACCCTAAACTTTCGATCCGTTAAGAAGGAATCAATAAAAAGGGGCAGGCGACCGCGTAGGCCCCACCTGTGCATAGTGCGGAGGATACCTCCTCTCCAACAGGTATCATAAGCCTTCTCCAAGTCGAAGAACACGGCTACCGTTTGGCGCCTTCGCAAAAAGTTGTTCATGATGAATGTCGACAGGGTCACAAGGTGGTCAACAGCGGAGCGGCGGCGACGAAACCCGCATTGGACATTAGTAAGTAGTCTTCGAGATTCAAGAATCCAGACTAACCGAGCATTAACCATGCGCTCCATCACCTTACAGACACAGCTTGTAAGAGAAATGGGGCGGTAACTAGAAGGAAGGTGTCTATCCTTCCCAGGTTTGGGTGTAGGAACAACAACGGCGTCACGCGAACGCATGGGGACTTGACCTTCGGTCCAGACGCGATTGTAGGTACGAAGAAGGAAGCTTTTGCCCGCCAGAGAAAGGTGTGCCAGCATCTGAACGTGAATGGCATCTGGCCCCGGAGCAAAGGACCGGGACAGTGCGAGCGCACGTTGGAGTTCCCGCATAGTAAAGGGGGCATTATAAGTTTCCAGATTCAGCGAGTGGAAGGAAGGTCGCCGAGCCTCTTCTGCCTCTTTCCTGGGAAGGAAGGCAGGATGGTAATGGGCGGAGCTTGAAACCTCCGCGAAAAAGCGGCCAAAGGCGTTGGAGACAGCCACAGGATCAACAAGGACCTCATTACTTGAGGTCAGGCCAGGTACCGAGGAGTGGGCCTTAATGCCCGACAGCCGGCGCAGGCTACCCCAAACGACAGAAGAGGGAGTGAAACTGTTAAAGGAGCTGGTGAAAGAGGCCCAACAAGCTTTTTTGCTGTCTTTGATGACTCTACGGCATTGCGCTCGGAGTCATTTGTATTCTATACAATTCGCCAACGTAGGATGGCGGCGAAAGGTGCGTAAAGCACGTCGTCGAGCACGGATAGCGTCCCTACAAGCCTCGTTCCACCAGGGGACGGAAACGCGACGTGAAGAAGAAGTAGTACGAGGAATGGAACGTTCGGCAGCATTGATGATAACAGCCGTGAGGTATTCGACCTGACTGTCACAACTGGGAAAATCGTGGTCCGGAAAGGTCGCCAGGGATGAGTACAGTCCCCAGTCAGCTTTCAGTATGTTCCAGCTCGAAGGACGTGGGGATGGGGTGTGGTGCAGGAGACGAACGACATGGGGGAAGTGGTCGCTCGAATAGGTGTCAGAAAGGACATACCACTCGAACCGACGGGCAAGAGTGGCAGAACAGATCGAGAGGTCCAAGTGGGAGTAGGTATGAGTAGAGTCCGAAAGGAAAGTCGGGGCGCCGGTATTGAGGCAGACAAGATTGAGATGGTTGAAGACATCCACCAAGAGTGAGCCTATTGGACAGGACGCAGGAGAGCCCCAAAGGGGATGATGGGCATTGAAGTCGCCAAACAATAAAAACGGCGGGGGAAGCTGAACGATCACGTGCATCATGTCAGCCCAACTAACAGCAGATGATGGTGGAGTGTAGATGGTACAAACTGAAAAAGTAAAAGCAGAAAGAGTAATGCGGATAGCTATTGCTTGGAGTGGGGTGGTCAATGGGATGGGATGGTAATAGACATCGTCCCGAACGAGCAACATGACCCCACCATGAGCTGGGATACCGTCCACAGGGGTGAGGTCATACCACTCCGAGGTATAGTGGGTAAAGGCAATACGGTCAGCCGGGCGCAACTTGGTTTCCTGGAGACCAAGGACGAGCGGACAGTGCAGGCAGAGGAGCAGTTGTAATTCCTCCCGATTAGATCGGATACCTCGTATGTTCCAATGAAACAACGCCATCGCTAGTCGAAAGGTTGGGGGAACGAGACGGGGGAAGAGCTGGTCACCTCGACGGCCGCGGAGGGCCAGGTTGCGAGGGAACTACGCTACAACCGACGGGAGGCGGATCCGGTTCCATCGACTCGTCGCCAGCTGCGGCCGCTGTCCCTGGTTGTGTAGGACGGGCCGCATCATTTGCCGACGAAAGGCCGGCGGAGCGCCTGGCAGCAGAGCGTCCCGGCGAAACTGAGGACGGCCGGGAGCAGCGACTCACGGATGGAGCGTCAGACGAAACGCGCCGGGGTGGGGAGGGGGATAGAGACTTCTTCTTGGAGGCCTTCTTGGAAGGCCGAGGAGGCACAGGGATGGTGGGCTGGACCCGAAGAAGGTCCCCACGCGCGGGGTCCGTTTTGGAACGCCGGACCTCGGAAGCTGGGGTCCGGAACGTTTCCCTGATGGACGCCTGAGAAGAGGATCGCTTCTCAGGTGGCGTGGGGGGAGGAGGAGGAGGAAGGGTGGCCCCTGGGGCAGAGGGGGTGGGGGCCACGGGGGAGGAGGATTTGGAAGGGAGGGATTTGGGAGGCGGATGCAGAGCCCCCTGATGGGTGGAGGAGGTGGAGGGGGGACAGGATAGGGGTGAGGATACCGCGGAAGGAGTGGACACAACTGAGGCAAACGAGGTGGTCAATGGCATGGGATGGAGGCAGTCGTACTTCTTCCGGGCCTCAGAATAAGAGAGCCGATCCAAAGTTTTGATTTCTTTTAACTTTTTCTCCTTCTGATATGCGGGGCAGTCTGAGGATCTAGGTGAGTGGACGCCAGGACAATTAACGCACCGAGGTGGTGGGGTGCATGTATGTTCCTCACGAAGAGGACGTCCACAATCGACACAAAGGGGCTCAGCCTCACACTGTGATGACATGTGCCCAAAGCGCAAACACCTAAAACAGCGCATAGGAGGCGGGACGTAAGGTCGCACGTCACACCGGTAGCACATCACCTTCACCTTCTCCGGGAGAACGTCCCCCTCGAAGGCGAGGATAAAGGCCCCGGTGTCGATGTGACGGTCTTTGGGGGCGCGCTGGACTCGCCGGACGAAATGCACGCCTCGGCGCTCCAGGTTGGCCTTGAGCTCCTCATCAGATTGTAGCAGGAGGTCACGATGAAAAATAACCCCCTGCGTCCTATTTAGTGCCAGATGTGGGACAATGAATACTGGGATGTCCCCTAGGCAGTCGCACGCCTGGAGCGCCGCCGACTGTGTGGCGGAGGTGGTCTTGATAAGGACAGACCCTGATCGCATCTTTCTGAGAGCCTCAATTTCCCCGAAGACGTCCTCAATGTGCTGAACAAAGAACATGGGCTTGGAGGTGGCGAACGTCCCCCCATCGGTTCGAGAACAGACCAAATAGCGGGGGAAGTACTTCGCCCCAAGCCGGCGGGCCTGTCCCTCCTCCCATGGAGTGGCCAAGGGGGAAAGGACAGGAGAACCAGAACTAGAAACGGTACCTTTTCTTTTGAAAGACTCGGCCGCAGAGCGACCAGATACATGTTGACGTTTCATTTGCGAAACGTCCGCCCCGATACCACCCACTCTGACCAGGGGCTCTCCCCACGGGCGCCACCCAGCCGCAGCAAGGGCCACCTGGCAGGATGACCATTGCCGGGAGTCCTGATGCCCCAAGGAGACGGGCATCTACTCCTTGGCCGACGTGGGGAGGGTGCAGCTCAGGTATCGGCAGTACGATCCCCGTGTTGTCAGGGGGCTACAACACAGAGGGTACATGACGACCCCACCACAACAGGCTGGCTACCGTGCTGGATTTCTGGTGCCATGGAAAGTCCATCATGATCGCTGGTGCAGATGGAGATGCACTATGGGCGTAACTTTGACAATCCATCAGGCGTTGAGGCCCAATTTGAGGAATAGTGGGTAAGGTTACACCGCCGGTGCAATGCTGAGTGCCAAGGTCTTAGTGCACTTAGGACCAGTGGTACACCATGTAAGGTGTCCTTCCCCAGAAGGCTCGTACTTCTGTAGAATTTTGAAAAATGGAGGTCAAACCCCAAGGGGGACCATTACATGGAAGGCCGAAACGGTTGAAACTCCTTTTAGTCGCCTCTTACGACAGGCAGGAATACCGCGGGCCAATTCTAACCCCCGAACCCGCAGGGGGAATTCTTAAAGCTTTTTAAATAAAACTGAAGTTAACATTCTACGTTTTTATGCTTCATGTATACACATTTTCAGCCCTCTGCCGTTACAGGGTTTCGAATTGTATCGAGTAACATGTCTGCGTGTAATGCAATTACGCCTGCGCGTGAGAAACAGCTTGCTGAAACCAAAGATTTCTTCCATACATTGAGCAATCTCCTTCAGCATGACAACCCCAGACCACACACGAACTCTGCGACATTTGCAACAATCCGACGCCTTGGATTCGCTGTCATCGATCATTCTCTATGCAGTACCGACTTGATCCCATCCGATTTTCATCAGCTCCCTAACTTAAAGCATACCGAGGAAGACTTCACTTTGATAGTGATGCAGCTGTGCAGGCAGAGGTGAGGTTGTGGCTCCATCCACAAAATGAAACATTCAATAGTGACGGTGTCAACAGTGACGGTGTCAACAAACTAGTCTTGATACATGCTCGTAGACAGAGTGAGTTGAGAAATAAATATGTAAACATGAATTAGTATTTAGAATTTTAATTTGTTTTGTTTAAAACGCTTTAAAGTTTTAAACATAAATTCGCAGGCATTAGTTTTCAGCATGCCCTCGTATGCAGATAAAGACGCACGGTAGTGCAGAGGAAGAAAGCAGCCTGAAGTCAGTCAGGGCTAGAGTTACTCCTCCAACGACCACCCTTAACACCGAACGGGAAGGCGCATTCCCTCAGGAAACTGGGGACATTGGTAGCTGCTAACCCATTATCAGCAAGCAGCTGAAGTAGAGACAGGTTGATCAACCGACAGGCCCACACTCGGCGAAAATATGAGCAATGGTGAGAGGATCAACACAGCTGCATTGAGACGAGTCCTCTTGACGCAAAAAGAACTCGTGGGTTAAGCCTGGTGGGCCGATATACAGTCGCCACAATATGATGGCATCTTTTGAGAGGCATAAAGATATGTACGCTACGCCTTGGTGGCGCCCTTAATTGCTCTCAGCTTGTTGATTGTGGCAGTCTGCCATTCCATAACCAGATCTTCAAAACGTTATGCCGCAATTGCAATTTTAAGTCTGTGCCCGGTGCTCCGGGTTCGAGTTTGTCTCCTGTGGTTGCTTCTTTAGCTGATTTCCCAGCTAATTAATTTCCCGGAAAACGCACGTGGCTCAGTGTCCAGCTGTGTGTTACTGTCATATCACGGCTGTGTTGGCAAATTGATAGATCTTTGATGGTAGGGACCGAAAGATTTTTGGGGTAGCACTGAGATAGGCCTTGTTAGCACCTCGTGGAGTCACTACCAACAAAAGTCTTGGTGGCGAGAGATTTAATGTACTGTGAAGTCCGTGATATGACGACCAACTCTGGAGTGGATACACACTGCGCACACTGAAAACATCTCGTGCCCTCTTTCTTGTAGTAGGTAAAAACCGACTCTGCCACTGACTATTCATCAATGTAGAGCCAAGTCGAATATGAGTAGTCATGGAGAACAGAACGACTCATAAGCAACACATCCAAAGGTCAGGCAGTAAGATCACAGCTTTGTAGAATCGCGGGAGAAACGTGTGATGTGCGTTCCTGGAGATGGTGCTGAGAAATCTAGTTGTATTAAGTTTCTTCGTGCAATTTTCCATGCTATGCTATACATGTGGTAACCAGGTTAACTTACTGTCAAATAAGATGCAAGAGAATTTGAAAGTTTCAAAGACTTCAAATAACTGGCTACCGAGGTAAAGTTCTGGGTGTTGGTGCTTAGACTACAAAAGTGCATGATGCGAGTTTTCGCAGCAGAAAATTTATATGCAAGATTCAAGGACTAGTTACGTACTTTCTGTATGCGCTCTGTAGCTTATGCTCTGCATTGCAGAATTATGCAGAGCCGTGTTGCAGGCAGCTGTCGCCAACAGAGTGACGGTGAGATAGTGGATCCAATCGCAGTCACGATACCGTTGATTGCGATGGCAAAGAGGGTTACGCTCGTAGCAGATCTGTGAGGGATCTCAGTTTCCTGTACGTACTGGTCGCTGAGGACTGAACCCCTGAGGAGCCGAAACAGTCTGAGGGGCAGTAACTTCGATGAAAAATGGGTAAGCAGATGCCGAAGTCCAGTTCCGCAGTGTATACAGAACGTTATGACACCAGGTGGTATAGGCCTTCCGTAGATCGAAGAACACAGTGATAAGTTGTTGGCGATGGGTGAAAGCATTGCACACTACAGATTCCAGACGACTCAATTTGAGTGTGGTGGATGGCTGGGTTTAGTCTATTTCTGCCTAAGATGTCGCAATTTTTATACTGTGTTCGTGTGCTCTAGGTGCAATTGTATAGAATGATGGAGCCCTTGCTCGAGAACGCAAATGTTAATCACGTTAGTTCAAATAGACAATTGCGATTTTGCTGTTTGAATTTCCGTATCCACAACTTCATTTATCAATTGCTGCCGTATTTATGATAAGAGTATATTTAACAAATTACTACTTGTTTTAACAAGCACAATTCAAGTACCGTTTTGAAACGGAGCGAACTATTTCCTAGCTAAACTTCATCACGTGGACTTTTCATTTTACAGATGATCTACTTCGGTTATGTGTTTCTGTTAAGTTTCCTTGCAATTAAATTTGCAACAGAAGTTAATTTGTCTTCAATCGAACGAGCAATAATTAAATCTGAGAGCCACTGAAAGACTCTGAAGTGGCAAATTATCGGAGGCAGCAGACAGCCTCTGCCGCGATAATGTCTCTAATGGCAGTCGTCAAGCCGATAAAGTAGCACGCTGTCTTATTAGACATTCCCGATTGTGGACACCATTTAGCCGAAATAAAAACAGCCTGTTTTTCACCTCTTAGACTATCGTAAGCACGAGCCGCGGCGCGCAGTCTCCAGGCGCTTTCTACCTATCTTCCTGCCTCGTGTTTGTCGACGCTTCCTCTTCACGACGGTTCTCAAGGACGCGCGCGCGACCTCAGTAGCCAGCGTGGTTCCTAAGCGATGTCATAACTGTCGATTTCCCTTTCTGTTCACACCGTTTGTGGTGTAATTTTCCACCTTCATTGAACTACTTTCACATATCTTAAGGGAACACAGAACACCTCTGCGGGAATATTTTAGTTTTAAATAGCCTGCAGCCATCACTGTGTGAATGTTATTCTACTTCAATAGGTGCTATTCGATCTATTTAAGTATCAATTTCATTTCATTACTGTGCAGTTTAGGCTGCGAACCCGTTCTCACATTACTGTCAGACGTATCAACTGTTACAGCTCAAAACAAAATGAACACACACTGGTGATTTAATCGAAATAGTAGAAAGGGTTTAACGTAGTGTAACCCATCAGGATGCACGCGTTAGGTCTGCGGTCCATCGTTTATCAAGTCACACAATGTTAAAAAGCAAGTGAGTTGGTTTAGTGTCGTACTAAATTAAACGCAACTGAAATAAAAATCAAATTGTTTGTTGTTCATTAGAGAGCATGTAATACAACATTTTACCGCATACACTCGAGAGTTTACTGGACTATCCGCAGCGACACCTCTTTGGCAACTGCTTCGATATCTAAAGGCCAATTACAGCAATTTTTGTTAACCTGCGAACTAGACACTGCAATGCATAAGAAAAAGAGAAATCAGGAAAGCACAGTGATGGAAGGGATTTTTAATCCATTCAGCGGCATCCGATGCACCAGAATGTTATTCAGATCCCTCTTTGAGATAAAGTGCCGTCTTATTAGCTTTAATTCCTCCGTAAAGCTAACATTTCACTGTGGAAAAGTCAATTTACTCCACTATTTTTACGAGGGACGTTCAGTAGGTAACACTATACATATGGCTGTAAAAGCCTATTTCTCCAACATAATTTATGCTCAATGCGACGGCGTTACTCCACTTACTGGGACGCTTTGTATGCCCGCACTGTACCACCCTACTGGTCGACGTCGGCGCCGAAGTCTTGCTGCCTCAATAACCTACGCATCATCCACGTAATGGTTCCGTCGGAGTGCATCCGTCGTTGCGTCAAACAGATACCGGCTGTAAGGTAGATGATGATTATCAACAGTCCAATGTAGTTTTGTGACTTGTGAGGCCTTGCACTGTCAAGGAGAAGTTGTACGCATTTCTGTGGCGACAAGCACAGTGAAGTCGCTGCTTCAGTTTCCTGAGGGTAGCACAATACACTCCAGACCAGATCGTTCCATCGTGAAGGAGGACATAAAAAAAATAGCCCACTCAGAGCTCCAAAAGACCATCACCATCACTTTACCACCTGAGGGTGTGGCTTATTTTTTCTTCAGAGGATTGGCTGGTTTAAAAGAGGGGGAAGAGACCAACCTACAAGGTCATCGGTCCCTTGTTCCGAAGGAAAGAATGGCACAAGGGTGAGAATATAATGACAATAAAAACGACAACACACAACAGAATGGAAGGAAAAACCACCACAACGACTGAAGGGCAACAAACACTTAAATGAACAAAAGGGGACAAGAAAACCACAAAGACGCAAGAAACAGGCAGAAGAGGTTAAAACAGGAAACCATGTTACCATGGCTGGCTGACACCATGAGGATAAAAAGGAAAAGCCAGCCACTCTGCAACACATTAAAACCCCCACCCTGAAAGCACTAGGGTGGAGGACACACAGGGACAATGGACATGTGCTAAAACAGAGCACCTCACCCTCACAAATAAAAAGTAAAACTAAAGCTCCTGTTGAGGCATTGTCACCCAACACCGAAGGTAGGGGAATTGGAAGGTTAAAAGTCCACAGCAGAGCGGCTAAAAGTGGGCAGTCCAGCAAGAGATGGACGACCGTCGTTCGTGAGTCGCAGTGACACCGAGGTGGGTCCTCGCGACGGAAGATGTAACCAAGCGTCAGCCACGTAAGGCCAATGCGGAGCCGACAGAAAACCGCAGAGTCCCTGGAGAGGTGCGCACGGAGGTCTTCCACATATTCGTAATTTCCTTAATGACACGCAGCTTCTTGTGCATACTGACAGTATGCCATTCCGTCTCTCAACGCCGCAAAACCTTGCGGCGTAATACTGAACGCAGATCAGTTTCAGAGAAGCCTATCTCCGTAAGCGGTTTCTGCGTAGCCTGTTAGGCCAGCCTGTCGGCAAGTTCGTTGCCAGTGATTCCGACGTGTCCTGGGGTCCACACAAACACCACGGAACGGCGGGACTGTTCCAGGGCATAGATGGACGCTACCAGAGGGTGGCGAGGGTAGCACTGGTCGATAGCTTGTAGGCTACTCAATGAGTCAGTACACAGGAGAATGACTCGCCAGGGCATGAGCGGATGTGCTCAAGAGCACGAGATATGGCCGCCAGCTCTGCAGTGAAAACACTGCAGCCATCTGGAAAGGAGTGCTGTTCTATTTGTCCTCTATGAACAGAGGCAAAGTCAGCGTGACCATCAGCCATCGAGCCATTGGTGTAAACCACTTCATGGCCCCAGTACGTGTTGAGAATGGAGAGCAAGTGATAGCGGAGAGTCGCTGGGTTAACTGAGTGCTTAGGGCCATGTGAAAGGTCCAGGCGAAGCCGCGGACTAGTTTTACACCATGGAGGTGTTCGTGAATGAACCTCCAGTATAGGTGGTAAAGGCAAGGACTAGTCCGGAGAGAAGAGACCGCACACGAACTTAATTGTAAGCCCTGACCTGGGTCGCCGATGCGGGAGTTGAACTGCCGTCGGCGGAAAAAGGAGACGGTAATTCGGATGCGCAGGAGAACTACGAACGTGTGCAACGTAACTGGAAAGCAATTGCTGCAATGGAGGGACTCCAGCTTAAGGGCTGGTCACCGCACTCGTCCTAAAAGCTCCTGTCGCTAGCCGAACGCTGCAGTGGTGTACTGGGTTGAGTAAATGCAACGCTGAGGGTGCCGTCAAACCATACTCCCATAGTCAAGGCGGGACTGAACAAGGGCTCCGTAGAGGAGCAGCAGCAGCAGCGTAGAACGACCTGCACCCCAGTTGGCGTTTCTCAGGCAGCGGAGGGCTTTGAGGTGCTGCCGCCTGCCAGCACTTCCGCTTAAGCTGACGGAGGTGGGGAAGCCAAATCAATCTGGCATCTAAAACCAGTACTAAGAATCGGTATGTTTCCACTACAGTGAGTGGATAGCCATTAAGGTAAAGTTCTGATTGGGGATGAACGGTACGACGCCGTCAGATGTGCGTAACACACGACTCTGCAGCCGAAAACTGGAATCCGTGGGCTAGAGCTTCAGGTTGCTTAATTCTCGTACTATTCCGGAGGAACGTAGGCTGACTTCGTTGCCAAACGATGCTGCGTAAGTCAGAAAAGCGTAATAGTTTGGAAGGTTTCTAATATCAGGCTTCACATGATTGATTTCCATTGTTACTTGAAAGTTGTAAACACGTTTCGATAATTAATTACTAACTAAACCATTTGTGGGGAAAAGTACACAAAGTCACTAGTAACGTCAGTTCACACTCATGTAATATACGTAAGCAGAGCCGATGTCTTGTTATTTAATGATCTTTAAACTCTTATTTGCATCAAAATAACACGTATTTTGAGAGAATATTGAGCGAAAACGTTTTCTTTTTGGATTTAATCATTCACAGTAACAACCGAACCTAACCATATTTCTAACAAAGGAAAATAGTCTATTGTGAACTCACCTTCCAACCGGATGCGTCCTCTGGCGATTCTTTAGTAACACAATCACTAAATCCAAAGCTAAAGCCGCTAATTTTGTTTAAAATAACATAGGTGTACATAAATCACTGCTCACCGATCGACAGGGCCACACCGAAATCCAAAACTTCTCGGTACAATTGTAGTAAAATCGGTGGGAGGAGCGTTCGGCAACAGGTCTCAAAAGCTAAGTGAATGGGATATTTCGATAAAAAGAACCGAAAATGACGTCACTACCGAAACGAACCAACTACACCGATCGATATGAACGATACAGAATAGGGCCCCAGGCCGGTCCATTCGCCAATATCCTCTCGTTTCAACGTATCTTCCCTCCGCGTTGTTTGTTGCGGTCGCGCACTGTCACCCATAGATATGAAATAAGGACCGAATGCGCATGGGGAAGGTGTACAGTGTGACAACGTTGATCGATTGTCACAACACGTGCAAATATTTAGAGATCATTATCCCCATGCAACATTATACATCCAACAGCACCTCACTTCTATGGATGGCAATGCGTTATCGCTTCGAACAGCACAGGGGGGGAGCAGCTTTTGGAACCAGACGATATTCAGCTAATTGAGTGGCCTGTACCTTCCCCCGACTAATCTTTTATAGTGAGTTTAGGATATGTTTGAGAGCAATTGCACCACGTCCACATGCACCATCTACCATCAAGCATTCGTCAAGCGCCCTTGTGGGGGAATGGAATGCTGTACAATGAGAACTCCTTACCTACCTTGTGGCCAGTACGCGAGCACTTTGCAGAACATGCAGTGTCGTCCGGGGTGACCACACGCCCTGTTAAGGACCACGCCCCGCCTTTTGAACCATCTTGAAACGTGGTGACTTCAGTGTCATTGTCTTTGAATGGAAGTGCCATTCCTATTCGTTCCCCTGCGTATTTCGTTCAGTTACATTCTGTAATATACTGTAGCAATTCTTTGCAAAGCGTTGTCCGAATATTCGTCGAGCTATGTTTACTTGCTGTCAAAGAAAACCATCATAACGACCGGGAGAGCGGTGTGCTGACCACACGCCCCTCCCATCCGCATCCACAACTGAGGATGACACGGCGGTCGGATGGTCCCGATGGGCCACTTGTGGCCTGAAGACCGAGTGAGTGCCTGCTATGTTTACTTGGCAGTGATAAATGCGGAAGTTTCTTTCTTCATCAAGTTTTGTACCCCAGTGTAGCTGACCCTGCCAGTTGAGTTTTATCTACACCCATTTGTGGATAGGTTGGTTGGTTTGTTTAAGAGGGGGGGGGGGGAGGGAGAGTAACGCCGCAATCCTTTGGACGCAAAAATGAAAAATATAAATCTAGTCCTCACACTCCGATACAAGCCCCAAGCCCAAAATCCAAATTTCATAAAAAGAAAAACAAAGTCCCTTTGTACTAACATTGCATGACTAGTAACAAGTAGACTGAAAAGAAAGTAATAAAAAGAAATAGAAAAGAGTATTGGTAACAAAGTAACATTGTTTTGAAAAAGAATAAAAAAGAAATAGAATCCATTAGTTTCAAAATAAAATAATAGATCACGGAGTACAACAAGTGACCTTAAAGAATACTACTTGTAAGTACTCTGAGGACACTGCGAAATACAGAAGATAAAGTTTTACATTGTTTATGTGCTTCTGGCGCTTGCCTTGTGTCGTAATTGAACTTGTGCGCTCGTACGTAATATTGGTAGACGATACGAGATGGTTTGTTACATTTTGAAGATTTGCGATCTGCTAGAAATGATCAAAAACTGAAAGAGGTAAATCAGCAACTTTGAAAATCTCTTTTCAGTAATTCAAGATAGGAAAATAACCGAATATAATTTCTTAATTTGATTATTATCAACGAGAGACTGAACTTAGACCCAATGGGATAGAAATGTAATAGTTCAACTGGTAAGTGTAAACTGTGAGGAATATACCTAAACTGCGTTGAAGTCAATAGTGTGATCTGGATCTTGCGGTAAACTCTCTGGCTGAATTTACGTAACTAATTCCACCCATATGAGAGAAAGGTTACGTCTTTAAGACAATGATAGGATGTGCATAGACTAGAATAAACCAACAAAGTCTGTTTACAATGTAACATTTCTTTCAATCCATTTAATATTACGTGCTCATGAAACATTTATCTGTGCGACAACATAGATTATCAACAGAGTGCAGCATTCATAGATACTCTTTGGCGCTCTAGAAAGTTGTCATACTGATTCAGACTATTTATCCCACACGGATTGTAAACTTTCATAGATAAACTCTGGAGATTATATATATAGACTATAATCGTGATTAGGGCAATAATCTCAGTTTATATGCATTTATGTGCAGCTAGGCTCATAGAAGTCGGGGAGCAAATATTCATCTGAGTAAGCCAGTAGAATTAACAGGCACTCGGCGTAAATACAGTGCAACGAGACAGTTTTTTGTTACTTTCCTAGCAAACATTCTACCGCGAACTAGCCGGAGCCTGAGCATCATTCATTAACAATCAATCAATATAAAATGGGAAGTTCAAGAGGAAGGGATCAAACTACTTGATCATCGGTCCCCCTTTAGTGGATAGATTCTGCCCCGTGATTACGTAATACTGCACACTAGCAGAAATTTAACACATATGTAGCTGCATGATGTGCCTGAGCATGAACCTTATGGTTTTCTAAGCGACTGTCGTCGGTGGAATGAAATACAGCTGTTCGGAGACAAGGAGAAACGATAGTTATTTTCCGTACAGATAAGTTTGGAAGCTGACATACAAGTCTGTTCCGACGATGAAGAAAAAAAAAAAGCACCAGCATGATTTTATGAGAACAATACTTCGCAGCAGGACAGTAATTTATTGTGAAGGAAAAGGCATCTTGAAAAGTTTTTAGGAGACCATCTATTACATGATTAGCGTTTCAGAATGTCTATGAGGGGGAGGGTGACAGATTTCAGTTCAACAACGTCTTGCTGTCGTACACTAAATTTGTGCTCAGCTTCATTGCTATCGGGCAGTCTCGACTGACGCTAAGTTATACGATATGGTAGGAAACGCCTCCCTTGGCGCTGAGAGATGAACACCCACGGGCAAAAGGGGTGACTCCGACAGGGAATGGAAATCGGGCTTTGGTGAGGAGGGGGAGGGTTGTCTGTAATTGTTCAGTCTCGTTTAAAAACAGACAGTGAACTCTTTCAGGGTCGAACAACACACCTAACTATAAAGCATACCTAAATAGTGTTAAGAAGACTGGAATTCTCCATTTGGAAATCTGGTGATATACATTTATGCATATATGCAGTAATGCACCTCTCACTACTGTCATCGTGATTAAAATGATCTGTTAAAGGAACGCAGGCAATTTTCAATTTTACGTCATGGCGGAATAATTACTTTCTAGCTCAGAATGGTTTAGCACAAATAGGCGGACCATAAGGTTTCTTGTTTCTTGAACTTTGTATTAAGGAAACTTCCTAGGCTGTCGTTGATACAGTGAGTGACAGGAGAGAAAACTGCCAAGTTTCTTTGTATCAGACCGTATACGTGTATCATATGTAGAGTGGAAGTTATTGATAATATCCCTTTTCTACTAGTAACAAAGACAACATACTCTTAACTACAGCGTTACATCTGAGCTGCAGACCGCTGGAGACCTGCGCAAGGTGGAAAGGCATTTGGCATTCAGCTTAAGTACTGTTTAATGTCTTTAAAGCCGCATCCCATTGACGAACCAGTGTTCAAACTGTACACCATAATGTAATGTATGTACTCTTGCGTTTCAGCAATGTCCGTTAGATTTCTTGTATTTGCCCAATATTTTTCTGTAACTAGTATCCAATGTATTTTATACAGTTGGTACTATTCTAATGAATTCTTCGCCGAAGAAAGCGGTCCGTATTTCTAGCTTTAGTGGTGGTTGACAATTCGAAATGAGGTCAAAAGTTCACTCACCGAATCGCACTCTTTAACTATAAGATTAATTTTATATAGTGAAAGTTGGCTACACTGAGCCACAGCGCCAGAGATTGCCCCAAAGAGTATTTTTCAGCCGCCTCCACTGGCAGTGTTTGGGGAGAACTCGTAGTAGTAAGTGATTGTTGAGATGTGCTAGTGGAAAGTGGTTGCTGAGATGTAGTAAAGAGTGCTTGTCGAGAGGTCGTGGTGGAGAGTTCTTGTTGAGATGTGGTAGTAGAGAGTCGATGTGGAGAGATTGTAATGTTTAGAGTGCTTTTCATCAATGTAAACTAAGGTAAAAGAAAAAAATTTTTCCTTTTCTTTTTATTATCTCAGTGTCCTAAATAATGCATCATTACAGGTTCAGTCAACAAAGCATCTGGCTTGTGTTCTGTATTAGAGTGTAATTCTGCTTTTCTTACGCAATTACAGTATTTCTATTTTTTTTAATTACTTCAGTATAGATGATATTTAAAATTTCTTGTCTTAGTGAGGAAGAACCGTGCCAGATGTGTACGTTGAATCACACTTCCACACACAGAACAGCTACACTTGTGCTTGGTTGGCTTCGTAGGTTTTATAGTTGCTGGGGACTTAATTGTGTTAACGAAAATTTTCTTTCATTCTTTGTTGTTATTCTATGCAGTCAGATTGCGTACAAGTACTAGTCAGGGCCAGCCGTTTACGAGACACAGCGTAATCGGACATACAGCGACGAAAAATAAAAATTATTTTCAAAAATAATAATTAAGCCCCCATACAATAGGTATTTACAGTGCAAAAAATTCACAAACCGAATGGATGTTTTTCCTTTCGTCGGACATACAAGATGGTCAGCTTCTACATCCTGTACACATTTAGAGTACACGAAGTAGTGTCCGCTAAATAGTCGTTACTAGCAGTCACAAGCTCAGCAGGTCTGAAGGTAAAATGACCACCAGAGCAGGTTTTACCCAGTGTTCCAAGTGAACAGCGACAAAGTAGCATTTGTTCCTCTGGCATTCTCCGTAATGGCTTGAGAGAATACCAGAAAGTCATCTACTGTTAATCTGAAGACACTTACGCTGACATTTGATTAAGATAATGTACCAATAACTCATCAGGTCTCCTGAGAAAGCTTCACGGATGTCTCAACGTGCAACGCGCTTGCAGCATCGAGTAGGAGCTGTATCTTAACTGTTTCTAGACCCGTGCATTTATTTTCATTCTCAGCACCATAAACTGAACTGTTAAAATACTGATGGTACACCCAAAATCGATGTTAAATTCGCGACTTTAATGTTCTATAAGCCTCCTGATATATATACATCTCACTAATCTTGGAAGGAGGCGGGGGTGGGGGGTGGGGGGTGGGCGCACGCTCATTTTTCCAGACGGACTGGAGAAAGAAGGTGGAGACACGCATGGGCCATAGTTGCATGCATGATTATGGGCCTGGAGCCAGTTTTCCGATCAGACAATACGGAGTGCAGGAGGGTACATCAAGAAGTTTGTTGGAGTCACCACCGGGTGTCCATTGTGTGCGTTGTGATGCAGCGCGGAACTTTTATATTTGTTTTAAGTTAACCTGTGCAAATAGTCTGTAATAGAAAGCACATTGCCACATTGTACAATAGGGATCAACCAAATGATACATTGCAGCTGTTAAAGATACTCACACACTCTAGAGGATGGCATCCGATTTAGGTTTCCCTAAATCATTTCATGAAAATATTAGGATGTTTCAGTTTGCAAGGCCACTCTGATCACCTGTGTTATTGTATTATAAATCCCATCTCATTGTGAGATGATCCCTGGATCAATTAATAAATGAAACAAATTAAAAATCAACCGCCTGAATTATCAGTACTGTAGGTAATTCGTTGGATGAGAGAACAGCTGCTGGTCATTATCTTAAAGGCAGAAAGCTGTCATGTCAGATAGTTTCGAAGATTAACGCTTCATCCATCCTCAGTCACCGAGACATGTAAAATAGTTGACTGCTGATGGTTGCTTTTGATGGTTAAGGAAAATGATAGGAAAATTATTTTATACGCTGAACTTCCGGACTTCCAATTTAAAGGAAAATTAATTTATCTGCGGACTATTTCTAGAACTGACACAGTCGTCTTCATCTGATGATGCAGACATATTCGCTGTTGGTCAGATTTATCATTTGACATTACGGAGGAGTTAATACCTGAAATATAACGAGCTGCAGAGTTCACGCGTGAATTTCATGTTCTACTTTCCTCCGACTTATTTCTTATTAACAGCTCACATTTATATTGCAGCAAACAATATGTGATTAGCACGGGGAACGTAAAGAGCTACGGCCTCTTCTCTCTCATACACTTCAATCTTCATAAGATTCAATGATAAAGTCTTCCTCGATACATACGAGTTTCAGCACAAAATGCTTTCGAAAAAAGCCTTTCCAACCTAGCGAGTATTTCGTGTTAGAATTACTTCAAGCTGCTAGCTTCAGCTAGAAAATAGTATTTTATCCAGCCTCAGCAACTGTAGTCATATAATGAAACAATAAGTAACCAGTTGCATAAAAGAAATTTAATTTCTTTACCAGTTTCGGGCACCTATCTCTTCTTCAGGAAGTTGTAACTATCCCATTATTTGCGAGTGTCAATAATAAAGTGCGTATAGCATTTTGCTGTATGCAGTTAACTGTTGACACTCGCAAACAATGCGATAGATATAATCTTCTGAAGAAGTGGACGAAACCGGTAAAGAAATTTCTTTTATGCACCTAGTTGCTTATTTCATTATATTATCAGAACGTCAAGAAACCCAGAATTAATGAATTACAATAACAAAATGAAACGGGGTAACGTAGGAATCGGTGTAATAGTGAATAAGAAAATGGAAATGCGGCCAAGCTAAGTACAGCATAGCTAAAGCATTATCGTAACCGGGATAGACATGAAGTCAATAGCCATCAAGAAGTAAGAGTTTATACGCCAACTACAGTAGCTCCGCACATGAGAGCCTGAAATAATATATGAGGAGATGAACGAAATTATTCAATCAGTTAAGAGAGACGAAAATTTAATTGCGATGAACGACTGTAATTCGAGATTTGTAGAATGAAGATAAGGAAAAGTACTATGAGTGAAAAGGGAAGAAATCTGGTCGAATTCTGCACAGTGTGTAACTTAGTAATTTGTTTCAGAATCCTTTTAGTTTCATTTTCGATGTATCATTTGATTTATTGTAATGATGCGAAAAGAGTCATTTTACTTCGATATTATACGGTCGTCTGTAAATTTGTGCCGGTGGCTCAGCGGTAAAATACGAGGCTTCAAATACTTGGATCATGGGTTTAATGCCTGGTTATTCCTAAGCTTTTAATCTCTCATTTCTCTCACTCCAGGCAGTATTTGTTAAACTAAAAAAATATCGCCTTGCATCGTGGTTCGGAGGCCACAATAAACTGTGCGTCTTCCTATAACTGGCTGAGTAAGTCAGTTCGAAGGTCGGAGGAAGGTAACGGCACATCACCTCCAACAGAACTTCCACCTAAATCAAACCCAGTAGCGTTCAAATCAATCTCGAGGTTGATAGATAACTGTTCATGTAAATATGGCTACATGCTGATAATTTACAAGTGTATTTCCATTTTCTACTTTTTAAATAGCAATGTAAATTAGTAATTCCTACCCACCACCCTTTTATACGTTATAAAAATAGAAATTCTACGGAACAGAGTCATCGAGAATAAACTCGCTCCTTGTTTTCAGACAACTTTGCTGTTTGACACTACGTAATCGGGTAAATAAAAATTGTAACGATTGTGCTAAAGACAATTTAGTGTGTAATAATGAATGCCTTTTTCGTAAGGTATTCTAATTATGCACATCATTGTTACTTTTTAACTGTAGTGGGTTATTTACAACCAACTTCATGAGGGTATATACATGCAGTGAAGGAGTATGTTACGAAAAGTTTTACATGTGGATCACAACTACAGGTTTCAGATTATATAAGATTTCTAGATTTCAATCTGCGGAACATTTTCAGGGAGCCGATCTGGAACAAATATTCGCTATGATCTGTAGCTAAAACCTGAAGAAATTTTAGCAACATATCAAATTGAGATGAGACGTAGATAAACTGAAAGAAATAGCGGATGATAGGCAACGATTGCCTGAAATTGTGGAAAGGAATATAATCGAATGAGTAGAGATGAAACAGCGCAAGGATCAAGTCGACAAAGCCCAATAGAAATCCTTTGATAACACACGAGATAACGAATTAACTGACGAAAGTACAAATTAGCAGGAAATAAAGCGACAAAAGAAATTATATTTATACACTGGCAGGAGGTGCAAAATGGCTATACGACAAATGCATGGCTATAGAAAAGAAATTGACTAGTTGGAAGATAGATACCTCCTACTGGAAAATTAAAGAAATCTTTGGAGAAGAGAGAAGCAGCTGTATGAATGTAAAGGCCAGATGGCAAACCTGTACTAAGCAAAAGAAGTAAATCTATAAGGAAGACACCGAGCTGTACAAGACACAGACACAGAAAGAGAAGAGGAAGTAGACGAGATTTATTGCAAGAAGAATTTTCCAGGGTAATGAAATACTCATTTCCCACAGAATTACCGAGTTCCTTGGGAAAACCATGAAAAAGCTATTCCACACACCATGAGAGACGAAACAGCATCGGACTTCAACTAAATTGAAATAATTCGAAAGAAGACTGGTGCCGTACATGCATTACTTATGTGTCTAATACTGCGACAGTTTAATGACTGCTTGGTAATCTGAACATACGCTTATCTCACGAACAACGCTATGACACCACATATAGGAAGTTTCGAGTAGTTTTTTTTTCGTATGGTATTTCATTGCAATTTCACAACCTTTTATCGTGACACCATACAAGTTACATACCCAATAGAAAAAAAGGGTGACATCCATTTACGAAGCCACTATATATTCGGACTGCTATACCGATTTTGCAGTAACGTATCCAACTGCAAGAAGTTAACACTGCGCTCTCATGTCATGATTTTAGCAGACTAGAACTTGGCATCAGTAAGTCAAGACATGTACAGTTACGGTGGACGGCTAAGTTAACGAACGCGCAACGTGAGTTTTTCCTCTTGCCGCCACGGTTAACATCGACATCTAGCAGTCAGGTCAGTAACAGCAACAACTGCTGTTATACCTCTTCAGCTAGTGTAAACAAAGTTACAGATGCAGCCAAAATTACAACAGCAAGCGGCACTGCCGTTGTGCCAACTACAACGATAAACAATGGAGTGATGTTAGATTTCTACAAGCAGTAATACGTACGTGCGATTAAACTGCGTTTAAGTTAAAACAGGAAGACACTGAACAGTAAAAAAACTGAGTAAAAACGTTACTATGAGACGGGACAATTTTGAAACCAGGTCTCATTAAACCCTATGAAGGAAATTTAGTAATGACTATTTACCACCGATTAAGAGGTGTATAATAAAGTTTCTGAACGGCACTACTTCAGCACACAGTTTATAAGTTATCAAAATGTTAGTGTTCAAACGACAAAACGGTACCAAAATGCAAACTGTCACTAATCCTCGCAGTCTCCTGCAATTTTAATGGTTCAAATGGCTCTGAGCACTATGGGACTTAACTTCTGAGGTCATCAGTCCCCTAGAACCTAACTAACCTAAGGACATCACACACACCCATGCCCGAGGCAGGATTCGAACCTGCCACCGTAGCGGTCGCGCGGTTCCAGACTGAAGCGTCTAGAACCCTTCTGCCACCATGGCCGGCAATTTTAATGAATTTAAAGCACATTATATAAACATTATAGCAGAAAATTACGAACTATATTTTAAACTCTTACATCATTACCGTCGTGTAAAGATACTATTTATTTTCGCGGCATGAGTTACAAACATTTATGTGACCGGCTGTTTACGATTTACTTGCTCCGCATGATTTGTGTATACAAGTTCATAATTGTCAACATGTGACTGCGAAAAGGATAGACATTCAGATTTTGTGCAGTGAAATGGAGCAGTCAGCAATTAGACATAGAAACATACTCTTAAATATGAGGCGATTGAACTGCGTACCTCCAAAGAGACAAATTACCTGGTAATTATCTGCAGTTATATGACAATCTGCCAGGAAGTATATATATATATATATATATATATATATATATATATATATATATATATATAAATTCGGGCATAATTTTTACTATTTATATAGCTAGAATTGAGAAAGATATTAACTATGAAGAGAACATACCTTATGATAATGACGGGCAAGAAGGCGTTTGAGAAAATAAATGCGGAGTAGTAAGCAGTGAGCGCCGAGGTGCCCAGACCCCCCTCCGCGTTGACAGAGCTCTGCAGGTTATTGGCACCCTTCATCGCTATGTAATGGACCATAAATGCCAAGCCCAGGGCCGCCATATTCTTCACCATCCACATCTTCAAGTTGAGTGGCTCCTTATCTCCACTACTGTCCTGTCTGTCAGACTTCCGCGGAGGGCTGTCGTCAGGTACCTCGACGAAACGTTTGATAGGGCCGTCGATCGAGAACACGAGGACTGGGGCCGCAGGGAGAGAGACGCTACGTAATGAAAGTTTGTCCAAGCGCTCTTCGGCGGCGCGGATGGTTTCCGGGGTCAGGTCTTCGCCCGATTCTGCCGTCACCTCGTTCGTCGGCCCGTGCACGGAGGTCGCCACCCCCAGCTCTTCGTTCCCCGGGTCCGCAGCGGTTGCCTGGAGCAACACTTCGGTCCTGATGCCCTCCGGCGCGCCGCACGCCGCCAGTGTCACAGACTCCATAGCAGTGGCTGTTCAGAGATCTGTCGAATCAGCTAGTCTGTGGGGAATGCCTGTCGCGATGGGGGCGTTTGGTGGGTACCTAACACTGTCGTCTCGATCACTGTGTCACGAACATGTCGGTTGAATGCTGCAGAGACAGCGTCGTCTGCCGTGGAGGCCCGCAGGAGCGCGCGTCCTCGACAGACCAGCACGCGTCCGCCACTACCGCTACAATGGCTCACCGGCGTCGCCGCCGACTACCATGAAGGCTTCCCGCCGGGCCCGCACGGAGCTGCCATTGGCGGAGCGCTTCGTGACGGCGACAGAGGGCGGCTCTTGACCACAGTGACGTCACGTCGCGCAGGGGCTGACCCCGGTACCACTACCCAGGTGGTACGCTTTCGAAAACAACAGACAGCTGTTAGCTACACATTAACACACGTGACGAGCACTTGGTGCATGCGTGCTTAACCGTCTGGTAGCATAATTTTGCTCAAGAATCAGCGTTTTCCAAGTTGCTTGACATTGGAGTCACTTTCATTCCTGCAAGCATACTGAAGTTGTAAGCGGAGGAGGAACGACATATAGGCATATTAAAAAAAAAAAAAAGAAAAAAAATTATTGATCAAATGTTTGAGCGGAGCGGGAAAAAGACTTCCTGGGAATTAATCAATGGATTTTTGTCCGAATTTTCATAGCCGAAAGAAATGGACAAATAGTGTATCAAATTAACCTACTTTTGCAGAAAAAGGTTTAATTCTTCGAAAGTATTCAGGGTAATAAAGAAAAAAAATATTAGTGATCTGAAGGATAATGTTTGAATTTTTATAGCCAAACGAAGATTGGAAAATGGAGAAATGAGTTATTAAACTGACCATCTCGAGGTCTAGCTTTGTAAAAAACAGAAAAGGTAATTTAGAATGAAATTTTCAGTCTATAGCGGAGTGTGCGCTGATATGAAACTTCCTGGTAGATTAAAACTGTGTGCCGGACCGAGACTCGAACTCGGGACCTTTGCCTTTGGCGGGCAAGTGCTCTCAGTCGGTAGAGCACTTGCCTGCGAAAGGCAAAGGTCCTGAGTTCGAGTCTCGGTCCGGCACACAGTTTTAATCTGCCAGGAAGTTTCATATCAGCGCACACTCCGCTGTAGAGTGAAAATTTCATCCTAGAAACATTCCCCAGGCTGTGGCTAAGCCATGTCTCCGCAATATCCTTTCTTCCAGGAGTGCTAGTTCTGCAAGGTTCGCAGGAGAGCTTCTGTGAAGTTTGGAAGGTAGGAGACGAGGTACTGGCGGAATTAAAGCTTTGAGGACAGGGCATGAGTCGTGCTTGGGTAGTTCAGTCGGTAGAGCACTTGCCCGCGAAAGGCAAAGGTCCCGAGCTCGAGTCTCGGTCCGGCACACAGTTTTAATCTGCCAAGAAGTTTCAAAAAAGGTAATTGTTTAAAAGTAATAAGAATAATTAACAAAAACTTGCTTAGCGATTTGAGGAACAACTGAAATAGCTCACAAACAGCTGCTGCTAGCTATGTAAATGAAATGTCAAAAAATATTAAATTACAGTATAACTTGAGACACAGGGGCTTTTTCTTGGTGCTCGAGGCCGCGCGGGATTAGCCGAGCGGTCTCGGGCGCTGCAGTCATGGACTGTGCGGCTGGTCCCGGCGGAGGTTCAAGTCCTCCTTCGCGCATGGGTGTGTGTGTGTGTTTGTCCTTAGGATAATTTAGGTTAAGTAGTGTGTAAGCTTAGGGACTGATGACCTTAGCAGTTAAGTGCCATAAGATTTCACACACATTTGAACATTTTTTGTGCTCGAAATCATGTACTGTAAATGAGTTGGCCAATGAGAATTTGAAGTTCAGTGTTTAATGCAGACTCTTACAATTTTAGAGAGTGCTAGAGGATGTTTGTCTGGAGGAATTCCACTCAGTTGTGTCCTTACGTCACTAACGTATGAGCATGTCAGTTACTGTATACGATTTTGACCATCATTTAAAGGGCCATCGAGTGTTTCTCTAATGCGTTTTATTTCTTTTTTTATGCAATCAAGTCACAACATAACTGATCGTTCTTTTTTTCAGTTTTTTTTTTAATTTCTTGTAGTGGTCACTGTAGACGCAAATTGGCTCCACTATTACTGACGTGTAATTTTGTCCTAGCCTATAGGTAAAGTTCACAGCTCACCCGTGAATTGTTCTACCGGTGCTGTGGTTCTGAGCCACATAGATCACAAAGTTAACGTTTAATGATCTAGTACTTGCTGTCTTGCGTCTCCGCCGCTCAGTTTCGTTAGAAGCACGCAGTTTGGAGGGGGAAGGGTGGGAGGGGGAGAGCAGGAAGTGAGTTTCCAAAAAGAAAAAAGTGATGACAATTTGTAAAGATTTTAATATTTGTCCACGTTGTTACAGGATTCATCTGGCTGCACTTTTCACATAGATATGAAAAAGCAAACGTTACCAGTACGCTTTCCTTGTCGCGAATATCTGCAGACACTTTCACTTGCTGCTTCCTTGTCCAGCTACGCACAGGATCAATCACATCCTCGGAAGATGGTCTCGTCAGCTCTCGACCCGTTGCGTTGCGTGACCAAAAAAATGGAGGCCAGTACTAGCAAATTCCAGTTTCCAAGCGACATGAAACATATCGGTCAAACGTTGCTGGAAAATTTTAGTAGAGCTTTATACAAAACGGCTGACACTGCCATTGATAAGTCATTGTTAAAAGGATAACTTCTTGCAGAACCAACGACAAGAGGAACAAGATGTCCAAGGTATTAATTAATGCAGCGTACAAAGAGATAAAATACGTGAATCAACTCTCTCATATTATAGATGTGTACAGGTGGTGTATGTGAAATATTCATGACCCCTTACAGCACGCGAGCGCGAGAAACTGCAGCATTACTATCCGTCTTCCGTGTGGTGTTACAACTTCTCTACTAGTGCGTACTGATTTCAGTCGAAGTTGTCGCGAGTTATAAGAGATTCAACTGTGCTTCTGTATCCAACCTGAAATAATTATGCCAATCGTGTGGGTTGATGTGTGACTGCGTTTATCTTTGCATTAACTATTCTTTATCTCACGTGTCACCTTGCCTTCCCCTTCTTCCACTATCACAAAGACAAAGGCGGCCGAAACAAACAAATCGTCTTTGCCCAAGCTCCACATATTCTAAAGCACAAACTGATGCTTGTGCAAGTGTAACGACGAACTGGATTTTCGTTTACTTACGGAAAACATTTGATCATGCGCGATTGTCAAGCTCGAAGTTAGTTTCACGCTGAGCAGTGACACAAACATGAAATCTGTTCAAAATATGATCGGCAACAGTTACGTTAACACGGAAAGAAAGCTCAGTGCCGAGGGACTTGTATTTTCCCCGATACCTTCCAGGAAAATTTCGTCCTTGGTCGATATTGCTGTAACGCTCACTATGTTTTCATCCTCAGAATTAACCCAGAAATAGGTGAAAGTTTCGAGACGCAGAGTTCTTGATCATCGCGCCATATACTAATTACCGACCAGATTTTTGTGACATATACGCCTGTGATAATAATGCCTTCTGATAAACTGGAACTTTTATTTCCACCACTATTTTCAATGAAATTACAGAGATGACTTTCAGTATGTTATTAGTATGATGAATTATTTTGGTCTCGCATTAATGGCTATAGTGTACATGGCACTCTTTCGCGCCACAACGGCGCGGCGCGGTAACGTAACTAAATAATAAGCTCCTGATGAAAGCAATATGCTGCCTAAAATCGTCTTGTTGATTTAATTATTATACAGAAACTGAAGAAAAAAATTATTGTTAGTCTATCATAAGATACTGAAGTGGTATATTTCACCTATATGTATTTGAAAATTAATTTACACATGCTTGTGTAAAGTCCGGCTAATATTTATAGCAATACGGTTTATATTTTCCCTGGCAGATTGATGGAAGATTTCTGATAATCGTAGCGGATTAAAAAACTTATATTCTGCACAGCATAAAGGTCACTAGCTGGATTAGCCTTCTGTTATCAAAGGCTTCTTCGCAGTTACCTTTCTTGTACCTACCGGGTGATCAAAAAGTCAGTATAACTTAATAAACCACGGAATAATGTAGATAGAGAGATAAAAATTGACACACATGCTTGGAATGACATGGGGTTTTATTAGAACCAAAATGCAGGATGGCGCTTCATCCCATATTGGTAGACGCGTGAAAGATCTCTTGCGCGCGTCGTTTGGTGATGATCGTGTGCTCAGCCGCCACTTTCGTCATGCTTGGCCAACCAGGTCCGCAGACCTCAGTCCTTGCGATTATTGGCTTTGGGGTTACCTGAAGTCGCAAGTGTATCGTGATCGACCGACGTCTCTAGGGATGCTGAAAGACAACATCCAACGCCAATGCCTCACCATAACTCCGGACATGCTTTACAGTGCTGTTCACAACATTCTTCCTCGACTACAGCTATTGTTGAGGAATGATGGTGGACATATTGAGCATTTCCTGTAAAGAACATTATCTTTGCTTTGTCTTACTTTGTTATGCTAATTATTGCTATTCTGATCAGATGAAGCGCCATCTGTCGGACATTTTTTGAACTTTTGACGTGTCTAGAGGTGGTCCGGACAGCGGTGGGATGGCAACATCACTGTCGCCCGCCATGCGACCAGAAATCCAGGAGCGATTGTCTGCGGTGCCATTTCTTTTCATAGCAGGACTCCTTTGGTTGTCATCTGCGGTACCCTTACAACGCAGTGATATCACGGCGATATTCTACGCCGCGTTTTGTTGTCCTTCATGGCACGCCATCCCGGGCTTACATTTCAGCAAGATAAAGACCACCTGCACAGGGCGAAAGTTTCTACTGCTTCTCTCTGTGCTTTCCAAACCCTACCTTGGCCATCAAGGTCGCCAGATTTCTCCCCATTTGAGAACGTTTGGAGAATTATGGGCAGGGACATATAATCAGCTCGGGATTTAGACAACCTAACGCTGCTAGCTGAACAGAATTTAGCACGATTTCAATCAGCACCAAGCCGGATAACTGTTTACATTTGAGCCAGAGGTGGACCAACGCTTTATTGACTTACTCAGTTTGTGACGCTCTTTCTCTTGGCTAAACCATCCAATTTTTCTGAAATTATTATCATTTTCTTGTCTGTACATGTACATTGTATCTGTCGATTTCTGTCTCATTCGGGTAATTCCTTCGTGGTGCATCGTTTCTTTTGTCTTAGAGTGTATTTTCATATATCCAACTTCTGTCATTGTCCCTTTTTAGAGTCGCCCATACCTCTTTAACTGAATTGCCCTCTGTTGTATTCATTATCGCAATATCTGTTGCCTTAGAGAACATCGAAAACATCTCATCATCCTCCATTGATAATTCCGGACTATTCTCTTAAACTTCATCGTACTCTTCAATATTAGTACGTAGTGATTTGAGCTTATATCGACTCTTGGTTAAGCGATAGAATCCAATATTCATTCCGGACTCTCTGTCTCGCCATATTATAATCCAGCTAGACTCTTCCGGTGATTTCAGGCCTTTTCCAAGTATACCACCTCGAATTGTGATGTTTCAACACTATGTTCTTTGTTAATAGCTGACATCTAATGCAGAAATCAATTAGTCCCTTTGCTCTTCATTCCTGCTACCAAGCCCTTATTTCCACATAACTCTTTCTTCTGTTGCTTCCCCTGTTACCGCATTCCAACCCCCCGTGATTGTTAAATTATCATTCCTTAAATACTGAGTTAATCGTCCAATATCCTCACATAGTTCCTCAGTCTCTTCATCTTCTGCCTGTGACATCGGCACGTATACCCGAATTACTGTTGTTGATTTGATATGAACACTGATAAGAACAACCTTCTCACTGAATTGTTCACCATACTTCAACCTCTGCCCTATCTTTCTATTCATGGTGAATCGTAATCGGTTACACAATTTTCAGCTGCTGTTGATATTACCCTACGCTCGTCGGACCAGAGATGCGAAATACAACTTCTGTGACAACCTTTTGAAATTTAACTTGTATAATTTGTAATAGATTCCGTGGTCTGGGGGAAGCCGGCACGGTAGTTCAGCGTGTTCGGTCAGAGGCGGTGGTTCTCTGTCATAAAAAAAACTGACGTCCGTCCAGACCAAACGCATCGAACAAAAAAAAAAAAAAAAAGGGTAGCGTCTTTGATTCATAATCAAATCGTCTTCGGTCCCGGGTTCGAATCCCACTGGTGCTTAAATTTTGATTAATAGTCAGCATTGGCGGCTGAAGACTTCCGGCATAAGAAGTCACTCTCATTCTGCCAACGACCTTGTCAAAGAGGGCGGTGGAGCGAACAGAGGTTTCAGGCACTCTATTGTCCTAGGGGTGGGAAACTGCCCCTAAAGGCGGAAGGATCAGCAATGAGCAACGGCATGAGGATGCAGAAGGCAATGGAAACCACTGCATTAAAGACACGTAACGTGTATCCATAGGACATGTGGCCTGTAATTGCAGAAGTGTCACGATAATCTCTCCATTGGCAAAAGATTCCGGAATAGCCCCCATTCGGATCTCCGGGAGTTGACAGCAAAGGGGGAGGTTACCAGGGAAAAAGACTGAATAATCACCGGAAGGATAACGTTCTACGAGTCGCGGCGTGGAATGTCAGAAGCTTGAAAGTGGTAGGGAAACTAGAAAATTTGAAAAGGGAAATGCAAAGGCTCAATCTAGATATAGTAGGGGTCAGTGAAGTCAAATGGAAAGAAGACAAGAATTTCTGGTCAGATGAGTATACGGTAATATCAACAGCAGCAGAAAATGGTATAACAGGAGCAGGATTCGTTATGAATAGGTAGGTAGGGCAGAGCTTGTGTTACTGTGAGCAGTTCAGTGACAGGGTTTTTCTTACCAGAATAGACAGCAAACCAACACCGACAACGATAGTTCAGGTGTACATGACGACGTCGCAAGTTGATGAGATAGAGAAATTGTATGAGGATATTGAAAGGGTAACACAGTATGTAGAGGAGGACGAAAATCTAATAGTCGTGGGGGACCGGAATGCAGTTGTAGGGGAAGGAGTAGAAGAAAAGGTTACAGGAGAATATGATCTTGGGACAAGGAATGGGAGAGGAGAAAGGCTAATTGAGTTCTGTAACAAGTTTCAGCTAGAAATAGCAAATACTCTGTTCAAGAATCACAAGAAGAGGAGGTGTACGTGGAAAAGGCCGGATGATACGGGAAAATTTCAGTTAGATTACATCATGGTCAGACAGAGATTCCGAAATCAGATACTGCATTGTAAGGTGTACCCAGGATCATGGTCATACAGAGATTCCGAAATCAGATAATGGGTTGTAAGGTGTACCCATGAGCAGATATAGACACATATCACAATATAGTAGTGATGAAGAGTAGGCTGTAGTTTAAGACATTAGTCAGGTAGAATCAATACGCAAAGAAGTGGGTTATGGAAGTAATAAGGTATGACGAGATAGGTTGAAGTTCTCTAAGGCTATAGATACAGTAATAAGGAATAGCTTAGTAGGCAGTACAGTTGAAGAGGAATAGATATCTTTAAAAAGGGCCATCACAGAAGTTTGGAAGGAAAACATAGGTACAAAGAAGGTAACTGCGAATAAACCATGGGTAACAGAAGAAATACTTCATTTGATCGATGAAAGGAGGAAGTACAAATATGTTCCAGTAAATCCAGGAATACAGAAAAACAAGTCTCTGAAGAACGAAATAAATAGGAAGTGCAGGGAAGCTAAGGCGAAATTGCTGCATGCAAAAGTGCAGAAATCGAAGAAGAAACAATCGTCGGAAGAACTGACTCAACATACACGAAAGTCAAAACGACCTTTGGGGAATTAAAAGCAAGGTTGCTAACTTTAAGAATTCAACGGGAATTCCACTGTTAAACGCAGAGGAAACAGCGGATAGGTGGAAAGAATACATTGAAAGCCTCTATGAGGGGGAACATTGGTCTGACGTGGCAGGAGAAGAAACAGGAGTCGATTTAGAAGAGATAGGGGATCCAGTATTAGAAGCAGGATTTAAAAGAGCTTTGGAGGACTTAAGATCAAATAAGGCAGAAGGGATAGATAACGTTCCATCAGAATTTCTAAAATCATTGGAGAAAGTGGCAACAAAACGGCTATTCACGTTGGTGTTTAGAATGTATGAGTCTGGCGACATACCATCTGAATTTCGGAAAAGCATCATCCACACAATTACGAAGACGCAAGAGCTGATAAGTGCAAAAAATATCGCACAATCAGCTTATAGCTCATGCACCCAAGTTTCTTACAAGAATAATCTACAGAAGAATGGAAAAGAAAATTGAGGATGCCCTAGATGACGACCAGTTTGGCTTTAGGAAAGGTAAAAGTACGAGAGAGGTAATTCTGACGTTGCGGTTAGTAATGGAAGCAAGACTACAGGAAAATCAAGACACGTTCATTGGATTTGTCGGTCTGGAAAAAGCGTTCGACAGTGTAAAATGGTTCAAGATGTTTGAAATTCTGAGAAAAGTAGGGGTATGCTATAGGGAGAGACGTGTCATATACAATATGTACAACAGCCAAGAGGGAATAATTAGAGTGGACGACCTAGAACGAAGTGCTCGTATTAAAAAGGGTATAATACAAAGATGTAGCCTTTCGCCCCTACTGTTGAATCTGTACATCGATGAAACAATGATGGAAATAAAAGAGAGGTTCTGGAGTGGAACTAAAATTCAAGGTGAAAGGATATCAATGATACGATTCGCTGATGACATTGCTATCTTGAGTGAAAATGAAGAAGAATTACATGTCCTGCTGAACGGAATGAACAGTCTAATGAGTACAGAGTATGGATTGAGTGTAAATCGAAGAAAGACGAATGTAAAAAGGGCCTTCCTGACCAAGAGAAGTCTACTAATATCAAATATCGGCCTCAATTTGAGGAAGAAATTTCTGAGAGTGTACGTCTGGAGTACAGCATTGTATGGTAGTAAAACATGGACTGTGCAAAATCCGGAACAGAAGAGAATGGAAGCATTTGAGATGTGGTGCTATAGACGAATGTTGAAAATTAGATGGACTGGTAAGGTAAGGAATGAGGAGGTTCTGCGCAGAATCGGAGAGGAAAGGAAAATGTGGAAAACACTGATAAGGAGAAGGGACAGGATGATAGGACATCCGTTAAGACATGAGACAATGACTTCCATGGTACGACAGGGAGTTGTAGAGGGCAAAAACTGTAGAGGAAGACAGAGATTGGAATACACCCAGCAAATAATTGAGGATGTAGGTTGCAAGTGTTACTCTGAGATGAAGAGGTTAGCACAGGAATGGAATTCGTGGCGGGCCGCATCAAAAAACTCAGAAGACTGATGACAAAAAAAATTTGTAATATCACTGCGTGTAGTTGATACGCATGTATAAAGCTTAATACTTTATTTCATTTATGAGCATCTGCCATCTTCTGAGCTGACAGGGAAGTTCCTGACAATTTGAAGCTGTGGGAAAGTGCGGGACACAACTCGCGACTTTCATTTAGTCAACAATGCTCTAGTTTCCTAGTAAGATCCTTGAGTGTAAATGTAGCTGTGTAAAGTGAAGCTTTGATGCTGGGCAGTGAGGCACGGTATCATGCTGCCGGTCACCAAAGTAATGGCTGCTGAGTGTCTGTCTGTATCCGTGGCAGCTCCCCGCGGCGACACGATGAACCTCAATGCGTTTTTGAAGAAGTCGACGCCATTCGTCGGAAAATGGTTTACCTTGCTTTTATGAAATGTTATTTTCGTTTTTATGTCACAGAAGAACTGTTGTTCCGAAATTTCCTAGTACGTCGACAACTGACCTCCTTTTCCTCCTCCAAGGATTAGGCGATTCGCCTCTTCGGTCACTGTGATTTGATATATATAATAAAACTTCTTTTGGTATTATTCTTTATTGCATTCTGTTTAGGTGTAGAGCCATCTTGCAGAATGAAATTTCACCCTGCTGCTGAGTTTGCGCTGGTCCAAATGCTGATGGCATGTTAAAACTGTGTGCCGAATCTAGATTCGAACCCAGGATCTTTGCTTTTCACAGGAAAATGCTCTGCAGAATGATCTAAGCAGCAACGATGCCGGCTTCGGATCCCGGCTCGGCACACAGTTGTAATCTACCAGGAAGTTTCTTTTGTTTTAACAATTTTCAGTTCTCTCTGTAAGTGGTCATTTTAAAACCCATCCAGTCTCTTGCAGCCTTCCACGGATATCAGTAATTTCATTTCGATCTCTGTATCTCATTAAGATGTTTAGCGCTCCTCAGCAACGTCTCTTAGCCTTGCAGCAGGACAGGCACAGACATCATTTTATGAGATTTCCTTGTTGTTCCTTTTCTCTTTTTCGAGATAATGTTACCGAATTGTTCCATATATGGCTGGGTGCAGCTCGTGGTCTTGAGGTAGCGTTCTCGTTTCCCGCACAGGGTACCGGGTTCGATTCCCGGCGGGGTCAGGGATTTTCCCTGCCTCGAGATGACTGAGTGTTGTTGTGTTGTCTTCATCATCATCATTCATCCGCATTACAGTCGGGGGAAGGCAATAGCAAACCACCTGCGCTAGGACCTTGCCTAGTCGGCGGTGCCGTCTCCCGCATCAAATGGTTCAAATGGCTCTGAGCACTATGGGACTTAACATCTATGATCTTCAGTCCCCTAGAACTTAGAACTACTTAAACCTAACTAACCTAAGGACATCACAAACATCCATGCCCGAGGCAGGATTCGAACCTGCGACCGTAGCAGTCCCCCGGTTCCGGACTGAGCGCCTATAACCGCTAGACCACCGCGGCCGGCTCTCCCGCATCGTCCCCTACGCTCCTCGGAGTATGGGACACCATTGTCATCAAGGTGAATACAGCCGAAGAGTAAATATGATTCACTTTTAAAACTTTTTTACGTTAACGTTGTCACCGAATGAGATGGTTCAGTGATATGACGTCAAGTAGTAAGGTACTGAAAACGAATACCGTAGAGAGCTTGAGATTGCATTGCAAAAACCAACAGAATAGAGATAAACAGAGATGAAATAGCTTAACGTAAAACAGAGAAAGATACAATCTTCCAACCTGCACGTTCACGAAGTTATATTCTCTATGAAAAGACAATACTTTTTTAGACAGAACATTTGAAATATGAGGACAATGCCTATAGAAAACGACGCTATGATAACTGAGCGCAAAACGTAAATTCTAACAACAGAAATTTTGAAAAAAAAGAATGTTGGAAAGCACTCAAATTCCGATCATGCTCTCACAACATTTATCATTATTATTGGCGCTAACACGATATAAACATTAAACAAAACAGGTGCTCAAGCATGAGGTAATCACTTGTGAAATCGAACGTTGAGGTTGAGATATTTGTACTTGGACTGTACTTGACAGGTACCAGACAGCAAAGAACAACATCTCACCTTACCTGTACTGCTAGGAACTACTAACTTGTTTTCCCTGTGTGATAGAGAGAAGTGGTACAGTTATTTGTTAATGAACCATTTGTCGTGGTGCCGAAACTGCACCATTTGCCTATATTTGTACCTAAGGACTTGAAAAGTAAGTTATACTTGCCATCTCAAGCTACGACCAGTGCGAAACAAGCGTGGGGGATTGTCGAAAGACAATACATGTTCCGCATTTCCTGGAGACACAGTTCTGCTGCGGTGAGGATAACAGGTGGGTCAGAGCGTGCAAGTGAATTGACGTGGCAACTGGAAACATATTCCAGAGTAGAAGTACACGGGACCGTGCAGTTCTTGGGGCAAAACATATAAATTGTATTGGAAGATTATGGAAGTATACGGACTAAATGTCCAGCCGTAATGAGATGGTGCGAACTATTGTCCAAGGCCGCGCATATGTGAGTGATGCTGATCGGGAAGAAAGGTCATCGACGTCGACCACAGACTACAATGTAGAGGCAATCTTTTCGCAGCAAGCCACATATGCACCGCTTGCTTTGCTTGTTGATCGGAACTGAATCGATGGTCTCTGAAAGTATATTTAGATGGTAGTCCGCCGGGGTAAAATCGGGAATGTATGCAGCATGGTCAAACATCTCGAAACGCAGCCCCTGAAGAGTTTGAGCAGTGTAAACGGCGGTATGTGGACGTGTGAAATAAAAAACGCCTTCCGATAGTGGACCTCTTCGTTTATTGTGAAATGCACGTTTTGAATTGTTTAACGGCTTGTTAGTGTAACGTTCGCTATTTACTGTTGATCACTTTTCTAAGTACTGTTCCGAGACTCGTCCTTGTGAATCACGAAAGGCTGTGAGTATCAGTTTTCCTGAACGAGGTTGATTCTTGAATTTCTTTTCGATGTGAGGTTCGGGGTGCTTGTAGGCCATGCTTTGGCGTTTGGTTGATGGTTAGAGGTGATGAATCAATATTTCATCTCCAGTGACGACTCGTTCCTAAGACGTATCACCTTCGTTAGCATACTGTCCAATAGGTGCTGACAGATTTTTACCAGGTTACTCTCATAACTACATCGACTTGTTTTTAAAACCAGTTATCACAGACTTTGTGACAGTTGACCATGTTATGCATGATTTCATATGCAGAATCATGACTAATCTGCATATGGTTTGCCACATGGAAATGGAAATGAGCGTTTGGCGTCATTGGCCGGGAGGCCTCTTTCGGTGCAGGTGTTATTACATTCCACGCCACATTGGTCGACCTGCGCGCCGGATGGGGATGAAATGATGAGGAAGGCAACGCAACACCCAGTTCCTGAGCCGTAGAACGGCAATCCGGTTTGCGCAATCAGGTTTGCCACATCAATAGTCAACAGTGTGTTATTCAGAATGTAAAGCACGGAGTTATTTAGAATTGGCATCAGTTGTGGCTGTAGTTGGTCGCCTAGATCTTTCCTCATGCTTCACGCTCGTTCGACTACTTTTGAACTGTTCAGTCCACTGGTGAACACTTCACTGTGACAAAATATTGTATCCGTATTGCGCTGAAAGTTTTCTGTGAATTGCCTCTCCAGGTATACCTTCAGATGAAAATAAATAAATAAAATAAACAAAGAAAAACGGATTAGGGAACGCTTTTCTTCTACGGTACAAACAGAAATTTGCGCCTCGTAATAACATAAAGCTAACTGATGTGGTGACACTGTAAGTCACCACAGACGAAGACAACGCCGCCATCTAGCGGCTGCTGAGCACACAAAGCCGTAGCCAACCTAAGACAATTACAGCGAATCTACAGATACTTACTGACTCACGCTCGTATCTTCGTCACTTCGACGTGAAGTGCAGCATTCAGCAAACGTTACTTAGCCTGCCTAAACAATGTGTTACTTCCTTTTTGACGTTTTCTCGTAACACATGCGTCTGAAGCGGAAATAGGTTCAATGTGGTGCTGTTTGAATATGTAAACGCGCCCAGAAGACAAACCCAATCTCAGTCAACTCGCAAGTTCTGAAGCTATTTCCGGAACCTCATTTACATAACAGATGATCTACTGTATATTGCGTGACGGGCCGTATTTAATAGCCTTTTTAGTCGTTCTCGTTCGGTGTATGCGAGTACTCATGCTCTGTCTAGCCTTTCATGTGTTGTTTACAAGCGACATGCCAAGTGGAGATATTACTTAACCATTCTGAAGTACTGGTCCCCTAAATTTGGCTAAAAATACTTAGTGAGGAGAATATCGCCCTTTTCTCTTTGGTTCCGTCATACATTTCTCATTTTATTTCCAACACATTTTCGTATGTACCAAACTGGCACAACTGAAACCTAGGCGCATGTGTTTCAATTATTTCAAATTATTCCTTCAGATTGAGTCACACGAGACTTGTCGCTTAGCCAGACGCGCCACAATTCCCCTTCCGTTCGCTCCCTTACATGCGCTATCATTCTGCATCTAACCCCTCCATTACGTTGGTCCTAGGTATTTAGTCGATGTGATCGAGTACACTATTATTGCACCACATCTCTTTCTCTCCTAGGAGAAAAATCGTGTGACTGATGTAGCAGGAGGCCTCGTAGTTGACGGAATAAACCACTGTTCAGGGGCCGTTTGGATTAGGACAGCCGGCCGAAGTGCCCGAGCGCTTCTGGGCGCTTCAGTCTAGAACCACGCGACCGCTACGGTCGCAGGTTCGAATCCTGCCTCTGGCATGGATGTGTGTGATGTCCTTAGGTTAGTTAGGTTCAAGTAGTTCTAAGTTCTAGGGGACTGATGACCTCAGATGTTAAGTCCCATAGTGCTCAGAGCCATTTGAACCTTTTTTTTGGATTAGGACTGTTGATATTTTTAAAAATATCCATAATTATTTTAAAAATGTCATCATCCGCTCTCTACATAGTGAAGAAAAATATCGATATATGAGTGGAAAAAATATTGACGTACCTACCTATAAAAATATCGGACAATGTAAATTACTGCTGGTTCTAGAGCTGTGTATTTAAGTACTGATTTATTATTAGATGTTCTGCAAATCAACAAGCTAGTAGGCTGGCTATCACCCTTAGAGCAAGAACTGTAAGGAACACATGCACATTCACGCTTAGCAATAACCACTTTGGCAACAATGGTAACTGCAACTAAGTGTCGCAATAAAAGGTGTCTGATGCGTCCATCGTTCGGTTTCGTCACTTATCAGATTTGTCCAGAACTCTGCATGTCGACTTCCATGTTTTCTCATTTCTGCAAACGCCAGCGACCTAGCAGATGTAGTGTCAAAATTTCCTGGTGAAGCTAAACGTTGCAGTTTCTGTTAGTTTCAGCATTTCCCTTCACACGTCCCCGCCCAACGCAACGACCAGTGTTGTCATTTAGATTTTTGTTCATCATTTCCAGCAACTGTTTTTGAAGAATGTCGATGTGAAGAAATAGCACACTAGCTGGTTTATGTCTTTCTTTTGTACCACATACAATTACGTCACACAGTCAAAGAGAAAAATTGGACGTGATGAAAGCTTAAAAAGGAGTAAGACTCCTTCAAACCGTGAAAGTAAATTTATGTCCTACTACAGTTTCAAAAGAACGACTTCAAATATTTTCCGAAAATTGTGAAAAAAATATAATATAAAAAAGTTATCGGCTTTCGATATTGTCGTATTGATATCGATATATCGATATAACGGAGGAAAACTGTCGCCGATATATGACCGAGCGAGGTGGAGCACTGGTTAGCACACTGGACTCGCATTCGGGAGGACGATATTTCAAACCCACGTCTGACCATCCTGATTTAGGTGTTCCGTAGTTTCCCTAAATCGCTTCAGGCAAATGTCAGGATGGTTCCTTTGGAAGGGCACAGCCGACTTCCTTCCTCATCCTTCTCTAATCCGATGGGACCGATGAGATCGCCATTTGGTCCCCTCCCCCAAATCAACCAATCAATCAAACAGCCGATATATCGGAGGCATTCGGTAAAAGTATCGATATAACGATATTTTAGCAACGCCTCTAGTTTAGATGTCCTTGCGTGAGACGTTGTAAGCGGATTATACTGGCACCACAGAAACCACTGCTGAAAGGTGAGAGTGCTAGGTCAACGTGGCATAGCCAGGGCTGTGAAACTGTCGACACAACGCGAAAGCTAGGGCAGTGACCTTGCCTTGTACATCGGTTCTGCTGTGACAGGGGAGAATAGCAGCACAGTTTCAGAAAAAGTAGCGAGCTGAGTTTATGTAAATTATAACATGAATTTTAGACAGTCAGTGATAGCCTCCATCAACAGCCTGCTACGAGCAGTGGTATATGCTAATCTATGGTTAGAAATGGGAAAACAAGCAGCCGGTATTAAATTCTATCACCACTTGCTGCAGGTGTGCTGTCTGAAAGCTGCTGACTTGGTGCCTTCCCACTGCCAGGCCAGCTGCTAGCTAAATTAAATCCATCGCTGGTCGCTGGGGATCCAAGGCTCGTGCCTGGGCCATCTAGCAATCTAGACATCATTACCTGTGTGGGCCAACTCTTTTGCTGTTCATCACAAGGATGTAAGCAAACCCAGTTGCTGTATATCATCGCCTGTGTGGGCACATGTCACCACTCAGCTGCTCCCCTCTGTGCCGGGGCAAAAAGTTTGATTCTGCGTGCTCTGCTACATCCTGTACTGACCTGTATATTTGTACCAGTTGGCTCGGCTACCTACTCTGGCTGCCGCTTATCGCCATTCATCAGGGCTTGAGCCAGTGCCACACCTCTGAGGTACTGAACATATTGCCTTGCCCGGTTGTTGTCTCAGTGAGTGTGACCTGCCTCTTGCGGGCGCTGACTGCTGCCCTTCACCACCATCAATGCATTTTAATATGCAATAAAAGATTATATGTAAATGGTGTGTTTATGATGGGACATAGGGCATTCACCTGGTATTACCTCACACGCCAGTTAAATGTCGTAGCCGGCCAGAGTGACCGAACGGTTCTAGGCGCTTCAGTCTGGAACCGCGCGACCGCTACGGTTGCAGGTTCGAATCCTGCCTCGGGCATGGATGTATGTGATGTCCTTTGGTTAGTTAGGTTTAAGTAGTTCTAGGGGACTGATGACCTGAGCTGTTAAGTCCCATAGTGCTCAGAGCCATTTGAACCAAATGTCATACTTTCTGTAGGTAAGGCCGTTTTGCTAAACAGTGAACCAAGTCAAGGTGGCTTGTGATTAGACGTAATAAGTAGCGTTTAAAATTACAGTTGCCTATATTGCTGTGTTCTCCATGTTCTTTTTGTATTGTATTTTCGTGTACTTGATTAAGGCTCCACAATGTCTGAGTCTGAGTTAGAGAATGTTACCACACAAGAAGCAACTGAATCTTTGGTGAATTAGGTAGTCCAGTTGAGACCAGATGAAACGGAAACGCATAAACAGTTAGCTGCTGAAGGAGAAGACAGAGCTTCGTTCAGTTTGACTTTTCTCTCATTAGATTCATCTAGTGCTGCTTTGGTTTTTCACTTTTTGGGTGAAGCTTCAGAGGCTGTGTTGCGTTGGTAGATGACCTATTGGCAGCTGCAAGGTTTGGTTCCTGGACAGATGAGCAGGTGCTGTAGAAGGCTAAGCAATAGATGAATAAAAAAATTTAATGGACAAGGAATGGTAAGATGGGCACAATTAATCGTCAGGAAGTGGAAAGTAGGACGTTGGATGCTTTCTTAAGGGGGCTGCCACCCGACCTGTCAAGAATGGCATAGGCAGAAACCCCAAAGAAGAAGGCTGCCACCACCTGGGTCGCCACAGAACCTGAAGAGATGGAGAGAATGACAAGAGTACAGGATAAATAGAATCTTCTCTGCCGATGAAGGTGTTATCGATATTGACTTCTGAGTCACATTCAGAAACAATGTTGCTAACTACAGTGTGAAAAGTGTGGAACGGTTTGGCAATCGGCAAGGACGAAACAATGGTAATCGATCGTTAAACAGCTAAATCGCCAGATGGCATTCTCTGTAACTTTCAATGTTACTAAGATGTTTGAAGAGGCGGAGCGTTGCTTAACTGGCATAGCAGATGGTATAGAGCATACGCTGATATTAGACACAGAGGATCACAAAGCTGTGGCGAATCTGGAACTTTTTGGGAAGAGGAGATTAAACTCTCCACAATGTAAGTTACATGGGGTAGGGAATAATGGTACAGAATTGCTAGGTTCAGCGACATCAGCTTTTCAGGTTGGAGCAAAACAGTCTCGAGGCAGTATGAAAGTTTTGCCCTGTGTAGGTGAAAGATACTGCAGATTTTCTGCACAAACGTCATGCAAAAATTGATGTTTTGTATAACATTGCAGAATTTGGGGGGATATTGTTTTGAAGACGTTCCCAATGACATACTATCGCAAGATTCATCTGTCGCAAACTACCAGTTAATCTGTGTGCACAGTCATTGACACTCGATTTCCATGATAAAGTGCTGCAAGGCTCGGGAAAATTACTGAGAGTGACCTAGAGAAGAATGATAAATTAGATGTGATGGGATGTTTTATTTTCAGTATCGTCACACATGTACAGGAAGTGGCTGGTGAATGAGTGGTTCTCTTCAGTGTGGACAGTACACTATTATTGTTAAGTAATGTTGTAACTTTGCAAAATGATTGTTAGTTGCCAGTAAAGACGTTCTAGGTTAGAGTGATCTGTACAGGTCAAGTGTGGATCTTCGCCAAAGTAAGCCAGTAGTACAGCTGCATTATGTGCAAAATTGGAGCATTTAAAGGGAGCAGAGAGGGCAGCCTTGGAAAGCTATTACTAGAATTTGAAGACCCCTTCAAATCTTGTGGTTCATTGTCAGCAACCTCCATAATGCAGCACAGGATTCTGACTGGAAACGAGTCACCTTCTATCAGAAAACATACAGTATACTATCATATACAATCATTAACAGGATAATTTGTTAATGACCAGCAGTAGATGAATGTGGAGTTACAGTCATTATTAGGATTAGCTAATTACTACAGAACGTTTTATTGGGATTTGTAGATATTGCACGACTACTCACGCATTTGTTGAAGAAGGGCGTCAGGTTTCAATGGACAGCAGAATGTCCAGTCACAATTGAAAAGTTGAAGGGGATTTCAACAACTATCCATGTGTTGATCTTCTAGGAATATGAAAGGGACTTCATTGTATCGTGTTAGCAATCACAAGGTAGGTTGTGTTCTAAGTCAAAAAGCGCAGTGGTAGGAGCATCCAGTTGCTTATCCTTCACAGCAGTTGAACAAGGCTGATAAAAATTGCCTTACCACAGTCAAGCAAATGTCGAGCTTGATATACAATATGACATATTTCCGATATTATCTGTATACTAAGAAATTTAAGGTACTGATGGATCTCACAGCAGTAAAATGATTGTCAGGTTTAAAGGATCCGTTGAGTTGACTTACGCGGCAGGCATTAAAATTGAGTGAGTTTGGCTTTGAGGTGATTCACAAATTGGGTAAGAAACATGGTAAGACAGATGGGCTGAGTTGAAAGATTGGCCTAATCTGGGCACTGGACCATAGCCTTGCAAAGTGACAGAAGACTCATTCTGCTGATGTGGACTGCAAGCTATTCATAACGCCTGTAGCCGTCTGCTGCTCAGGGTGATGCCGTCCACTGGCCATGACAAGAGGCCGCTTGTTGATGCTTGCACGCCTCACTGACCGTTTCTGAGCTGCACCTTGAGGTCGTTGACTACTGCCTAATTCCACAACAGATATATTTTGGCGTGAATAAAAAAATATGTGTTAATGCTGTATTTATGATGGGATGTCAGGCAACCACCTGGTAGGTACCAGCCCACCACACCGCTGTAATCAACATAGGGTAGTGCACTGCAGGACGTCCTGATCACTAAGAGCCAAGCTGCACAACGCACCGTAGAAGTTATTCATCCCCCGAACTCTGCACAATATTTATCCATATTTAAGGTAATCTTCCTTTCATTACACCGTGAGGAAGATTCCTCTGCCTCGTCATAAATTGAGCACTCTTCTATTTTCATTAAGATCTATTTGAACGTGCCATTTGTTTTGAGTTCTTCTTTCTCGTACTCAAAACAAATGGCATACTTGGAACAAGTGTACCATAAGGCTGTTTAGCCAAGAGTCCTGTAGTCTCAGCTATATTCCATGTCTTCCAAGCCAGAATGTTAGTATCTGGAAATGCTTCAAGGCCGCCATAATCTGCATGATTGCCCCATACAACAGCCAGTGTCAGCCAGGTACTACCTCCAAACACTGCTTGCACATCACAGGTGAAGTTCAAATGGAGTCCACGAAAAACATTTGGACCTCCAGTCAATTGCTGCTTATTAAACTGGCCAGCCAAGTCAATATCAATCGCCTTCAAGCTGCGATACACAGGAACGCTGCGCCGCCAGCGACGACGCCATGCACGTCGCAGAGGCATTGCTGTGGCACGTTTACACAAGTGAACAATCGTGGACAATAAAGTATTTCAAACGACATAGGGGCAACCATCCTTCTTTATGTTACAGTAACTCTAATGTCCCATCGTTCACTGTCAACCCAGAAGACAGCAAATGCCCTTAAATAAATAGTGTGAGGCCTCCTATGTGAGACACAAATTTTTTCGGAGTCATCAGTCTTGCTGGTGGTTCAGTGTGGCCCGCCACGGATTCCTCTCTTGTGCCAGTCTCTTCGTCTCAGAGCACCACACGCACCCAGCGTCTTCAATTATTTATTGGATGTTTTCCAATCTCTATCTTTCCCTACAGTTTTTACATTCCACTGTTCCTTCTAGTACAATGGAAGTTATCCTCTGATATCTCAATACATGTCCCCTCATTCTGTCCCTTCTTCCAGCCAGTGTATTCCATATGTTCCTTTCTTCGTCGATTCTGCGGAGAACCTCCTCATTCCTTAGATTATTAGTCTACTTAATTTTCAACATCTTTCTGTAGCACCACATGTGAAACGTTTCGATTCTCTTCTGTTCTGGGTTTACTACCATACAACGCTGTGCTTCAAATATAGTCAGAAATTTCTTCCCCAAATTGAGACCGATGTTTGATGTCAGAAGACTTCTTTTGACCAGGAGTGCCATCCTCGCCTATACTAGTCTGCTCTTTATGTCCTCCGTCCTTTGTGCGTCATGTGTTATTTTACTTCCTAGTTAGCTGAATTCCTTAACTTCGTTTAATTCGTCGTCATCAATTCTGATATTAAGTTTACCGCTAAACTTATTTCAGCTAGTCCTCAGTTCGTTAGTCTTTTTTCAGTTTACTTTAAAACGTTCTACTGTACTGTTAGACTGCTTATTCCACTTAACATATCCTGTAATTCTTCTTCACTTTCAGTGAGGACAGCGATCTTATCAGCGAATCTTATCATTGATAGCCTTTAAACTCGAATTTTAATTCCGCTATTGAAATTTTCTTTTATTTTCATAATTTCTTCTTCGATATATAGACTGAACGATAGTGGCGTAAGACTGTATCCTTATCTTACCCCCATCTTTTAAGCTAAGCACTTCGTCCTTGGTCTTCCATTCGTATTGTTCCATCTTGTTTATTGTACGTATTGTATATTACCCAAATTTCCCTGTAACTTATTCCTACTTTTCTCATACCTTCGAACATACTGAACCATTTTACATTGTCCAATATTTTTCCTGGGTCGACTAATCCTACGAATGGTTCTTGATTTTTCTTAAGTCTTACTATCATTATATAGCGCAGCGTTAGAACTGTCCCCATGGTGTCTCTTGGTACATTTAATTTTGCGAAATCTTACCAACATATCCTCAGTTTTCTTTTCCATGCTTCTCTATATTCTTCACGTCAGCAATTTGAATGCATGAACTGACTGTGTGGTAGTCCTCGCACTTACCATGTTCGGGATTGTGTGGATGATATTTTCCCCAAAGTCTGATGGTGTTTCTCCAGCCCAATAGTTTCAGCTCCCCAACCCGAATAGTCGTTTGGCTACCACTTCCCCTAATGATTTTAAAAATTCCAAGGGAATGTTATCCATATTTTCAGCCTCATTTGATATAAAGTCTTCCAACTTTCTGTTAAACTCTATAATAATGGACGGCCTATATATCCGATATCGCCGGCTGGTGTGGCCGAGCGGTTCTAGGCGTTTCAGTCTGGAACCGCGCGACCGCTACGGTCGCAGGTACGAATCCTGCCTCGGGCATGGATGTGTGTGATGTCCTTAGGTTAGTTAGGTTTAAGTAGTACTAAATTCTAGGGGACTGATGACCTCAGATGTTAAGTCCCATAGAGCTCAGAGCCATTTGAACCATTTTTTATTCGATATCAACTGCCATTTCTTCGTATATGGTAATGATAATTGCTTTCCCTTGTAGAGGTCTTCAAAATATTCTTTCCACATTTTTCTTTCTCCACTTCGTGTAGCAGTGCATCCCACTCCTTATGTTGACGGCCTTGCATTTCACCGAATTTTGTTTTGAATCTTCTATAAGCTTAGTCAGTCCTTCCAAAAACCACTTTTTTTTTCTATTTCTTCACATTTTTCGCGCAGAAATTTAACGGTGCCTTCTCTGTAGTACTATTAATTTCATTCCTAAGCGAGTAATGTTGCGTATGCCTATCTTTCCCTGAGTGTTTTTGTACGTCTTTCTTTCGTCGATCAGTTGAAGTCCTCTAATACTGTAGATATTGCGATAATGGATACCGCGGTAGGTACTTTGGTTCAGTTGAAGAGGAACAGACGTCTTTAAAAAGGACAATCACGGAAGTTGTACAGACAAATATATGTACGAGTAAGGAAACAGAAGTAATACTTCATCTTCTGTTACCTTAATTGTACCTATATTTGTCTGTACAATTTCCGTGATTGTCCTTTTTAGAGACGTCTATTCTTCTTCAACTGAACAAATGTACCTACTGTGATTTTCATTATCGCAATATCTGCAGCATTAGAGAACTTCAAACACATCAGTATTTCACTTCTTTCCACGTCGATACTTCCTGTCTAGTCTCTTAAACTTCGGTCTACTCTTCATCAGTATTAAATTGTGATCTGAGTCCATATTCTGCACCTGCGTATGAGTTACAGTCCAATATCTCATTCCGGATTGTCTGTCCGTCTATAATGTAATCTAGTTTCAGTCTTCACGTGTGTCAGGCCTTCTTCAAGTATAGCTCTTCCTCTTGTAAATTTTGAACAGTGTATTCACTATTATTAGCTGAAAAGATATTGCAGAACTCAGATAGTCTTTCTGCTCTCTCATTCGTTCTACCTAGCTCTTATTCTCCCGTAACTCTTTTCTTTTCCTTCCCTGACTGCCACATTTCAATACCCCACGATTACCCGATTATCTTCCCCTTTATGTATTGAGTTACTCGTTCAATGTCCACTTCTACTTTTTCTATATCTTCATCTTCCGGTTGTAATGACGGCATGCATACCTGAACCACTGTTGTTGATGTTTATTTGCTATCGATAGTGATGAGAACACCCTAATGATTGAACTGCTCACAATATCTCACTATCTGCCGTATCTTTCCATTCATGACGAGTGTTACCTACGTTATACAATTTCCCGCTGCTTTTGATATTAGCCTATATTCTCCTGATCAGAAATCTCTATTTCCTTTCTACTTCAGTTAGACGCAGCGATAGTATCAAATATTTAAGCCACATTTCCAGATGCTATTAATTACAAAAGTTATATTTCCATGCTTCTATCTGTGTTGATTATTGTATTTTTCCGCTCAGTATTTCGACGACTGTCCTAATTACATTCTTCAATCATTTATATATTGTGCAGAAGAAGACATTTGCGGAACTCGCTGACTTATAGAAATATTCCGCCCATCTGTCCGGGAAAATATAAATCGTATTGTCTCCAGTATTAGCCGAAATTAGCTCCAGCAGATGTAAATCAATTTTTAAATTTACACTTGTGAGAGATATCACTCCAGTTTGTTACGATAAATCAGACATAGTTTTCTGCTTAGAATGTGTTCATTAATAAGACTAGCAACACGAGTTTCGCAGAGTACTGCTTTCAGGATCTTAATCTAGCGTACATTGACGAGACGTTGTGGTGGAAAAAGAGAGTGAAGATTGGTATGTAGACAAAAAACATTAATGGGTCTACAATAAGACCGTAGTAGTATCGCATTGGAGGTCGTCTCACTAGCTGGATTCAAAAATGTAGTCAGATATATCAGCGTATCTAATTTGCCAAAAGTTATTACCACAGAGACAGATGTTATAACTACGAGCTACTGTTGTAGATTAGATTTGATCCTTCCGCAGCCGTCTAATGAGCACATGAGCGCAGTGGCAGAGTGGTAAGACACTGGATTCACGTTCAAGATGATGTTGGTTCAAATTCCCTTTTGGACTTCTAGATTTAGGTTTTCCATGGTTTACGCAATCACTTAGGGTAAATGCTGCTACCGTTCATCTCAATAGGCACGACCGGTTTTTTTCCTATTCCTCTTGAAGCTTACGATCCGTTTCTACTGACGTCGTTGTGGACGCCATGTTAAATCCTGCTCTATACTGCTGTACTATATTGGAAACTAAACTTCCTATGGTTGCCGTAAGCTGTTGAAAATGCACGTCACAGATACTGGTCACCTTTGTGGCCCAAAGTTAGTGACTTAACATTTTTATGAAGATTATTCCTATTCGTGCTAATAATTCTGTGAATTGAATTATTGGTTATACTACTTATGATATATTTCATTTAGACATAAATGCACTGAGAAATAGTAATTAATGCAGCAGTTGTTTTGTCAAGTTCGTGTATGATATTATTGAATTCGCAGGTAAAGCATGTAATGCGAGTTATTAATGTCAAAATTAAATTTGTGATAAGTACTGAAATATTGTTGAAACCAATAACTCGATTCATAAAATCAATATTAGAAGAACAATCTTCATAAAAATTAAAGTCATTCACCTCGGCCCAGAATGAGATGCATTACCAAAGACAGCTCATTTTCGGTAGCTAACGAGCAATCAGAAAAAGTTTAGTTGGTAATACAGTATAGAATATCAATACTCTAAAAGATATTTCCTTGACGAATTCTGATGATAAATTTCTTACCAGGACCAGTTTAGAGGGGAACGAGGTCAAATACTTGTTACAATAACCTGGTTTTGATTTCCTGCAGTTTCCATAAATCACTTTCGGCTTACTTGACATTGTCGACATCGTAAAGTTACGCCCCGTTCCTCCGCACATCTTTGACCAACTAAGCCAGCGCATCGTCTGTGCTGATCTCGATGGGGACAGGACACTGAACTCTAAGCTTCCTTCCTTCGGAGGAATATCGGGATAGCTTGCTCCGATAACGTAATGCGCTAAACTCCTGGCTCCCAACTGGAGAGCTGAGCCAGATAACGTGAGCCGAATTAATGAGCATCGCCGGCGTGCCCCGCTGTCCAGTTTGTGAACAGTCCGCTGGCGACTACTTCCTTCGCCATGGCTGGGCTAGTTCTCCCATATCCTCCTTACGTTTGTAAGACGCGCTCTGTCAAAACACGAAATCTTGCAGGACATAATCGGAGCCATCCGTCCAGACACTCTGTGACCATAACTGCACAGAAAAGGCTGAAATGCTAAATGTCTATTACCAAAACTATTTCGCAGAGGAAAATCAGACTGTAATCATCGCATGAATGACAAAATGACAGATATCGAAATAAGAGACGCAAAAAACTATAGGCATATATCTCTGACGTCGGTCTGTTACAGTATTTTGAAACATGTTCTATGCTCACGTGATGTGGCATCACTGGAGACTGAAGTTCTCCTCTGTACAGAGCAAAGTGGTTTCCAAAACAACGATCGTGTGAAACCCAGCTCCCTCTGTTTGTCCACGAGACGCAGAAAGCAGTAGACACAGGCGCCCAGGTAGAAAGCGTGTTCCTTGAATTCCGGATGGCAATCGATACAGTTCCGCACTGCCGGCTAATGAACAGAGTACGAGTGTATGGAATATCAGACCAGCTGGGTGACTGGACTGAAGAGGTTCTATCAAACAGAACACAGCATACCAGTCTGAACGGAGAGAAGTCTTCAGACATAAAAGTAGCTTCGGGTGTGATCCAGGGGGGTGTTATAGTACTACTACATTTCACAATTTATGTAAATGACCTGGTACACAACGTCTTAAGTTCCTTGAGGCTTTTCAAGGATGATGATGTATATACAGAAATGGCGACGCTAGAAAATTGCAGCGAAATACAGGAAGACCTACAGAGGGTTGATGCTTGATGCAGGGAGTGGAAATTGATCATTAACATAAACAAATGGAACGTATAGCGAGTACAAGACCCTTTATTGTGTGATTATAAAATCGCAGAAAAATCACTGGAAGCAGTTAGTTTCATAAAATATCTAGAAGTACGCGTGCGGAGCGATTGAAAATGAAGGAGAACACAGAATTAATCGCGAATAAGGCAGATGCCAGAATGAGAATCGTTGGAAGAATCCTCAGGAAATATGGTTCATCAACAAAGGAAGTAGCTTACAAAACACTGTTACAAGCAATACTCGAATACTGCTCTGCTGTACGGGATCCATACCAGATAGGACTGATAGGACTTCTTTTTTAGGCTAAGATCAATCATCTAATAAGCTTAATGAGAAGCTCGGCCAGGCAGGTACTAGAGATGTTGAAATTTCACATGATTCTCATAACAGTACAGTGAAAAATAACGTTAGTATATTGCATCAGAATATCAGGGGATTAAAAAACAAAGTAGATGAGCTTCTTGTTAGTTTAGAAGATTTAGAAACTGAGGGTGGAATAGATGCACTATGCCTGTCTGAACATCATACAGTCACATGTATGGAAATGGTAAATGTAGGTGGATACAAGCTTTCAGCACATGTAAGCAGAGACACTATGGAGAGAGGAGGAGTTGCCATTTATGTCAAAAATCTGTCATAATGTGAAAAATTTGGAAACTAAAAAATTTTGTGTAGAGGAACATATAGAAGCATGTGTGTGTGAGCTTAAACTTAATAAGGCACTTTTATAATTGTAGTAGTGTGTAGTTCCTCATTAGGAAATTTTCAACTATTTTTGAAAAACTTAGATTCTTTGTTGTGCATCTGTCACACAGAGGGAAACAAATTATTGTTTGTGGAGATTTCAATGTAGATTTTCTGAGAGAGTCCGATAGAAAGCTTATCATTGAAGTATTACATGGTTCTTTCAATTTGCCGTCAGTTATTCATTTTCTTACTCGGGTGTTACATGAAAGGAACACACTGCTAGATAATGTTTTTACAGGCCATGATAAATTTAATAAAATAAAACCATTTCCTGTTAAGAATGGCCTGTCTGATCATGATGCACAGCCGGTTGCAGTACAGGGTGCCCATTTATCTCGACCACGCTAAATAACTGTTTGTCCAGATGCAAATTACAAAATGTTTCAAGCAAATGTTCTTTAGCCGTCAGGGATTTATCAATCTGCGTGATTGAATTCGTTGTAGCTTTGTTTTTTACAAAGATATGAACACCGGTATTACTTTTTTAAATGGCACCCTGTATTTTTTATTCGGTAATTCATTTCCTCTCCTAAAGACTTATTCAAAAATGTATCAGAGCGTACCATTCACTGAAATACAATGTTATTAATTACATAACACAACACTGACTTTGAGCCCGGGGTCACAAACTCGTCCACGTGCTGGAGTTGTCAGAAAACAAATGAAAACCAAGTAAAAACATAACACAAAATTGACTTTGACTCTCCCGTACACTGCCCAGGCGTAGAACATTCAAAGGTGCTCAAAGTGGTGACCCTGGACACCGATATACAGGTGCACTCGTTGAATGAAAGAATTATTTACTGCTTCCAGTGTTGTCTGCTGAAGAGAACTGCAAGCAAGTGCGATACGTTCCTGCATGTCCTCTGGAGATTTTGGAATATCAGAAGATAGATAACGTCTGTAATGCATCCCCAAAGAAAAAAGTGCAGAGGATTTAAATCAAGAGACCAAGCAGGCCAAATAACTGCTCCTCCTCGACTAATCCATCTGGCAGGATACCTTCGGTCCAGAGCACGACGAACGCGCAAGGCATTATGTGCTGGACATCTATCGTATTGATACCACATAAGCATTCTGGTTCTTAGCGGCGCTTCATCCAAAAGAGGAGGAAGAATTCGTCTGACGAAGTTGGCATACGCTGTGCCTTTTAGACTACCACTGATGAAATAAGGGCCAAGCATCCCACACCAGGCGTTAACTCTCCACTGACGCTGATGTTCCACCTGTCTAAGCCATCGTGGGTTGTTGTTGGACCAATAATGCATGTTCCTTGTATTAAACTGTCCTTTGTTTGAGAAGGAACATTCATCGGTAAATAGAACATTGGAGAAGAAGTTCGGGTTGACGAGGATTTGCTGCTGCGCTCACTGACAAAACTGTACACGTTATGGAAATCATTCCCATGCAATTCTTGATGTAGGTGTACATGGTAAGGATGGAACCGGTGACATGTAAGAATACGATGTACACTGTTTTTAGGAGTGACAATCTCATGTGTAAGCTGTCGTGTGCTCACATGTGGATTCATAGCAACGGAAGCGAGAACAGTAACTTCGGCAGCTTTGTCTGTGCGAGTGCTACGACGATTGCGTAGCCGTGGGTTGAAACTTCCCGGTTCCTGAAGCGTCGCAACAAGACGAGAAAACATCCGTCGTGAAGGTGGGTTCTTGTCAGGATATCGCTCTCTATACAGTTCCGCTGCCTGGGAAGCATTTCGCCTACCTTCAACAACAACAACAACAACAACAACAATAAAAGAAACCTTATGTCGATGCAGTTTGTAGGAAGGACAGCCTTTACTGCATGCGTACTCTACACAACAGAATTTAAAAGGACTAAATTACTGTAGTAAATGTACCCATACATAAGAAAATAGTATTGCAGTTACTGTTCTACTATCTTACATTCCCCGTAGATGAGAAGCATTTGTACCTTCTCTTTGTTGGTGTACATTCTACTCACACAACTCTTCAACTGACGATGGTTGACGGAGTGACGGGTGTGCATCCTACTTATGTTTACTTTGTACTCTGTCAACGTCAGCACGTGAATGTGTTCCATTACTCCGAGTACCTGCACTAAGCGCTGGGAGCGTCAACGTCAGTGTTGTGTTATGTAATTAATAACGTTGCGTTTTAGTGAATGGTACACTGTGATACATTTTTGAATGTATATTTAGGAGAAGAAATGAATTACCGAATAGAAAACACAAGGTGCAATTTAAAAAAAGTAATATTGGCTGTGGCGCATCGTACAGTATCGACAGCACCAACGAATTGTTACAAATCTGTTCTTTCAAGGACAGCTGCGAGTCAGACGCGCTGTAGCCTGCATTCCACTGATGCCAAACCACCGCTATTTGCGACCACTGTGGCGTAAAGCGAAAGCTCACTGGAGGACAGAGAGGAGATAGGTTGTGTTTCTGATAAACGCAGGTTCTGCCTCGGTGCAAGTGATGGCCGTATGTAGGTTAGGAGGAGGCCATCTTAGGGCCTGCAACTAACATGTCTGCGTGCTAATACGCACTGAATCTACACCTGGAGTTATGTCCGGGGTGTGATTTAGTATGACAGCAGGAGCACTCTTGAAAAAAAAAAAATGGCTCAAATGGCTCTGAGCACTATGGGACTTAACTACTGATGTCATCAGTCCCCTAGAACGACTTAAACCTAACTATCCTAAGGACGTCACACACATCCATGCCCGAAGCAGGGTTCGAACATGCGACCGTAGCGGTAGCGCGGTTCCAGACTGTAGCCCCTAGAACCGCTCGGCCACTCCGGCCGGCTCAAAAGCATGTAATCAGAATAATAGCTGGAGCCCACCGAAGATCACTTTGCAGACATTTATTTAAGGAACTCGGGATATGCACATTACCTTCCAATTGTTGTTAATAACCCATCCCAATTCAAAAATAATAGCGAAGTGCATAGCTACAACACTAGAAGAAAGGATGACTTTCCCTATTCTAGATTAAATCTCACTTTGGCATAGAAAGTGATGAATTATGCTGCCACAAAAATCTTTGGTCATTTGTCAAATAGCATGAAAAGTCTGACAGATAGACAACCAACATTTAAAAGCAAATTAAAAGAATTTCTGAATGACAACTGCTTCTACTCAATAGATGAATTTTTTAAATATGAAGTAGAATCTGTAAAAAAAAAATTAATTATTTTGTGTGAAGAAAACTCGTTTTAAAGTGACACGTTCCACGTCATCATGAAATGTCGTATTCATGATCTATGGAACAAGTATTAATGTATGTACGTATGTATATATGTATGTATAGAAGATATAGTGAAGATCCAAAGAGGAGCAGCACTTTTGCTTTACGGGTTTATTTAGTAAGCGCGAAAACGTCACGCAGATGCTCAGCCAACTTCAGTGGCAGACGATGTAAGAGAGGCGTTGTACATTACAGTATGATCTATTGTCAAAGTTCCGAGGAGTGAATACCGTGGCAATGTCTCTCGGTACGGTACCAGATTGTAAACAACTCTGCAGTCGTGTTGACAAGTACTCAAGTGAATATAAACTTCTGCCATTCCTTTCCGATAACTCGAAAAAGTTACAGCCAGCTTCGTGAAGCGGAGTTTTGGCTTCGTGTATCGTCTCGAACTTATGTGAGGGTTTTAAATGTACCGCTGCTCCCTGTATGCTGTAGTAGGTAGCCAGCGACAAAGTGTTGGAGACTATTCAGGCATATTTTCTGAGTGTTTCGGTGTTAAGGGATACGTGATCACCGGCGGCTCGTTGTAGAGTAACAATGCAGTTATTATTTATTCGGTTTCTTTCTCCTTCGTTATCCTGCCATTTATGCCGTGCCTAAACGGGATCGGAATGTTAATTATTGGATCTGACAACGTTGGTGCTATAGGATGGTCGGATGCAATTCCTGTCGTCACTCTTTTGCCACCGGGACGGAATTTGTGTGCCTCACTTCGTCTGCGTCTGGTATTATCTCATGTAAACTTGTGCTAACGTTTTTTAAATGTTTGCCAGTCGCGTAACTGGGGGTGGGGTAACAGTTCAGTCAGTACCCGCCGAGCCGGATGTGAGAAACCGCCTGGGAACCACATACAGGCTGGCCGGCGCCATCGGCGGTTCCCGTTGTTAATTCTTCGATCGAATTCGGTCTGAGGCGAGTGCGCTTCCCCGAATCCCGGAGGGGCAGTATTAGATTTGTTTCTGTGAAAATGCCTCCACTACAGTGAAAAAAAACCTGTAAGATCACCAAAATATGTTCACACTATCGTGCATTACTGTTAATGTACAACTAAACCGAACCCGAGCAGCACTGTATGAGGGACAGAAGGCGATGAATAAAGTGGGCATTACTATGGTTAGCAGCAAGTAGAGTGAGCGGAACAAATTTGTTTCCGAACAAGAACCCTAGCACATTCTGTCGACATTTACACTTTCGTGCAGATATATGTATTTTCAGTGCTGCTACAGTTACAAAGATGCGTGGGTACCAGAAATCAAACTAAATGCTATTACTCTGTAACGAGCCATCGGAGACCACAGTTCCCTTATGCCAAAAATACAAAATATCCTTGAAGAACCTCCTAAATTTTGCCTGTGGAATTCAGCGTCAACCTGTGTAGTTACATGGAACTGCCTGGCCGATTAAAAGTTTGTGTCTGAACGAGACTTGAATTCCGGACCTTTATCTTCCACTGGCAACTGCTCCACCAACTGAATCACCCAAACACAACTGACGAGGTGTCCTCACAGCCAAGCTTTCGCTAGCACCTCGTTTCCTATCTTCCAAACTTCTCTTGCGTAGAACAACTTCTGTGAAGTTTGGAAGGTAGGAGATGAGGTACTGGGAAACAAGACGTGATTACGGCTTGTCAGTCTTGATTGGGTAGCTAAGCCAGTACGGCACTTGCACTCAGAAGACAAAGGTCCCGAGTTCTAGTATCGGCCAGGCACACAGTTTTAATCTCCCAAGAAATTTCGTATCAGCGCACACTCCGCTGCAGAGTGAAAAACATTCAGTATAGTTACATGACTCGAAGGTAGGCTGATGACTCGAAACAAGGAAAATAAATTGATACAATGTGTAACGTCCCCCTAGAAAAATTATAAATGACAGTACTGGAAAAACTCTTACGTTATTTGATTTTCAAACAGCTGAGCAAAACTCAATGTACTCAAACTGTTTTCTCTTTACTTATTCTGATCAGCACTAAGCTGATACACAAAATTTTTAGTGCAACGCAATCTGACTTTCAATGTTGTTGTTGTTGTGGTCTTCAGTCCTGAGACTGGTTTGATGCAGCTCTCCATGTTAATCTATCCTGTGCAAGCTCCTTCATCCCCCAGTACCTACTGCAACCTACATCCTTCTGAATCTGTTTAGTGTATTCATCTCTTGGTCTCCCTCTACGATTTTTACCCTCCACGCTACCCTCCAATACTAAATGGGTGATCCCTTGATGCCTCAGAACATGTCCTACCAACCGATCCCTTCTTCTAGCCAAGTTGTGCCACAAACTTCTCTTCTCCCCAATCCTATTCAATACCTCCTCATTACTTGTATGATCTACCCATCTAATCTTCAGCATTCTTCTGTAGCACCTTATTTCGAAAGCTTCTATTCTCTTCTTGTCCAAACTAGTTATCGTCCATATTTCACTTCCATACATGGCTACACTCCATACAAATACTTTCAGAAACGACTTCTTGACACTTAAATATATACTCGATGTTAACAAATTTCTCTTCTTCAGAAACGCTTTCCTTGCCATTGCCAGTCTACATTTTACATCCTCTCTACTTCGACCATCATCAGTTATTTTGCTCACAAATAGCAAAACTCCTTTACTACTTTAAGTGTCTCATTTCCTAATCTAATTCCCTCAGCATCACCCGACTTCATTCGACTACACTCCATTATCCTCGTTTTGCTTTTGTTGATGTTCATTTTATATCCTCCTTTGAAGACACTGTCCATTCCGTTCAACTGCTCTTCCAAGTCCTTTGCCGTCTCTGACAGAATTACAATGTCATCGGCGAACTTCAAAGTTTTTATTTCTTCTCCATGGATTTTAATACCTATTACGAATTTTTCTTTTGTTTCCTTTACTGCTTGCTCAATACACAGATTGAATAACATCGGGAGAGGCTACAACCCTGTCTCACTCCCTTCCCAACCACTGCTTCCCTTTCATGCCCCTCGACTCTTATAACTGCCATCTGCTTTCTGTACAAATTGTAAATAGCCTTTCGCTCCCTGTATTTTACCCCTGCCCCCTTTAGAATTTGAAACAGAGTATTCCAGTCAACATTGTCAAAAGCTTTCTCTAAGTCTACAAATGCTAGAAACGCAGGTTTGCCTTTCCTTAATCTTTCTTCTAAGATAAGTCGTAAGGTTAGTATTGCCTCACGTGTTCCAACATTTCTACGGAATCCAAACTGATCTTCCCGAGGTCGACTTCTACCAGTTTTTCCATTCGTCTGTAAATAATCTGTGTTAGTATTTTGCAGCTGTGACTTATTAAACTGATAGTTCGGTAATTTTCACATCTGTCAACACCTGCTTTCTTTGGGATTGGAATTATTACATTCTTCTTGAAGTCTGAGGGTATTTCGCCTGTCTCGTACATCTTGCTCACCAGATGGAAGAGTTTTGTCAGGACTGGCTCTCCCAAGGCCGTCAGTAGTTCTAATGGAATGTTGTCTACTCCCGGGGCCTTGTTTCGACTCAGGTCTTTCAGTGCTCTGTCAAACTCTTCATGCAGTATCGTATCTCCCATTTCATCTTCATCTACATCCTCTTCCATTTCCATAATATTGTCCTCAAGTATATCGCCCTTGTATAGACCCTCTATATACTCCTTCCACTTTTCTGCTTTTCCTTCTTTGCTTAAAACTGGGTTTCCATCTGAGCTCTTGATAGTCATGCAAGTGGCTCTCTTTCCTCCAAAGGTCTCTTTAATTTTCCTGTAGGCTGTATCTATCTTACCCCTAGTGAGATAAGCCTCTACATACTTACATTTGTCCTCTAGCCATGCCTGCTTAGCCATTTTGCACTTCCTGCCTTTCTGATTTTTGAGACGTTTGTATTCCTTTTTGCCTGCTTCATTTACTGCATTTTTATATTTTCTCCTTTCATCAATTAAATTCAATATTTCTTCTGTTACCCAAGGATTTCTACTAACCCTCGTCTTTTTACCTACTTGATCCTCTGCTGCCTTCACTACTTCATCCCTCAGAGCTTCCCATTCGTCTTCTACTGTATTTCTTTCCCCCATTCCTGTCAATTGTTCCCTTATGCTCTCCCTGAAACTCTGTACAACCTCTGGTTTAGTCAGTTTATCCAGGTCCCATCTCCTTAAATTCCCACCTTTTTGCAATTTCTTCAGTTTTAATCTACAGTTCATAACCAATAGATTGTGGTCAGAGTCCACATCTGACCCTGGAAATGTCCTACAATTTAAAATCTGGTTCCTAAATCTCTGTCTTACCATTATATAATCTATCTGATACCTTTTAGTATCTCCAGAATTCTTCCATGTATACAACCTTCTTTTATGATTCTTGAACCATGATTAAGTTATGCTCTGTGCAAAATTCTAACAGACGGCTTCCTCTTTCATTTCTTAGCCCCAATCCTTATTCACCTACTATGTTTCCTTCTCTCCCTTTTCCTACTGTTGAATTCCAGTCACCCATGGCTATTAAATTTTCGTCTCCCTTCACTACCTGAATAATTTCTTTTATCTCATCATACATTTCATCAATTTCCTCATCATCTGCAGAGATAGTTGGCATATAAACTTGTACTACTGTAGTAGGCATGAGCTTCGTGTCTATCTTGGCCACAATAATGCGTTCACTACGCTATTTGTAGTAGCTTACGTGCACTCCTATTTTCCTATTCATTATTAAACCTACTCCTGCATTACCCCTATTTGATTTTGTATTTATAACCCTGTATTCACCCGACCAGAAGTCTTGTTCCTCCTGCCACCGAACTTCACTAATTCCCACTATATCTAACTTTAACCTATCCATTTCCCTTTTTAAATTTTCTAACCTACCTGCCCGATTAAGGGATCTGACATTCCACGCTCCGATCCGTAGAAACAGTAAAGCTGCATGCCCTCGGGAAAAATATGGCTGTAGTTTCCCCTTGCTTTCAGCCGTTCACAGTACCACAACAGCAAGACCGTTTTGGTTAATGTTACAAGGCCAGAGCAGTCAATCATCCAGACTGTTGCCCCTGCAACTACTGAAAAGGCTGCTGCCCCTCTTCAGGAACCACACGTTTGTCTGGCGTCTCAACAGATACCCCTCCGTTTTGGTTGCACTTACGGTACGGCTATCTGTATTGTTGAGGCACGCAAGCCTCCCCACCAACAGCAAGGTCCATGGTTCATGGGGGGAGTCCCTACACTAGAACAGCCCTGACTAACAATAACCTATATCTTTCATTAGTCACTTATCTCACAAAAATCTTCGTTACTCGAACTACTGCAATAGAGCGAGCACCAATACTGCCAACTAAACAAAAAATTTTGACTACTGAAGGCACTAACTACTGATAGGTATAGTTAGCAAATGAAGATTTTGATAGAGAACAAACAATGTATTTACCTTAATAATGTTCAAAAGTCATCACATATATATCTATCAGTTCATGACATCCATCTTTACAAATTTCCCTTTTTTGGCGGACACACGTCCAGATCGTCCCCTTATAGTAGCCTCTCAAAATTCTGGCATCTCTCTCTCCACAACCACCACTGCTGGCGGCTCACCTCCAACTGCGCAACGCTACGCGCTGTTCACATTCAACAGCCCAACAATACACAAGCGAATATTCCAGCAATGAGTCCAACCAGCCACAGACTGCACACAGCGCAGTAAGCGATTTTCATAGAGAGCACTACGTGGCGTTACCAACATAAAACCTTAAACAGCCTACTTACAAATGAAAGAAAAAAAATTAATCCCAGATGAGTTGTATTCAAAAGAATCCATGAGACTTTCAAAACCTAGTAGGCTTTCAGTACGGCCACGGCCCCACTAGGCTAGGAATTAAGTGCACGGTCAAGTAATTTAGTGTGGCTGCTAAAGGAGAAACGGACACGCTGGAGGGTGTGCGGCCAGACACTGTTTAGTTGGTCGTCAACTGACGATTGCCGTTGACGGGGGCTGCAAGATCACACGCAAAAACATGAAGTAAGCAATAAATTTGAAGGATACGGTTATTCTAGAAGACATGGAAAGTTGTAAGAAGAGATTACAATGGGAAATAAGAAGGCACGATGCTAGATACTCCATGCAAATGTCTTCGACTGAAGAGATTTACATCATCTGAATAGCAACAGTGTGCTACAGTACCTGCCGTTGCGTGGATTAAAGTTACCCTATTGTTCTTATTACAACACTGTTTTAGTTGCGAACAAATTTTCAGATTGTATAATATAGCCCATTAATATGGAAGGGGGAGGGAAGGAAGATAGGGTTTAACGTCACGTCGACATAGAGGTCATTAGACACGGAGCCCATGCTCGGATGGTGTCAAGGATGCGGAAGGAATTGTCCGTGCTCTTTCAAAGGAACCGTCCCGGCATTTGCCTGAGGCGATTTAGGAAAATCACGGAGAACCTAAATCTGGATGACCGGACGCGGGTTTGAACCGTCGTCTACCCAAATCCGAGTCCAGCCTGCTAAACACTGCGTCACCTCTCTCGGTCCATTAATATGGACATAATACGTGTGTAGTACAAGAATTTACCTAATCACAGAGTGGTTCTTACACGCCCAAGTCGTATGCTACATCATTGTTATTCAAGGTAAACTTGGCTCCACATCTTCAGTTGCGTACGTCTGCCATCCCCATATGGTTTTATCATTATGTGACTAGATATTTGTTTGGACTCTAACCGAACTATGTCCATTATGATGTGTTATAATGCAAACTGTTTGAAAATGGCTTCACAGCCAAAAATGTCCCGCGGAAAAACGGATATTTTAATCCACCCGATGGGAGTCAGTGTGGCAGCATGTTATCATTCACACAATTTGTGGTTGCTGCCGATCCTGATGCAACTAACATATTACTTGTACTCTAAGTACGTAAACTCCGTCCATGGGCCTGGTGGGACCATCTATACCGACCAACCCCCTTGTTAATCTTCTGCCAATGGCATCATTGGCTGTGGTTTGGAGAAGCGTGGGTTCCCCACTCCGCACTCCTAGACGATGTCAGTTTTCATGACCTGAAGCCACTACTACTCGGTAAAGTAGCTACGCAGTCGTTATCAGGAGGCTGAGTGCGCCCTGTGGCAGTACACCACCGAGGAAAATTCCCACGCAAGACCAGGAATCGAACCTGGGTCCTCCGCGTTGTAGTCAGCCGCGCTACTCAGATACGTAGGCGAGCACATACACGCTAAGTACGCAATACTTTTCTTAGGGAACTTGAAGCTGAACATAAAAAAGTTGTCTCAGTTTCAGGCCCGAAAAAGTATGGCCAAGTATTCAGCATACTGATACGCATACAAGCGAAGACACAAGAAAACGTAAGTTTAAGGTCTGTTGACCTTTCTGATTGTATTGTGTTGTATTGTATTGAACTGGGGACCTAGAAACGACGGAGAGGATTCGTCCCCGCCACAGCCTTCGGTGGTTCACAACCCCACCACAGGCTACAGCAGTCCACTCACCCCACCGCCGCCCCACACCGAACCCAGGGCTATTGTGCGGTTCGGCCTCCAGTGGACACCCGTCCAGGCCGGGAACGTCTCCCACCAGACGAGTCTAACACCAAATGTTTGCGTGGTAGAGTGGTCGTGGTGTACGCGTACGTGGATACAGTGTTTGCCCAGCAGTCGCCGACATAGTGTAACTGAGGCGGCATAAGGGGAACCAGCCCGCATTCGCTGAGGCAGATGGATAACCGCCTTAAAAACCATCCACAGGCTGGCCGGTGCACCGGACCTCGACACTAATCCGCTGGGCGGAGTCGTGCAGGGGACCGACACGCCTTCCGCCCCGGAAAATAGTGCGTTAGACCGAACGGCTAACCGGGCGTGCTACTTTTCTGATACTCGGTAAGGATTTAGGGCCATGGCACTCCTCTTCGACTACTGGAGTCCCCTCAACAGTGTGTGGATCCGCAAGAAGCAAAACTGACCACTGAAACAGATCGAAATGCGGACACACCGCAAATGAAGTCTTAATAAATATGTGGTTTTCTGAGCAGTGCAGTAGCGCGCCACTGATGAGTGAGTTGGGCAGGGCAAGCTACTCCACAGTCTGCCATCTGCTTTACTGGAGTATGTCCATTAAACTGGAATGCCGGTTCGATCTTCCGGAGATGGACATCATGTGTGCGTGAGGTGCGCATGCTTGTGTTCATGAAATCTGTGTGTTTCCTTTTTTCATGCTGACTTTCGCCGAAACCTGTTTCGTTGTGCCTGTCTGCAACTCAACGTGTCGTCTCCATGGTGAGTAGTAATCAATCCTTTTCCTTGTATTGTAAATGTAATACTAAATTTCCATTGCAACACAAAAACATTAAGCAGAGAGGCTGCTTATATTACGAGACAAGGCTTATTAAATCTCTATAATAATTGTGTCAAATGTTTTAGCTACCCATCGCTCATATATGATTAACTGTCTGTGCTCGACAATTAATGGTTGATTTCAAAATTAGCTTCTTCTTTCCTTAAATTGCTAGTGTGTTATCATGTCGCATAGAAACAAAACTTCAGAATCTCCAACTCACTAAATTACGCACAGAGACTGAAGCAAAATTGTTCCTCTCGATGATAGCGCAAATAAACCAGACTGTCGCTTTCATCAAATGTAAATAAAAACTTTTGTCCACAGATTCATGTGCGTAGAAGATCTTACCCGATTCATTGACTCGACGAGTATCTAAGCTGCCCAACAGCTGCGCCCTTACAGTGAGTATACTATCTGTTATTAGATGAGCTCAGTTTACCCAGTTCCAGATATCTAGCAAAGTTTATCCTAATTTGTTTACATAACTGATGCCTCCGTAGTTTACCGATAACCAAAGCGGATAACAGCGACGAAGTTTGGTTTGTCCTGATTCACTCCGCTCTGTACAACATCCCTCGTGGATAACCTTGGTGCGGCGACTGTCTTAGCTTTGTAAGTCCAGTTTAAGAGTTATCTATACAGGGTGGTCCACTGATGATGACCGGGCCAGATATCTCACGAAATAAGCATCAAATGAAAAAACTACAAAGAACAAAACTCGTCTAGCTTGAAGGGGGAAACCAGATGGTGCTATGGTTGGCCCGCTACATGACGCTGCCAGAGGTCAACTGCGTTTTTTTTTAAATAGGAACCTCCATTTTTATTACATATTCGTGTAGTACGTAAAAAAATATGAATTAGTTGGACCACTTTTTTCGCTTTGTGATAGATGGTGCTGTAATAGCCACAAACGTATAAGTACGTGGTGTCACGTAACATTCCGCCAGTGCGGGCGGTATTTGCTTCGTGATACATTACCCGTGTTAAAATGGACCGTTTACCAATTGTGGAAAGGTCGATATCGTGTTGGTGTATTGTTATTGTGATCAAAATGCCCAACGGGCGTGTGCTATGTATGCTGCTCGGTATCCTGGACGACATCATCCAAGTATCCGGACCGTTCGCCGGATAGTTACGTTATTTAAGGAAATAGGAAGTGTTCAGCCACATGTGAAACGTCAATCAATACCTGAAACAAATGATGATGCCCAAGTAGGTGTTTTATCTGCTGTCGCGGCTAATCGGCACATCAGTAGCAGACCAACTGCGCGAGAATCGGGAATCTCAAAAACGTCGATGTTGAGAATGCTACAGCAACATCGACTGCACCCGTACCATATTTCTATGCACCAGGAATGTCATGGCGACGACTTCTAACGTCGTGTACAGTTCTGCCACTAGGCAAAATAGAAATTACGGGACGATGACAGATTTTTTGCACGCGTTCTATTTAGCGACGAAGCGAGCGTCATTCACCAACAGCGGTAACGTAACCCGGCATAATACGCACTGTTGGGCAACGGAAAATACACGACGGCTACGACAAGTGGAGCATCAGTGACCTTGGTGGGTTAATGTATGGTGCGGATTTATCGGAGGACGGATAATTGGCCCCCATTTAATCGATGGCAATCTAAATGGTGCAATGTATGCTTATTTCCCACGTAATGTTCTACCGATGTTACTACAAGATGTTTCACTGGATGACAGAATGGCTATGTACTTCCAACATGATGGATGTCCGACGCATAGCTCGCGTGTGGTTGAAGCGGTATTGAGTAGCATATTTCATGACAGGTGGATTGGTCGTCGGAGCACCATACCATGGCCCGCACGTTCAATGGATCTGACGTCCCCGGATTTCTTTCTGTGGGGAAAGTTGAAGGATATTTGCTATCGTGATCCACCCACAACGCCTGACAACATGCGTCAGCGCATTGTCTATGCATGTGCGAACATTACGGAAGGCGAACTACTCGCTGTTGAGAGGAATGTCGTTACACGTATTGCCAAATGCATTGAGGTTGACGGACATCATTTTGAACATTTATTGCATTAATGTGATATTTACAGGTAAACACTCTGTAACCGCATGCGTTCTCAGAAATGATAGGTTCACATTGGATCAACTGAAATAAAATGTTCAAACGTACCTACGTTCTGTATTTTAATTTAAAAAACCTACCTGTTACCAACTGTTCGTCTAAAATTGTGGGCCATATGTTTGTGACTATTACAGCGCCATCTATGACAAAGCGAAAAAAGTGGTCGAACTAAACCATTGATATTTCTTTACATACTACACGAATATGTGATAAAAAATGGGGGTTCCTATTAAAAAAAAAAAAAAAAACGCAGTTGATATCCATTTGACCTATGGCAGCGCCATCTAGCGGGCCAATCGGTTTCCCCCTTCATGCTAGAGCAGTTCCGTTCTTTGTAGTCTTTTCGTTTGACGCTTATTTCGTGAGATATTTGGTCCGGTCACGATCAATGGACCACCCTGTGTATAGATAGGCGTCGAAGTTAGTGATGCACCAATAGAACTGCTGGAGAGGAGTGCGTTGGATACATATCATCTGTGAACTAAATGCAGTTGCTGGCAACAGTTACAGACAGGGACCCACAATTCCCAATAAAGATAAAAAATAACGAAATATGTTTCAATATTCTCTTTGCTTGACACGACAAATAGACTAGCACATAACGAAAGAGAAATTTCGAAATCAGCCACAATCAGGCATCGAAATAAATCCAATGGCGACAAGTGAAAATTTGTGCCACACCGGGACTCCCACCCGGATTTCCCACTTATTGCAAGCTGTCACCTCAACCACATCGGATACCCGAGCGCGCTTCCTGCCCAACCTAAATTCCTACACGTCGCAGACTACAGATGTAGTGTCTCTCGTCCATTTCCCTCATTGCTCGCAGCCTCATCTGATTCCCGCAAGAGGTCTAATGAAGAGTGATCTCCGAGACAACAGACAGCGCACATAGAAAATACACTGATGAACCAAAACATTACGACCATTGCCCACGGCGAGACTGAGTGCCTCCCTGTGGTGTTGCAGGCACGTGACGCTGTAAGGAAGGGATGTAAGCGGAAGAGAGATGAATGGTCAGTCATTATAACAGTCATTATAACAAAGATACGGGTCGCAAATGCGGGAATGCATTGGTGTAAACGGTTTGGCAAAGGTCACATTGTTGTGGCGCTGTGGTTGGAAAGGAGAATCTCTGTATCGGCGAAGCTGGTCGCCTGTTGGCGTACTACTGTCGTGAGCATCTACGGTCAAATGATGAGTAGGCCATATGGTACTGAATGACCAGGTCTCATCACAAAATGTAGAGGTCGGAGAACGCCCACTGTTTAGTCCAGGATAGGCAGCAATCTCTGACAGATCTGATGACACTACACTGCTGGTGCAGACACAAGTGTTTCGGGGCACGCCGTTCAAAGACTATTGTTGAACATGGAGCTCCACATCACACGACCCCTACGTGTTTCTCTGTTGACCCAGCGACATCGTCAGTTATGATTGCAGTAGGCAAAACATCACTGAGTTTTCACTGTGGATCAATAGAAGCGTGTCGCCTGTCGAATGAATCGCATTTCTTGTTACACCAGGTCAATGGCCGGGGTCTTACACGCCATCATCTAGGCAAATGGCTGCACGAAACATTCACCGTACCACAGATGCACGCTGGTGAGGGCAGAATTATGCTATGGGGTACTCTGATTTGGACTCCCATGGGATTTGTGGTAGTAATCGAAGGCGTCAAGACACCAGGGAACTACGTGAGCATTATTTCGAACCACTTGCATCGCTTCCTGCTTGAAGTCTCTCCCTATGGCGATGAAATCTTCCAACATAATAATTGTTCGTGTTGCAAATTGAGAATCGTACTACAGCGGTTTGAGGAGCCTTATGGTGAACTCACATTGATGTCTTGGCCAACAAATGTGCCTAATCTGTGTCCACTGGAACACATACTGGGCGTCAGATGTGTGCACGTAAACCACCACCGTATAATATTCGGGGATTGCTTGATCTGAGCGTAGACATCTGATGCTATATACTTCTGGAATCCTCTCAAAGATTTATAGAATCCATGCCAAGCAGAAACTCTGTTGAAGTGTGTTTTAAAAGTGGAACTACACGCTATTAAACACTTGTTCATAATGTTTTGGCTGATAGTCGTATATGCTCCTTGACGGCAAACAGTGATACATTCAGTGCGGATGCTTTGTTCATTCGACTTCTTGCGGGAATCATATGAGGCGCGAGTGATAAGGCTAACTGACAGCGAATAATACCACGTTTGTAGCGTGCGAAATGTGGGAATTTTGGTCGAACAGAAAGCGAGCTCGGATATCAGAAGTGGTTCAGGCGAAATTTCTGTATTGTCAGAATCATGAATGGTATCTGTACTTTCGTACATGTCCAAAAGAACAGACAACAAACGTATAAATACACTAGTGTTTGTGAAGATTGCAGTAGCAATGCGAAAGTAATGGGCTTTAGACCACAGATTACGTACGTGGCTGTAGATCACAGAACTGAATATGGCATCTGACTTTGAGGACTCTGTATAAAGTGAAGCCTCCAACAGTGCGAGAGCTGAACGCCACGATATTAAAGCTAAAAGAGATCCGATGTATGTTCTACCCTGTGCGCTCTTTAAAATACTTAAGTAATCAGACAGGAAACATGTGTTTTCGTTTACAACTTGTATAGAAACGAGACTGGAATTAAGACTGGAGAGGCCTGGAAGTGAAGCAGTAGTTGAAAAGGGAAAGAGAGTTGTAACTTACTCCAAATGTTATTCAATCTGCATACAGAGCAAGCGGTAAGGAAAATGAAACAAAAATCTGGAAAAGGAATTAAAATTCAGAGTTTGACGATGGCAATAACATCTGTCACGTATTGTGAATTACTCGGAAGATTAGTTCTTTGGAGTGAATTTTATTTTGAAAAGAAGTTATACTATGAACTAAAATAAAAAATAAAGTAAAACATGAGTAATATAGTTGAAGTAAGTGATATTGAGGGATACGCCAGAAAACGAGATGGTAAAAGTAGAGGGCTAGTTTTGCTGTTGGGCAGTGAAATAACTGACGACGGCAGCGGTTAAGAGGATATAAAGCGCAAACTGCAATGACAAACAACGCTTTCCTGAAAAGAAATGTTGGCATCGAGTCTGAACCTGAGTGTTAGGAAGTCTTTTTTCAAAGCACCTGTCCGGGACGTATGATTATACAGAAATGAAAGGTCGAGGATTAATAATACAGGCAGGATAGAATGTAGTGCTGCAAAACAATGCTGAAGATTATACACGTAGATCGAGTAACTAATGATGCGGTGCTGAATCGAATCTGGAGGGGGGCCAGGGAAGGGAAGAGAAATTTATATCACAACTTGACTGATAGAAGTCGTTAGGTTGATAGGACACTATGACATCTCTAAAGCAGTAGCCTGACTACAGTACCCAGAGTCAAATCGATGTGGAGTATAGCATCTACATAGATGCAAAAAAGCTTGCATGAGATAATTAGCATGGGCAAAAGCATAAAACCAGTCTTCTTACTGAAGACTATAGCAACAATATATTTGAATAAAAAGTTCTCGGGATTCCAGCCGCATCAAGCCATTACAATTACACGAGCGTCCGGCCAAGCACTTACTGGCCATTGTCAAGTGGCATGAGTGTCAGTGGACTGCTGGTTCGCCCCTTATACACGCTAGCTTCCGGTTGTGATGTCACTGGTGTTTGCGGCATCGCCATATCTGCGCATACCTTAACTCTGTGTTCGATGCGCCCGCTTCAATTGCGCGATCGCTGCTGAGCTGCAGGCGCCCGTCTCTACTTAGGGTGTCGTAGGTGGCATGCAGCTCAGGACGACATGGAATTCAGCGATCTCGAGGCTGAAAGGGGACTCGTCGAACGCCGAATCACCGTTTGCCCATATATGGCGATGCTGCAAGCACCAGTGACGTCACAGCCAGCAGTTAGTGTGAGTAAGGGGCGTAGCAGCAGTCCACCGGCAGTCGTACCACTTGACAACAGCTACACCGTGCTTGGCCGACAACTCGTGTAATTTTAATCGCTCGACGCTCCTGGAAATCAGAGAACTTTTTATTCAGTGTTACCGCCGCCAGACTTTGAAGTCTTCCAACAATATATTTGCTTATATTGTTGCCGTCCTTTTCTGCCTAATCCTACACACACACACACACACACACACACACACACACACACACACACACACACAGGAAAACAAGTACTTCTCATTTGCTTTCAGTATTTACTCTTAATGTTTTTTGGTTTGTCCCCTTCACATTTATTGGCTGTTGTCTTAAGCATTGAGAATTATGGCAACAGCACAATGAGAGATGCTGTTTACTCGTTTTTAAAGCCTCACTTTCTCCACATAAAATCTTTTTCGAAGTAGTGCTCCAGGACTGTATCCTATTTGGTGACGATGGTCTGTTATAGTCTGATGGTGGCCATGTTGTTGTGGTCTTCAGTTGGAAGACTGGTTTGATGCACGTCTTCATGCTACTCTATTCTGTGCAAGACTCTTCATTTCCGAATAACTGCTACGTTCTACATGCTTCTGAATCTGCTTGCTGTTTTCATCTTTGGGTCTCCCACTCCTATTTTTACTCCCCACAGTTCGCTTAAATACTCAACTGCTGACCTTGATGTCTCAGAATGCGTCCTATCAACAGATCCCTTCTGTCAGTCAAGTTGTGCCACCATTTTCATTTCTCCACAGTTCTGCTCAGCACTTCCTCGTTAGTTACGTGTGTTACTCTTCTAATCTTCAACATTTTCTGCAGCACGACATTTCAGAAGCTTCTATTCTCTTCTTGTCTAAACTGTTTATCGTTCATGTTTCACTTCCATACATGGGTACAATCCATACAATTACTTATAGAAAAGACTTAAATCTATACTTGATGTTAACAAATTCCGCCTCTTCAGAAAAGCCTTTGCCGGCCATTGCCAGTCTACATTTTATATCTTTTCTAGCAGGGGCATCATCAGTCATTTTGCTGCCCAAAGAGCAAAATTCGTCTGCTACTTTAAGTGTCTCGTTTTCTAATCTTATTCTCTTGCCCGCATCTCGTGGTTGTGCGGTAGCGTTCTCGCTTCCCACGCCCGGGTTCCCGGGTTCGATTCCCGGCGGGGTCAGGGATTTTCTCTGCCTCGTGATGGCTGGGTGTTGTGTGCTGTCCTTAGGTTAGTTAGGTTTAAGTAGTTCTAAGTTCTAGGGGACTGATGACCGTAGCAGTTGAGTCCCATAGTGCTCAGAGCCATTTGAACCATCTTATTCTCTTAGCATCATCTGATTTAATTCTTCTACAGTCCACCACCCTCTTTTCGTTTTTGCCCATTCCGTGTAACTGCTCTTCCAAGTCCTTTGCTGTCTCCGACGTAATTACAATGCCACCGACAAACCTCAACATTTTTTATTTTTCTCTGATCTTTTATTCCTTCTTCTGATTTTTCTTTGGTTTCCTTTACTGCTTGCTCAGCGTACAGATTGAGTAACATCGGCGATATGCTATGAACCTGTCTCACTCCCTTCACAACCACTGCTTCCATGCCTCCCAACTACACTCCTGGAAATTGAAATAAGAACACCGTGAATTCATTGTCCCAGGAAGGGGAAACTTTATTGACACATTCCTGGGGTCAGATACATCACATGATCACACTGACAGAACCACAGGCACATAGACACAGGCAACAGAGCATGCACAATGTCGGCACTAGTACAGTGTATATCCACCTTTCGCAGCAATGCAGGCTACTATTCTCCCATGGAGACGATCGTAGAGATGCTGGATGTAGTCCTGTGGAACGGCTTGCCATGCCATTTCCACCTGGCGCCTCAGTTGGACCAGCGTTCGTGCTGGACGTGCAGACCGCGTGAGACGACGCTTCATCCAGTCCCAAACATGCTCAATGGGGGACAGATCCGGAGATCTTGCTGGCCAGGGTAGTTGACTTACACCTTCTAGAGCACGTTGGGTGGCACGGGATACATGCGGACGTGCATTGTCCTGTTGGAACAGCAAGTTCCCTTGCCGGTCTAGGAATGGTAGAACGATGGGTTCGATGACGGTTTGGATGTACCGTGCACTATTCAGTGTCCCCTCGACGATCACCAGTGGTGTACGGCCAGTGTAGGAGATCGCTCCCCACACCATGATGCCGGGTGTTGGCCCTGTGTGCCTCGGTCGTATGCAGTCCTGATTGTGGCGCTCACCTGCACGGCGCCAAACACGCATACGACCATCATTGGCACCAAGGCAGAAGCGACTCTCATCGCTGAAGACGACACGTCTCCATTCGTCCCTCCATTCACGCCTGTCGCGACACCACTGGAGGCGGGCTGCACGATGTTGGGGCGTGAGCGGAAGACGGCCTAACGGTGTGCGAGACCATAGCCCAGCTTCATGGAGACGGTTGCGAATGGTCCTCGCCGATACCCCAGGAGCAACAGTGTCCCTAATTTGCTGGGAAGTGGCGGTGCGGTCCCCTACGACACTGCGTAGGATCCTACGGTCTTGGCGTGCATCCGTGCGTCGCTGCGGTCCGGTCCCAGGTCGACGGGCACGTGCACCTTCCGCCGACCACTGGCGACAACATCGATGTACTGTGGAGACCTCACGCCCCACGTGTTGAGCAATTCGGCGGTACGTCCACCCGGCCTCCCGCATGCCCACTATATGCCCTCGCTCAAAGTCCGTCAACTGCACATACGGTTCACGTCCACGCTGTCGCGGCATGCTACCAATGTTAAAGACTGCGATGGAGCTCCGTATGCCACGGCAAACTGGCTGACACTGACGGCGGCGGTGCACAAATGCTGCGCAGCTAGCGCCATTCGACGGCCAACACCGCGGTTCCTGGTGTGTCCGCTGTGCCGTGCGTGTGATCATTGCTTGTACAGCCCTCTCGCAGTGTCCGGAGCAAGTATGGTGGGTCTGACACACCGGTGTCAATGTGTTCTTTTTTCCATTTCCAGGAGTGTATTAGAAGAGCCATCTGGTTTCTGTACAAACTGTATGTAACCTTTCTCTCCCTGTTTTTTACCTCCGCTACCTTCAGAATTTCCAAGTGAATATTCCAGTCAACATTATCAATAGCTTTCTCCAAGTCTACAGATGTTATAAAAGTAGGTTTGCCTTGTAAGTCGAAAACTGGTTAACTAAATAACGTAATGCTGTGGAACAAACGCAGTTGTTTAGTTTTACATTTATAAAAATCACGTCAACATTGGAGTCATTGCAAACAGATCACTAGCTCGGGCTTGAGAAGAAAGCGAATGGAACACAGCTCTGAACTTGTTGAATGATCGAACTCGGTATATTCATTGGAATTTATACAGGAAACTTCGGAATAATCGGACCTCACTCGTGTGCTCGTGTTCCCTCACTCAATAAACCACAAATTCTTTAGAAAACTCACAATCGAGTGAGTATCAATAAAATATAGCAGTCTGAAACAACAGCACTACACATTTACGTACGAAATTTACATTAATTTGGAATTTAGTCTTCGTCTTCTACTCCTTTGCCTTTTCCCTTTACTCTACGGGGTCACCGTGGTCTATGAACCCCATCTGTCTGCATCTTGTGTAAATCTCACAGGCAAATGTCAGAGGGTTTTCTAATTGTTTGCTTAGCGGTTATCTGAGGAGGGACATGGATACCGGCCCGATATTTACCTAGGTAGATGCGAGGAAACATTCTATAACCACATCCAGGCTGGGGCGGTTCACCAGGCCTCGTCGTTAATCCGCAGGACGGATTTGGTCCAGGACAGGTTTACCTACCCGCATCTCGAAAGGGACCCGTTCAACTACCTTGACCCGGTATTAATATAGAATTTCGTTGAAGGCCACATAAGCGTTAGAAGACGCAAGACGAATGTGTTACCACAGTCAATAAATTTTTGAGTGGACTCACGAGTACTAAAAGCTGGTATTGAAGCTGTCAACAGCTTCACAAATTACTCTTTTGTGTCAGCGATAGGGCTGAAACTTTCCTTGTTTAACTGTAGCCCTACTACTCCTCACTTTCCCGATCATTTTCACGCGGGACAGCTGCCGTCAGAAACACGAGTGTAGCTGCTTTCATGACAGGTGCATCTGCTGACGCACGGCAAGGGGAAACCAGCGCATTCTCTTGTCCCCACCGACGTGTGTCTAAGCGAACCTACGGAGTTTACAGTAGTCCTGACGTCACCGACAAGCAAGTGCTACGCCGTTGACGAATAAAACGGGACTTTTCTGGCTAACGGACGAACAGTGCGTCTCGAATACTTCCTGCTGTCAGTAACGCTGCAGGGTACACAAGTTCCGGAATTGGGTGGCACGCACTGTGAAGTCTATCTGCCTTATTGAAAGCTAAAAAGCTAACAATGGTGAGCGTCTTTATGTTATGTAGTAAATCTCAGGGTATTTGTTCTGCGAGATAACCTTATTGGCTATAGAAATAACGACAGACACATTTAATGATTTTACGTAGTCGAGAGCGTCACAGATTATGTCTTCTGTTTCCTTGTCTCGGGCATTATTTGATTTTGAAACACTAAGGATTGCTTCGATACTGGTCTTGGCAACTTTTTCTATGTTCAACCCTGAGGTTGCTTTGCAGCAGAGCGCCATTCCTCTCTTCTGTCTGCCTTCCTCTTCGTTTCCATGTATGTGTTATCCAATGTCATTCATGATCTGTTGCGTGTATGATATTCTTGGTCGCCCCCGCCGATTCCTTCCCTCAGTAGCTCCTTCTGCTATTGTTCGAATGATGTCCTTGTGTCGTAGGATGTGCCCTACAAGTTTGTCTCTTCTTGTTTGGATGTGCCTCCACAGAGATCTGGTTTCCTGTACTCTTCTAAGCACCTCTTCACATGTCATTTTGTCTCTCCAGCTGATCTTCATCATCCTTCTATAGCACCACACCTCCAGGGCCTCTAGCCGTCTTCTCTCTTCTCTTCCAATTGTCGAAGTTTCACATCCGTAGAGGGCCACACTCCAAACGAAACCTTTCATGATACGTTTCCATATTGTCAGACTGATGTTGTTGCTGGTGAGTAAGTTCCTTCTCCGTTTAAATGCAATTTTGGCCTTTTCTATTCTGCTCGCAATTTCTTTCCGGTTTTTACCATCCCTTGTGATTTTGCTTCCCAGATTAGTAAATTCCTCTATCACTTCCAGTTCCTCTCTTCCAATTCTCAGAGGGTCATATTCTGCTCCTGTACTGCATACCACCACTTTAGTCTTTTTCTTTTTTATTCTCATTCCATACTGATTTTTGCATAGAATTTTTTCCACTGTCCTGAGGACTTCCTCTAGATTTTCTTTTGTCTCCGTGACCATAGCAATATCATCTGCATAACGTAGCTTTCTATCTTTGCCCATTAATTTTGATCCCCACCTCAGTAGTTTCTCGAACTTGGTCTATAGCTTCCTGGATGTAAGCATTGAATGTAAGAGGAGAGAGAGAGAGCACATCCTTGTCTTACCCCTTTTCTAATATTTGCTTCTTGTTCCTGGTGACAGTTCCTAATCACTGCCACCTCATTCTTATAGAAACTGAGGTTCACACGGATGTCTTTGTATTTTATTCCACTTTTCCTCGGCACTCTGAACATCTCTTGCCAGATAACGTTATCAAATGCATTTTCCATGTCTACAAAGGCAATAAAGTTGGTTTATTTTTCTGTAATTGCTTTTCGATAACGAATCTCAGTGCCAGAATCGCCTCTCTTGTTCCCAATCCCCTTCTGAAACCAAACTGATCTTCACTCAGCATATCCTCCACCTTCTCTTCAATTCTCTTAAGAACTACTTTTATGAGAATTTTTGATGCATGTCATATTAGGCTTAGAGTTCGTTACTGTTCACATTTTGTAGCTGCTGCCTTCTTTGGTAGAGGAACAATGATACATTTCTGGAAGTCTGTCGGTATCTCTCCTGTGTTATAGATGGACCTAATAAGTTTATGCAGCATCATTTTCGTGCTGTCACCAGCATTCTTTATTAGTTCTGCAGGGATGTCATCAATACCCGTTGCTTTGTTATCCCGTACTTCTTTTAGAGCTCTGTCAAATTCTTCTTGCAGCATGTCATCTCCCTTGTCATCTTCGTCTACTTGCTCTTCTCTTTCTATTACTTCCTCCGAAAGAGGTGTTCCAGCATACAACCCCTCTATGTATTCTTTCCATCTCTTCACCATGTCTTCACCGAACAGCATTTTTCCCTCTTTATTTTCTATTGTGCCTGAGAGTGTTGTTTACGTTTGTTAAAAAATTGATCTGCTGTTCTGTAGGCTAAATAAGTTCTTTCGTTTTGCGTATTTTCTTCCACTTCCCTGCACGTTTCTTCAAGAAAACTTTCTTTTACTTTCCTAGTTTCTCTATTAACTAAATTCCATAGTCTTCTGTATTCAGCTTTTGCTTGTTCATCAGTTGCATTTTTGTATAATCTCCTGTTTTCTATAAGCTCAATAATAACCGATGTAATCCATTTCCTCTCGTTTTTGGGTTCAGTTTTTCCAACTATCTTCTCTGCTGCTTTGTATATAGCAGATTTAATTTGATCCCAGTCTTCATTTACTCCACCATGTTGAAAAGTTTTTAGCTGGGTTGTCTGTTTCATGAGCATAGCGCTTTGCCAGTCCCTCAGTTTTCAGTTTTTCTAGTTCCTATTTAGGTTTTACTGGCTTCTTCTTCAAACGTTTGAATCTCAGTGAACTTGGCAACTAGAAAACTCAGTTTGGGAATCTTGATACGAACTGTCAATACATGTAACTGTAAGTGCTAAGGCTACCAAGATAGATGCTGCTTGTACTGAAATACAGAAACAGCTGTACTTTTCTTGTAGGATTTAGTGAACTTGTTGGCTAGGCGCATCAAGGTTGCTGACTGTCAGAGACATCTCGCTTCTAAAGCATTTTTTTTTTTTTTTTGGTCGTCAGTCTACTGACGGGTTTGATGCGGCCCGCCACGAATTCCTTTCCTGTGCTAACCTCTTCATCTCAGAGTAGCACTTGCAACCTACGTCCTCAATTATTTGCTTGACGTATTCCAATCTCTGTCTTCCTCTACAGTTTTTGCCCTCTACAGCTCCCTCTAGTACCATGGAAGTCATTCCCTCATGTCTTAGCAGATGTCCTATCATCCTGTCCCTTCTCCTTATCAGTGTTTTCCACATATTCCTTTCCTCTCCGATTCTGCGTAGAACCTCCTCATTCCTTACCTTATCAGTCCACCTAATTTTCAACATTCGTCTATAGCACCACATCTCAAATGCTTCGATTCTCTTCTGTTCCAGATTTCCCACAGTCCATGTTTCACTACCATACAATGCTGTACTCCAGACGTACATCCTCAGAAATTTCTTCCTCAAATTAAGGCCGGTATTTGATATTAGTAGACTTTTCTTGGCCAGAAATGCCTTTTTTGCCATAGCGAGTCTGCTTTTGATGTCCTCCTTGCTCCGTCCGTCAATGGTTATTTTACTGCCTAGGTAGCAGAATTCCTTAACTTCATTGACTTCGTGACCATCATCCAGATGTTAAATTTCTCGCTGTTCTCATTTCTACTACTTCTCATTACCTTCGTCTTTCTCCGATTTACTCTCAAACCATACTGTGTACTCATTTATGTAAGTAGAATTCTTTCAGTATCACTCTAGAAGCGAAAGCTTTTCGAAGCGCTCTTTCAGTATGTCGTCGGATTCCCTCCATATTCAAGATTACTTTCTATTAAAAAAACCATTTGATCTAATTTGCAATTACTTTTCTCTCTTTGCCTCTGCCGTACATAATGTTTTAGGAACATGTGGATTGTACGATATAAGGCGACAGTATTTCCATCCAGTTTTATATTCCATTCTCATTGGTTTTCGAAATTCAGTTGATACTTTCAAGAATATGAAAGACGTAAGTGACAGTAAATAACGAACCATTGCTAGTACTGATTTATTCTTATTTTTCTTTTACAAGTCGTAGTTGAAAATGAAACCAGTAATTACAATATATTTTTTGGTTCGTACGTGCAGACACATCATTGTATTGTTAGTCGGACTGTTGTCTACATTCTTCTACAAAGCACGAGTAAGTAACTAAAAGACGATCAAACAGTTCCTCATCACCAAATAGTAGCGATCTTCCGTGCTTCTAATTACTAATACACTACTGGCCATTAAAATTGCTACACCAAGAAGAAATGCAGATGATAAACGGGTATTCGTTGGACAAATATATTATACTAGAAGTGACATGTGATTACATTTTCACGCAATTTGGGTGCATACATCCTGAGAATTCAGTACCCAGAACAACCACCTCTGGCCGTAATTGCGGCCTTGGTACGCATGAGCATTGAGTCAAACAGAGCTTGGATGGCGTGTACAGGTACAGTTGCCCATGCGGGTTCAACACGATACCACAGTCCATCAAGAGTAGTGACTGGCGTATTGTGACGAGCCAGTTGCTCGGTCATCATTAACCAGACGTTTTCAATTGGTGAGAGATCTGGAGAATGTGCTAGCAATCGTACATTTTCTGTATCCAGAAAGGCCCGTACAAAACCTGCAACATGCGGTCGTGCATTATCCGTCTGAAAAGTAGTTTCGCAGAGATCGAATGAAGGGTAGAGCCACGGGTCATAGCACATCTGAAATGTAATGTCCACCGTTCAAAGTGCCGTCAATGGGAACAAGAAGTGACCGAGACGTGTAACCAATGGCACCCCTTACCATCACGCTGGGTGATACACCAGTATGGCGATGACGAATACACGCTTCCATTGTGCGTCCAAACACGGAAGCGACCATCATGAAGCTGTAAAGAGAACCTGGATTCATCCGAAAAAATGACTTTTGCCATTCGTGCACCCAGGTTCGTCGCTGAGTACACCATCGCAGGCGCTCCTGTCTGTGATGCAGCGTCAAGAGTAACGGCAGCCATGGTCTCCGAGCTGATATTCCATGCTGCTGCAAACGTCGTCGAACTATTCGTGCAGATGGTTGTTGTCCTGCAAACGTCCCCATCTGTTGACTCAGGGATCGAGACGTGGCTGCACGATCCGTTACAGCCATGCGGATAAGATGCCTGTCATTTCGACTGCTAGTGATACGAGGCTGTTGGGATCCAGCACGGCGTTCTGTATTACCCTCCTGAACCCACCGATTCCATATTCTGCTAACAGTCATTGGATCTGGACCAACGCGAGCAGCAATGTCGCGATACGATAATCCGCAATCACGATAGGCTGCAATCCGACCCTTATAAAAGTCGGAAACATGATGGTACGCATTTCTCCTCCTTACACAAGGCATCACAACAACGTTTCACCAGGCAACGCCGGTAAACTGCTGTTTGTGTATGAGAAATCGGTTGGAAACTTTCCTCATGTCAGCACGTTGTAGGTGTCGCCACCGGCGCCAACCTTGTGTGAATGCTCTGAAAAGCTAATCATTTGCATATCAGAGCATCTTCTTCCTGTCGGTTAAATTTTGCGCCAGTAGCACGTAACCTTCGTGGTGTAGCGATTTTAATGGCCAGTAGAGTAGCTTCGAATAGCTGTAGGCTTCCGGAGATATATGGCACCAAATGTCTATGTGAGCCAGGAAGTTTTTACATGTTATTGTCAGGCCATCAAACAGCCTTTGGCCAAGTACTGCCAAAGAGAACCGTACTATCTACAGACTCACAAAGTCCTCTTAGTAAGAGTGATACGGTTTAAACGACGGAAAATTGGTGTTTTGTCAAGGGTACACATAACACTTGTAAGTCTACAATGTTTCAGTTTCTCGTTTCACGATAATCAACAGTAAATTGTGACTTTACACATTACTCATATGAGGTAAAGGCAATGTGCAAGGTCAGTTGATATCTCAGTATTAAGATGACCTCGAAAATCCTGTCGCTGATCTAGTCCAAACACAGCTGTTAATTCTGCTTTCTTCCCGTTCCTTCTTTCCTTTTCTTTCCTTTCTGCTCTTTTCCTTTCTTCCTCCTCTTCCTCTTCGCTCTACCTCTATCGTCTTTCTTTTTAGTTTCCTTTCCTTTCTCCCTTTTTCTTACCTTTCCTGAAACATTATTTAAAAAGATTTATAGTTATTTGTGACACTCATGTAGTCCTTTCAACATGTTTTATGAAAGTGGGATGGGGGTTACTAACATGTAAATTGTCTGTGAATAACAAATAACGGCGTCTCTAGCGTGAGATGATATTTCGAATTTCGTCAGTTTGTTTAAATAGTAATTCTAGCTTGCAGTGAATTTTCAGTCGACGAAAGCTAGGAACAGCGTTAAGTACGACATGTGTAATTTGCTACACAATCATGAAATAACAAGTTAATCGTCTCTGCCCACATATTGTCACATCAGTTTGAGAGGAAGCTAAACAAAATACATGTCGGTGTTAACAGAAACGTACTGTAATAAATTTGCGGTGCTTGACCTCGAATGCTAATTAAGTGCGCTCATATACAAACGTTGTGGTCGAACAGCAGTATAATTCGCAGTGCTCATATTAAATTTACTCGTCACCAAAACGCTGTTGCGGTGTGCGGCAACGATGATATGCACACATGTAATTAACTAACGCTACACGGAAGTTGCCAAACTTATTGGAAATCATCTATCATAAGCACTGGCGTATAATATATCACGTCATACTCGCAACAACGTAGCGTGTTTGTTGGACGATTACTGTAACAATGAAAACGTTGGTAGCATTTATGCCCCTTGCGTCGTCCTTTTTGCTGAATGGCTACAGTGTACTACTGTCTTGTAATAAACAAGTATATATACAGGGTGTTTCAAAAATGACCGGTATATTTGAAACGGCAATAAAAACTAAACGAGCAGCGATAGAAATACACCGTTTGTTGCAATATGCTTGGGACAACAGTACATTTTCAGGCGGACAAACTTCTGAAATTACAGTAGTTACAATTTTCAACAACAGATGGCGCTGCAAGTGATGTGAAAGATATAGAAGACAACGCAGTCTGTGGGTGCGCCAATCTGTACGTCGTCTTTCTGCTGTAAGCGTGTGCTGTTCACAACGTGCAAGTGTGCTGTAGACAACATGGTTTATTCCTTAGAACAGAGGATTTTTCTGGTGTTGGAATTCCACCGCCTAGAACACAGTGTTCTTGCAACAAGACGAAGTTTTCAACGGAGGTTTAATGTAACCAAAGGACCGAAAAGCGATACAATAAAGGATCTGTTTGAAAAATTTCAACGGACTGGGAACGTGACGGATGAACGTGCTGGAAAGATAGGGCGACCGCGTACGGCAACCACAGAGGGCAACGCGCAGCTAGTGCAGCAGGTGATCCAACAGCGGCCTCGGGTTTCCGTTCGCCGTGTTGCAGCTGCGGTCCAAATGACGCCAACGTCCACGTATCGTCTCATGCGCCAGAGTTTACACCTCTATCCATACAAAATTCAAACGCGGCAACCCCTCAGCGCCGCTACCATTGCTGCACGAGAGACATTCGCTAACGATATAGTGCACAGGATTGATGACGGCGATATGCATGTGGGCAGCATTTGGTTTACTGACGAAGCTTATTTTTACCTGGACGGCTTCGTCAATAAACAGAACTGGCGCATATGGGGAACCGAAAATCCCCATGTTGCAGTCCCATCGTCCCTGCATCCTCAAAAAGTACTGGTCTGGGCCGCCATTTCTTCCAAAGGAATCATTGGCCCATTTTTCAGATCCGAAACGATTACTGCATCACGCTATCTGGACATTCTTCGTGAATTTGTGGCGGTACAAACTGCCTTAGACGACACTGCGAACACCTCGTGGTTTATGCAAGATGGTGCCCGGCCACATCGCACGGCCGACGTCTTCAATTTCCTGAATTAATATTTCGATGATCGTGTGATTGCTTTGGGCTATCTGAAACATACAGGAGACGGCGTGGATTGGCCTCCCTATTCGCCAGACATGAACCCCTGTGACTTCTTTCTGTGGAGACACTTGAAAGACCAGGTGTACCGCCAGAATCCAGAAACAATTGAACAGCTGAAGCAGTGCATCTCATCTGCATGTGAAGCCATTCCGCCATACACGTTGTCAAAGGTTTCGGGTAATTTCATTCAGAGACTACGCCATATTATTGCTACGCATGGTGGATATGTGGAAAATATCGTACTATAGAGTTTCCCAGACCGCAGCGCCATCTGTTGTTGAAAATTGTAACTACTGTAATTTCGAAAGTTTGTCTGCCTGAAAATGTACTGTTGTCCCAAGCATATTGCAACAAACGGTGTATTTCTATCGCTGCTCGTTTAGTTTTTATTGCCGTTTCAAATATACCGGTCATTTTTGAAACACCCTGTATCTGTGCAAAGGTCTCCACACTGAAAACGATGCACACAAAATTATACTCCTCTTACAGAACTCTGATACAGTTTACGTAAGTTAGCTGATACTGAAAGAAACAAAAAACTTCTCTTAGAAAAAATAATATAGTTTTGTCTTTGGGTTTTTTAAAACGCTGAAGAAACGCAATATCTAGTCGAAGAATGTTGTTTCTTTTATAAGTTCATAAATTATTTTGCATCATTTCATCGGACAGTATGCGTTTCTGCCCACATACTGTCACGTCAAAATACGAAGTAGACAAAATACAGGCCACTTTTGATAGAAGCTACTTGTAACAAATTTTCGGTGCTCGCATACCTGTGTAGTAGTAAGGGAACAGCGCAACTCCTGGAAAGCCTATGTACTGTAGTTGTCAGCAAAATACATTGGTACTGTGTGCTTCCAAATATAAACGTATACTCTCAGACGGAACCTTGTGTATTATTTCAGAGACCAACTTATCTGTTTTTACTTCCGTTGCATCGTGTGTTAAATGAGGAGTCTTTAAAATCTTTTCCGGTTAACTGTCTAGTGGCAGCATCATCGGTAAGCAACGTTTTAACGAATTTCTCACTTGTCATCGTTAGGCGAAACACTGAATTCAGAGGACAAAGACAAATTATAAAATAGGAAGTTGTAATTAAATTACAACTCAATCTTCTTTTTTAAGAGTGTCATTTACATTGTAAATGAGTGCTGAATACCCATTACACGTCGTCTGGAACGGCTAGACGTCTTTATAAGAGCGAACGCATTGTAGGTAAATGCAGCATTAAGCTTTTGAGAGTTAAGTCAGGATCCGGCTAGAATCCTGTCTTCCACTCTCAAGTCAAAACTCGGGATACAAATTTCCTCCATCACCGACTACACGATGAGCCTAGTGCGACCGCACTATCCAGTGTTAAGGTACTTCGATGTAAGCTAGTGTAGTGCAGACGGAATGAGAATGCAGTTCTTGACAGTTATCAGGGCACTGAAGTCTATTAAGGAAAGAAGGTTATCTTGTTGCCTTTCTATCTTTCGTTTGTGCGATTCACAGTGTGTGAGGCCAAAGAGCTGTCACAGTGTTTAAGGTGGTGTTCACTGCCTCAGTATTTGTGTATTCAGAATTGCCTTTCATCATTTGCTTACTACTCAGAGTATAATGATCGTCATCGCTGTCGTCGGGTGATAGTCATATCCGATTTTTCACTTATCTTCTGTATGTCCTTTGGTACGTCGCATATAAGGTTGGAGATGCCTTTGATGACTTAGCAGGCAACTCCTGGCAGGAAACAAGCGGCCACATAGATGATACGTACATAATAAAGGATTAACCCTTTCACTGCTCCACACGTAAATATACGCTAATCGTTTCAGTGCTCCAGACGTACATATACTATTTGCTATAAAAAATACTTACAGCGGCTCCCTGCTACAGTCGTATAGTTACGTATAACGCCGACAATCGGGCCAACGAGTCGGAGGTAATTGTTGCGCAAGTATGCAGTTTAATTGTTGGAATACTAGGAAATACCTGAACGACTATTGAATGCTGAATTCTCTTCCGCTGAGTTCATTCGTATCGCTATATTACCCAGATTGTGTGCGGCCGTTTCCGCGTTACCTAATAAAATGACGCGACGTTACCGTCCGTTTACAGACGATGAGCTGCTGAATATTCTAAACCAGGGGCCTCCAAACTTTCTAGTCCGCGGGCCACATTGACTCCTCCACGAAGTCATAAGGGCCAAGATCTACCTAGTGCGATTAAAGCACTCTAGCACTCCATGATCACCGTAATGTAAGGCTAAAGGAAAGATGAAATCGCAAATATCTAAGGTTGTGGGAATAGCTAGCGCTGAAACGAACTACGATTTTTATTTAATTACATAATTTTGATTGGTGGACGTACCTGACCGAAATTCTGGCGTATTTTATTCTGGCGAATTTCACCGACAAAAAAGTATGTCACTGCACATTCTTCACGAAAGCGTCCTGCAAAGTTAACGAAATCTCAAAATCATTGTTAGCAACACTATTACTGCAAGACGTAACAGACGTAGAGTATGTGAACGCATTGTTATTTCAAGCGGCGCAACAATAAGTTTAATGACAGTCTTGTAGCGAGTAGCAGAGCCAGAGCATATATTTGATAGTTCTGTTGCGTGATTGTGTCTATGTTGCGAGTGTCTCACGAGTTTTAGTGTTTTATGCGCTGTACTAGTAGGTGAGACGGCGAAGTGTGGGACAATTCAAAGTCTGAATTCGAAGAGACAAGGAAAATCTGAAAATCGAAATATGTATAGCACGACTTTATTTTTTCACTGTATTTTTTAGTGGAACTACAGTGTAATTGTGAGTAGTTAATTTAGTAATTAAAGTACCTTAAAATAAATTCATTGCATTTTGTTTAGGCAGACTACTCCCTAGTTTTATTAGTATTAAATAGCACTATTTTATTTTCAATTTACAATCTTTTGTGAAGTTCTGTACAAATATGGAAAAGAAAAGAAAGGTTGAGAGTAAATGAAGAATTTTTAAAGAGCGGAGGGGATGTCAATATTTCGTGGTGTAGTCAAGCAACAAACCAATGTGTATTATTTGCAATGAAGCAATATCAGTCTTCAAAGAATACAATATAAAATGTCATTATGAGATTAAGCACTCTCAGAATTACACCAAGTTTACAGGATGCGAACGATTAGAAATGTATGACTCGCTGCAGCGCCAGCTAAAAACCCAGCAGTCGCTGTTTAGGAAAGTAAATGCTGAACAACATGCAGCAACTCGTGCTAGTTTTCGTGTGGCTCATTTAGTAGCGAAATAGTGTAAGACATTTACCGATGGTGAATTAATTAAGAACTGCATTATTGCAACAGCAGAAGAAATGTGTCCAGGAAAAGTGAATTTATTTAAAAACATAAGTTTGTCGGCAAACACAGTGGCTCGAAGAATAGATGATATTGCACAAAATATATCAGCACAATTGCGTGACAAAAATCAAGACTTAGACTGGTTCTTTTTGGGCTGGATGTGTCAACAGATGTATCAGATACTGCTCAAGTACTACTTTTTATTCGAGAGGTTGACAAAAATTATGAAGCGTATGAAGAGCTCCTTGACGTTCCCAGTATTCACGGGACGACCACTGGCGAAGATATTTTTAAAGGAGTTGAAAGGGCAGTTCAGAAAAACAATCTTCAGTGGAAGAAATTAAAATGTATTACAACTGATGGTGGCAAAAACATGTGTGGGAAAAATAAAGGTGTTGTTGCTCTCCTTCCTAAGGCCGTAGAAAATGACGGTGGCTCAAAACCATTAGTAGTGCATTGTATTATTCACCAACAGTCTTTGTGTGGAAAACGTTTAGATATGTCAGACGTTTGAAAACCAATTATTTCAGTTGTTAATTACATCAGATCCCATGCACTCAGTCATCGCCAGTTCCGCGAGTTTCTTGAAGATATTGAGGAAAGCGACTTGCCATATTATACTGCAGTGCGCTGGCTTAGCTGCGGTAAAGTTCTGACCCGTTTTTTTGAACTCCGAACAGTAACTGAAATTCTTTTGAACGAAATTTTGGCTGAGTTACGGAACGGTGAGTGGTTATGGAAGCTAGCATTTTATGCAGACTTAACTAAACATATGAATAACCTTAATTTAAAATTGTAATGTGAAAACCAGCTTCTGCCTGATTTTTACACGCATAAGTCCTATCGACAAAAGATTGCTTTGTTTCAATCTCAGTTGAACAAAGTATGCTTCACGCATTTTAATACATGCCAAACATTCAGTCAGCAAACTGAGATTCCGTTTTCTGTAAATTTCGCAATTGAAGCTTTGGGAGCTTTAAAAATTAATTTTGAATCACGTTTTTCAGATATCGATGCAAATTCAAACGATATCAAGATATTTGAAAATCCCTTTGACGTCGATATAGAAGCGTTACCCGCAGAACTTCAGTTTGAAACTATTGATCTGCAATGTAGCGACTTATTTAAAGAAAAACATTCAAAGTCAACATTACTGGAATTTTATAAGTGACTTCCATCCACACAGTTTTCAAATTTACATAAATTTGCCCGTGCCTTTTTTTCTGCTTTTGGCACTACTTATTTGTGTGAAGAAACTTTCTCCAAAATGAAACATGCAAAAAGTATTTACAGTTCAAAATTAAGTGATGAGCATTTGAAGTCGCTGATGATTATCTCTACCAGTAAACTTGATCCACAACTGGAGGTAATTATGAAAGGAAAGTTACAGGTACATAAAAGTCACTAATTATCACTAAGATGTTAAATTTCTTTACGTGAATACTCGAACACTGTGAGTTTCCAAGATATAAATTAATTACAGCTATTTTTATACATCAGTCACAACTAAAACATCCAATATCAATATGTACACCAGGTCTTGTATTTTCTTTAAATTGCCTTTAAATGAAAATATTTTATACGATTTACTTGCTATGTGTATTTTACAACGTAACCAAAAGAAAGTGAAACCTCGCTTTAACAAGAATCTTCCATAATGATTGATTACTAAGTCTAGTCGGCGAAGTGGCGTCCATTTGAAAGACTGGAACCAGACTCGTGAGTAGAATAAAATGCAAAGAATTTTTTCACTTAAAATGTTTTCGCCAAACTAGTCTGTTAACCGTTTTTTTTTTTTTAACTGTCGCATGGAGAATGGTCTGTCTGTTTATTGTGGAGAGCCACAAGTTTAACCATGACCTTCCGCTTTGTAAAGGTAGAGCTCCGACAATGTCGCGGTGTATTGGTCGCGATAGGCCTCGAAACTCAGTAGTTGGCAGTATAGGTACCAACTCAAATATTTGGCGGGCCGGATACCGGAGATGTCCGGCCAGCTAACGCGGGCCGGTTTGACGGCCCTCGCGGGCCGGTTTCGGCCCGCGGGCCGTAGTTCGGAGACCCCTGTTCTAAACCAAAGTGACGACGAGGACATCATCATGCCCAATCCAGCTTATTATGGGTGGACAGATAATGACGACGACGAGATGGCAGACAAATCTGTCACCACAAATACAAAAAATATTTGTGAACCAACAAACGTTGAACCAGTAAATGCAGATCCAGAGTTTGATGTTATCGTCGATTCTTTCTCCGATTCCGAAGAGGAGTCTGAGCGTATGACTGAAAAATCTCCTAAGAGACACAAAACAGTTGATTTTAGATGGAAATACTCTGATTTGGACGCTAAAGTGTATAATTTCGAAAACAGTGGTTCCGGTTGCAAAATCGTCAATTTAGATGATTTATGTACTGTATAAGACTGCTTCCAAGTTTTTTTTAGCCAAGAAATTGTGAGCTACATAGGTGAGCAATGTAATTTATATTATGAACACCTTTGCAATGATGCCAGTGAAAAATCAAGACTGCGACGTTGGAAAAACACAAAATGTTGTGTCTAGACAAGACAGCCTAGACACAGTGAGAGGAAGCCGAAAGGCACGCGCTTAAACTCACGCGGGCTGGCGTGAGGTCTGAAACAGGATACGTAATGAATGCGATAAAGAAAAGTACGTAGCTGCTGGAATACTTAACTTTAATCCACAATTGTAGAACATCTCTCGTTACGGTACATGCTTCATAATATTAATTATCAATTGAATACGGCGCCTTGCTAGGTCGTAGCAAATATAGCTGAAGGCTATGCTAACTATCGTCTCGGCAAATGAGAGCGTAGTTGTCAGTGAACCATTGCTATGAACGTCGGCTGTACAACTGGGCGAGTGCTAGTACGTCTCTCTAGACCTGCCGTGTGGTGGCGCTCGGTCTGCGATCACTGACAGTGGCGACACGCGGGTCCGACGTATACTACCGGACCGCGGCCGATTTAAAAGCTACCACCTAGCAAGTGTGGTGTCTGGCGGTGACACCACACAAACAGTGACGAAGTTGAAATGACAAAATCTGGAAATTACGTCGAATTGTGGAACACCTAAGAAAAGTATTTCCAGATGCTTTCTATACTTTTAAAATTTCTGCATTGACGAGAGTTTAGTTCTCTTCAAAGGTCGTGTCTTCTTCAAGCAGTACATTCCTTCCAAACGCCACAGATTTGGTGTAAAATTTTTTGTGTTACGTGATTGTGAAACTGGCTATATTCTTGACTTTATTATTTATGTGGGTGCAGCAACAGACGTAAAAAAAGAAACTGACTTTGTTGTAAATGTTGGAATACCTGGAAGCATTGTTCTCACTTTACCTTGGTAAAGGTCACACATTGTATGTTGACAATTGGTACACTAGCCCAACGTTATTTTCTTATTTGCATGACAGAGTGACTAATGCCTGTGGAATTACGAGAACAAATCGCAAAGGCATGCCTGCTTTATCAAAAAAACTTAGAAACGGCGAGATCGAGTTTATGTCAACAGATAAACTTCTTTCTCTGAAGTGGCAGGACGAGCGGGAAGTGAGGATGCTTTCAACTCTTCATACAAGCGAAACTACAGTGACTGACAAAATTGACAGAACCACGAATGAACCAAAAACAAAACCAGCTTGCATCGTAAGCTACACTGAAAATATGGGGGCCGTCGACAGGAGCGACATGATGCTAAGTTCAGTAGAATGTGTACGAAAAACTGTAAAATGGTATAAAAAAGTATTTTTTCCTTTGGTGGACCTGTCTCTGCTCAATGCACATGCATTATATAAAACTCAAACGGCACGAAATATTTCAGTATCTGATTTTTAACAGAAACTTATCAAGGAGATCCTAGAGATTCACCACCAACCGCAAACAGAGGGACGTCGTGGAAGGAGATCAGCTGATGGTGACAATCCCTTACGCCTAACCGAGCGCCACTTCATCTCGCTAATCCCAGGAACTTCGAAGAAGAACGCCGCCCAGAGAAGGTGTATTATATGTGCAAAACATGATAAACGAAGTGACACAAGATACATTTGTGTAATATGTAATGTGCCTTTATGTTTGAATTTTTGATTCGAGAGGTATCAGACTTTGAAGTATTACTAATGTAATATGTTTTGTATTTTTTTCTCCTAATAAAGTACCTTTTTTGAACAAAATAAGACTTTCTGAACAAAGATTTAAAAAAAGGAAACGATTTACACCGACAATACTGTATTTTGCGTCTAATTTTTATCTCAATAATAACGGTAGACTGCTACAGTCGTATATATACGCACCGGGTGAAAATAACGCGCACGGGGCGGGAGCCGCTGAGAGTAAATGCGCAGTGAAAGGGTTGAGGGCGTGACTGGGCTTGGTGAAATTTGCATCTGTGACGTTTCTCATTTTTTCAGTTTCCGACGGTCCCGCTCGGAATGTAAAACAGCAGCTGAAGTAGATATGCACCAGCCAGAACTATCTTCGGCTGTTGCGCAACATTACTCGGGTCACTGTTTAGTCTCTTTAGGTCTACCTGAAATAGTCCTTAAACCGCTTCAGAGAAGCACCGCTGAGGTCTTCTACCTGCGCTCACTTAAGTATAAATTTTTTGTCGAGAGTATCTATCGTCTGTCATCTGCTGGAGATGTCCAAGCCATCTGAGTTGGTGACCAGTTGTGGTGATTTCTATACTCTGCAGCCTGGCCTACTCAAGAACAGTTGTGTTTGAAAAGAAGTCAATCCATTTGACCATAATATATCTAAGCTTCTGTTAATTCAAGCGTTCTAGTTTCTTAGGACAATGGCGATATATCGTCAACGTTTCGCAGGCGTAGAGCAGGGCAGGAGAAGCAGCTGCTCGATGCACAATTTGGTGCACAGCGTCAGATCTTTATTCAGGAAACTTTCAACCAACAATTTGAGAAACTTTTGTGTATGCTTTATAAGTCAGAAGCTAAAAGACTTCATTGCCAGATTGCATGCTTTTGGGAATAGTAACGCCACAAATAACATATATGGGCTCATTGACTTGTCGAAGGCGTCCAAATCACACTGCCATCTACATTTGCATCGCTGGACATATTCACTCTACGTATGAACATCTCTGTTAATGAGACTTTTAACATTACAGGAAGAAATTTCCTTAACTGTAAAACAACAGCACTGCAGGGAACTGATAACTCAGAGAAGTGCTTGCACTTGTTCTGGAGCACAAATAATTTAGCTTCAACCACAAACTCTACCAATAACAGGATGGCTTGGCCATGGGAAGTATCTTGGCTGGGATATTAGCTGACATTTACATCAACCATATACAAGAACAGCACTACTCAACTAACCAACATATCACAAACAAAACAATCTCCTACAGAAGATATGCTGATGATACAATCATGCTTTTTGATAGTAAAAACAATCAACCTGATACAATGGCAGCAGACCTCAGCAAAAGGCATAAGAATATTAAATTCGCAGTTGAACATAGAAAAAATGAGGGCATACATTTTTTCAGGGAAGATTACTAAGCACAAATTTTTTTGATCTTAAAATTCATAATAGTAATCATAATCTAGTAATGTAGTGTCTAGAGAAAACCTACCATCACAGATGTCAGCTTTGGCAACTGATCATGTCAGCCCAGCCGGGCTAAGCTGAATGCAAAAAGTAACTATGAATCCCACAAATCATTAAAATAAAATCAATATAATTAAAAAAAGTAGTTTATAATAATGGCAATAATCTTTTAACAACAGATAAAATCCACAATTAAATGAAAACAAAATCTAGATGTCCACAGAATGACAACTCACATAACATTCAGTCCAAAGCAAGTCAATCATTCACAACAGCTGAACCTAAATATACTGTTATCCCATATGTCGGCCAACTATTATACCAGACAGCAAACTTACTTAACAAGAAGAATATTAAAATTAACTTCCCTACTGATAGTACATTACAGCAAAAAGTAATCCATGATGTAAATCCATCCCAGAGCCATAACAGTAAATCACGAATATACATGCTCAGGTGTGATTCATGTCCAAAAATCTACATTTGTCAGGTAGAAGTTCTGAAATTAGGCACAAAGAACACCTTGATGCTTTAATACTTGTCAACTGAAACAAGTCTACATTTACAGCCCACATTGCTGAAGAAAAACACTCATTCCGAAACATTGAGAAAAACATGAAAATATTACACTTATCAGAAAAGGGAGACACAGTAAATCTGTTAGAAGAAATGGAAACACATAAACACAAAATAAGTCCCCTGACAACATCCTTAATGAACAAACTGAGTTGATTGATACTTCTTTCCTGAAAAATTTCTGGATACTACTTTCCACGCTCCAATATAAATAAAGTTTCTCTATCCACATGCAGGTAAAGTAATCTTGTAATATTATATGTCTGCAACAGCTGATAGTTTTCATAGTGAATAAATGTTGATGTTCTAACGTGTGTCTTGTTCAAAACAAAATTTGTTTCAACATTTTTCGTGAAGAAACCTACACTGATCAGGTAGTATAGTCCTGTTCAACAGACCCTCATTCTCACAAAAGAGCCTTTTTTACTCTTCCATTTCACTCCTTTATATGATGAAAGGCTCGATGCTGAGATTAATTTGATTGACACTATCACACTCAATAATGGATATGAACCAAACATAGTGGACAATATTTTAAAATATAACACCAATAACAGAATCACCATTTTTGGCACTTCTCCTAATAACCAATGTCATGAAAAGAAAAAAAATTCTATACCACTTTTGGGATATGTATCTTACGGGATTCAGCGTCTCTTTCAGAACAGGTACGATTATTTTGAAGAAAAAATTTGAAACCAGTGAACTCCTCCTTAAAAAAAGTAAGATGTCAATAAAATTAGCAGTGACACATGTCCAGTTACTTACACAAGACAGGCAAGACAAGCAATTGATGTTAGATTGAAAGAACATCTCTTAGAGAAGAAAGGTACAAATATATATAACTCGTCTTTTGCTGATCATTTACTAATTACAGGCCATAAGCTTAAAGAAGTTCATGACGCCAGGAGCCAACACACGTAAAAATACAGTCTTCAGACTTGATTTTACTGAAGAATTAGAAACTTTCAAACACCGCTTTCTTATGACGGTCTCGTTTTGAATGAACATTAATAAAATTTTCTTTGCTAGTCTAAAGCCCTTTCTTAGAAATGTCTTACGTTAACTCCTGGTGTTTCTCAGAGTAGACTGTAATGTGCCGCTTTCCTCTCTCCTTTTAATTTATTGCATTGTGATCTGATTTCACACAAAATATGTAGAATATTTTCTATTGCATTTTCCTGTATATTTTTTTTGTTTTGTATAATACTGGTTGTTGACTTGTGAAATGACCATTTATATTCTAAACACTTATATACTATTTGAAATATTTTTGTTAATGTAAGCAGCTGATTCCTTCGACTGGTAGTAGATGCCACGACTTGTTTAGTGTCCACGTTGTGACAACTTCGGCCTGTAAAGAGGCCACCTCCAGTGCCGGTTTCCTCGTACAACCCTTAGCAACGAGCAGTGTGCTGCGTCATATAGCTATATTTTTTTCTGCCAAGTCCTATTGTTATGTCACTTCCACTAACTGCCGTTTTATTTGGTTTTAGGTATAATTTTACGAAGTTATTTTATATGACGAGAGGATTTTGCTCGTAAATCTGTTCTCAACCGTCACTACATGTGAGTATAGGTTCCTCATAAATTTGTTCAGTGTAATAACCATCTATTCTTGGTTTTTACTCTATATTAATGGTTTTGCAATCTTTCGTAGTTTTTTTTTTTTTTTTTTGTGAAAACACCCATAGTCAGTGTCGAAACCAAGTCAAGTTAAATCTTGTTGAAATTGTTGCCTGTGTTATAAAATATTCCTGTACAGTTGTTGCCTGACAGCTGTAACACTATCGACATGTTTAGAGTCGAGAGACTTCGCACTAATGAAGCAAAGAATGAGATTTGTACAGTAAGCAGTGTATAAGAGTGTCTGCAGAAGACAATATTCTTCAACTATGTGAAGTTTATATGTAATTAACAAATGTTTATAATCTTTTGTAAGTAAGAAAAAGTATCTCTTATTTAACTACGTATAATTATTTGTGAAGTGAAGTCAACACCAGCTCAGAGCTAAAGTTAAATATAGGTGGAAACCAGTAGGGATTTACCGACGTTCTGGAAGGTCGGTAAAGGTGGAGATTTTTTGCTGCTAACGGAAGCAGGTGGGAGAGGGGAAATGAGGAGCGGGTCAGACGGGCAAGACACTGTTGAGGCAGGTATGAAAGCTGATGTGCGCTGTGCTCCGCTGTATTGTTTAAACTAAGCTGAAGTTTACCTGCTTAGTAGATGTGAGTGAAGGGGAAGTGCTAAGGTACAAGTTTGCAACGCTTTAGAGGAGATATAAATTTACGTCTGCAGCGAATGTCGGTTCCTGGATGTGAAATGGTCTACGGCATCCATTACTTAGACTGATGCAGATCCCCAGGAAAGCCAAACTCATATTTGCGATGGTATAAGTCGCATATTCGACGCCACGAAGACAAGTAATAATCGCCGTCGCTGCAAAACAGAGCATTCCTTCAAAGCAACTAAATTTCCAGCAACTGTGCTCACAACGAAACTACTGAAATTAACCGTCCATAGTTCTGTATACGAGCTGTGTTGACAAGTTTTTGCGTGTTTTGTTCAATAACCATTTAATTGTTTTTCTTACGCAAAACTACTCATTTAAGAAAGTTTTCCAAGTAGGGATCCTTTCCTATACTAAAGAGAATGAAACCGAGATTCCATTGGTGTGAAACATCAGTGCGCAACTGAGTGTTTCCTTTCAAAGTAAATGTAAATTATCGCTCAAGTGCAACAATTAAAGTAAATGTGGAAGATAGTAGATTTCCTTGAAAGTAAGCAAAATAAATAGCAATTTTACCTAGTGTGTGAACTTGGTTATTGGGACCTTCTGTCCAAGAAATTACGTAAAGTAACTATCTCAATAGAACTGATAAAAACCACCTTTTGCAATCATTTCGATACTAACAAAAGTACCATAAAATTATTTCTTGTGTATAATACATGTTTTCAGAGACACTGTCGCTGATCTTACTTTCAGAAACGTAACTAGGCATTATTGTCGTTCCGGTGTTGTTTTCATGGACCAAAACTTTCTAAGTGTGTGCGTGTCACCAATTCTCAAAGCAGTCATTATCTACGTGCATTAGCCTGTTCCTTGAGTGATAGAAATTACAAAAAGAGAAAAAGTTTTAATAAAAACCAAAATATAGTAAAAACCAAATTTGGTGAATTTGTCGAATAACGTCAATCGATTCGTCATTTAGGCTGGTGACCGTGTTTTTCAGTAATATTATTATTCAGTAATATTATCATTCGCAATAAGTAGTAGTTTGACGAAATAGAAAAGCTGCAAACAGGACTCTGCGATAACTTCACATTTGACTGAGTTTTATCCATTACGCGGTATCTGAGGTCATTAGCGATTGTTAAGGAGGTAGTTGTGTTTAACTGCTGCAATTACCGAAGCTAGAATAACACCTGAAGTACGAGGGATATCCACAAAGTACATTACGTTTTGGAATTAAAAATAAATAAAGTATTGGAAATTTTTTTTATTATGTACAGATGAAAGCCACACTTAAATACTACTTTTCTATATAGTTGCCATTTAAATTAAGGCACTTATCGTAGCGATGGACGAGCTTGGAAATTCCTTCGTCGTAAAATTCGGCCGCCTGCGCCTTCAACCACGTGGTTACCTCTTTTGGGACAGAAAAGATGTGATTTTTGTGGATTTCCTGGAAAGAGGCACTACAATAAACTCTCAAAGGTATTGCCAAACTCTGCACAACCTCAGATCTTGCTGATTCACGACAACGCCTGGGCCCACACGGCAAATGCCACGCGTGAAGTTCTCGAATCTTTTAAGTGGGAGTTGTTTCCTCATCCGCCGTACAGTCCCGACCTGGCACCGAGCGACTTCCACTAATTCCCAGCAATGAAGAAGTGGTTGGCCATGCAGCGTTTTGATGACGACGCACAGCTTCAAGAAGAGGTAACCACGTGGTTGAAGGCGCAGGCGGCCGAATTTTACGACGAAGGAATTTCCAAGCTCGTCCATCGCTACGATAAGTGCCTAAATTTAAATGGCAACTATGTAGAAAAGTAGTATTTAAGTGTGGCTTTCATCTGTATATAATAAAAAAATTTCCAATACTTTATTTATTTTTAATTCCAAAACGTAATGTACTTTGTGGATAGCCCTCGTATTAAACTTAATTGCAAGAGTAGAAACCGTGAGCGTTGTGAACGGCCTTTAGACAGGACTAGAACATTTACTACGTCTACATACTATCGTTATATGTGTCTTAAGGTCACAGAACTGCACTTACATCGCCATTCTACCGTTGTACAGCCATGTTTATTATTTGTTTTGTGGCCCAGCAAAAGTGTTTAATAGTGAAACCCAAGGTGTTTGTGAAAATATAACATTATGAACACGATTCGTTGGAGAAAAGTTGTAAAAGCCAATGTTCCGGACGGCCATTTCACGTAAGGAGTCTGTAATACAACCGTCTTTAACATACGTTTGTAACTGTGAGCTATAAAAAAAAGTGAACTATATTTTTGTACTAGGGCAACTCACCCGTTAAAGAAAGTAATGTGTGATTCGATGAAAGCACGAAAGTCGTCTGATGATGAATATATGAATTCGAAACCGGCAATCGTTCTTCCTGAATAAAGCGACCTAAAACCATTTTGTGGGTGGTGGTTGGTATATGTGGTGTCCTGCCCACTCGCGCAATATAGGGTGCCTAGGAAGCTGTTTTCTCGGATAGCTAGACAACATACAAGCAGATCTTATTAATGGAGTTTATTACAGCAAATTGAATTGACAATACTTAACTTCGTCTTTTTACAATGAGGTGTCGCAAGCAATTGGCGACATGCAAATAATAAATATCTTTCGATATACATAATTTCCAAGCAGGAAATAAATATAGATCACAAGTCACGGCTAAATCGTTGGATCACAGCTCATCTTCTAGTGCGGCTCTTCTAGTGCTGACGAGGATAGCTGGAGCGGCCCTTATACTATCTTCGTATAGATGCCGCTCCTGTCATGGTGTCGTCGTCCTAGTCAGCGTTCTGTTGGTGACGTCGTCTCGCAACCTTCCCTACTGTTACGTTCCAGGCCGACGTGCCAGCGCTCGATGTTACGTCGGAACAGTGTACACCATCGAGAAACTAAAGCAGTTCCATAAATTCACTTCCATTGCTGTCTGTCCTGACGCCTCAATCATCCTCTCTGTTGTATCATTCGCGAAAGATACGTGGGAAAAGCGACTGTCAGTAAATCCCCATATGAGCTCTAATTTCCGTGATTGTTGGGGTCCTGTGGTAAGATGTATGGCTCAGGAATTAATATACTGTCCGATTCATCTATGAACGCACACTCTCGAAATTTTAAGACTAAACTTACGTACTTACTAAAAGCTTACCAAACGCTCGAAAGAGTGCTCCGTAAGCCTTTTCCTTCGTGCCTGAACTGCATTTCTTCAAGGGTTTTCCACCAAAACTCTAGCATCTTCTTTTCTGGCAACTGGTTGTGTCGCCCAATGTTCAATCGTAGGTAAAGCACATAGCAAACTACTGTTCGTTGATGGAATATTGGAAAAATAAGGCCAGCTGTTCAGGTGTGTGACGCCTGTATCAAATAGGAGTAAGAGCGTACCGGTCAAGTTTAGTTTACATATCTGCACGTTGCATGGATCACAATTTTGATCTCGCTGTATTGCGGAAAGAATCAGTCTTCCGGCTATAGCACACTTTAACAGCAAAAAAATTCGAAAACTTGCTGATCAATTACACGACTATCTTATGCTACTTTCTTTCATATAGTGATTTATATTTAGTTCTCTCTCCCTCACACACATACATATTGTTTACATTGGCATATACTCCGAAAAAGTCACCTTACGGTGTATGGTAGAGGGTACTTCTGGTACCACTATCACTTAACCTCCGAATTAGTTCTAATTTCTCTGACTGTCTCGACGTGGTCATATCACAAGACCTACGTCGGAAAAAGTCATATGTTGCCAGACTCTTCTTGGAACGTACATCCTCCGTACTTCAACAGTAGATTTCTCCGTGATGCACAAAATATCTGCCACTAGAGGTTGTTGAGCGTCTCCATAAAATTCTCGAGCTTACTAAATGAATCCAAGGCGAAACCTGCAGCTCTTCGTTGGATCATCTCTGTCACCAACATTAATCTACCTTGATAAGTTTTCTTAAATAAAAAGCAGTCCACATCGAAATGTTTTATTTTCAGATTTTTACTCACTGGTAGCTCTTTTCTGTCCACAATAACATTATCAGACAAAAGGATCTGAAATATACAACATTTATAATGGGTCACAAAATTTATCCACCTTAAAAACTAATATAAAAGCAACATTAGCTATGACATAAGATGATATCTTACCCAGTTGAAACGAGGAGCCAAGTGCACGAAGCTGCTATGTAGTACGGACAGATGCTTGTCATGTGCTGCTGATTAGTTAGCAAAGGGAGGCGTTGTGAAAGCGGCGTTTCGTCCACATTTTCTTTCGTGATTCGTAGTAAAAACTACTGTGTAAACAGAAGAACATTATATTGTACTAGCCTTTGCCAGCTAGTCAGCAAACCGTGACCGGTGTCAGCCTGTACTACACAGTGGCTCCACGCATCGGTTCCTCACTTCATGTGGTACATTTACATGGTAACTAACGTTACTTATAAGTTAATGATCTCAATACAAAATTTTTGTAAAAGTTACAAATTAAAAAGTCTTGATTGCATAAAAACATTTATTACAATCGTTTTTATGCACTCAAAACTGCATAAATATGTATCTTTTATATATATTTTTATATATAAAATTAGATTTTCAGTTTTCATTGAAATTAAATCTTCGACATGCCGAAAAAGGCGATGTTACCTACTGGTATCATTCTTTCCTTTGCAGCCAGGTGCAGTGTTGTCGTCAGGGGGCAGAGAAGCTTGGTGATGAATGACCACAATAATGTGGTTATAACGCTGCAGAATGATATGCATTACACAAAGAAAAACGGTAATCAGACTTCATGATAAGGAATTGAGACACAATGTTTTACTTATAAAAAATGAAATGTGCATGCAATGGCACATGGATTGAGCTCAATCAATGTGGAACCAAACCAATCGCTTCCCAACGTCGTTAAAAACTGAAACATAGAAAGGGGCTTTACGTGTTACTAGTAAAGGATAGTGGTTCGTTTTCAAATATATAAAAACATAGCACAAGTGATTTACTTCTCTAATTAATGGAAAATTTGTATAGAGCGAGAAAATGGGGCACACATGTTGTGATAGATGTGAAACAAGAGAATGACGAGAATGAAGATATACTTCTTACTTTTTCCATACAAAGGATAATCGAAAAGCAATCACAGATACATTCAGTGCAACAATATAGTTAGTTAGACTCTCAAAATGATCAGATTTCTGTCCTTACTATATAATTACTTTATACAGTGCTTCCATGAGTTGAATGGACAAGCTGTGTTACAGAATTTGGAGAAGTCATTTAACTACGCTATTCAGGGACTGTTCTTTAAGTGCAGTGTTTCTACATAACAGTAGTAGTTATTTTAAGTCATATGTGAAATTTCTTCATTAGCAGTATTTGTAATGTTTTGTGGATAGTATTAGACAAATAAACCAGATGAAGTTTTCTTAATATGAGACTTGTTTAAACAGATAATCATTACATATTGTGTAGCATTTTGGCAGTATATATGGTACACCTTACAGAATAATAACTTAATAATTACCGTTTTTTGAAAAGATGAGTCGTCATACTACACAATTAACAGTTATTGACACAACTTGTATTTAGCTTTAGTAGCACTGTAGTTCTTGCGATTAATGTTTCTTATAACGAATGTCTTACATGACTTGTCATATATACAGAAGTTTATCGCTTTATCTGTTCATGTAGACCACATATCGTCATGGCGGTATTATATACAGAATGGTCGCAATACAAGAAAAGTTTCGTTTCTGCTTCACAAACAATATACATAGAGTTTATTAGGGGTTGAGTTATGAAACTGGTTGGATTTTGCGGTAGACAGTGACCACGTGTGATGGACTAAAGGATGTGGTTCAGGCGATGTCGTCGACTGTGGTAAGTCCTATCTTAATGATCAGTTTCTCGAGAGGAAGGTCATCAACTGGAACAGTAGCTGGTGGTATCCAGTCATCTTAATGTTGCCTCAGACCAGTCAGCATTTCGTGGTTACATAAAACAGTTGTACCGTGAAATAATTACTACGTAGAGTATGAATTATACCGGTTATACGAAAGAAATTCTTGCTAGCACAAGCAAAAAATTGTTTTCTTAAATATAAAGAGCAAAAAAATATCGGCTGCTGCCCCGCAGAGCAGTTCGATAAGGCAGTTCGATACCACTCCCATATAATATACCTTCTTTATAGGTCAGCCTACAAATCAGTGGTTAAAAACATCATTATTTTCCTATGTCGTCGCTCCTAAGGGAGCTGGAAGGTTCTAACCCCCACACACATGGTTGCAAATATATCGAATGCCTTACGAAAGTCAGAGAACATGGCACCAAGCTGAACATCCTTCTCTATCAATGATCGTTCAGAGCGAAACGAGTTTTAGAATATCTCTCATTGTGAAATCCTTGTCGAATTCTGTGAAGTAAGTTTCGTTCTCCAAAATTTTCATAATGCACGAAACTAACTCTTTTCTCCAATCACTTGGTATCTTCAATGGTCTATCGAAGTACGATAAACTGCTTCTATAAAAGGAGCAAATATGTTGGTATAAACTACGTAGAATTTGACACATCTCTCTTTCAGTCCAGTTGCCTTTAAACTGTTGAGCTACTTTAAATAAATTGATGATTGTCGATCTGTTTTCTCTATGACTACAATTTTGGGGTTCATGCTTGGTTGAAGAGAGGAACTATATTTTGATCTTCCACGGTGAAATGACTTCAAAAGACGAAATGCGGTACTTTTGCCTTCTCTTTATCTTCCTTTGTTTCTATGCCAGAGTGGTAGCTAAGTACCTCAAAAAAAAAAAAAAAAAAAATGATTTCAGTCTTCAGTCCTCTTGCTGATTTTATGTAACCAAAAATTATAGCATTTTTGGTCAGAACACAAAATTTTACTTTTGAATTCACTGAACTCTCTGTGTATTGCTTCATTTACAAGCATTTTGGGGTCGTTCAGTTTTTGTTTGCCAACGACGCTTTTACTTAAGGGAACCTGAGACAAGATATGTTATTACACTTTCAGAAATTCTTCTGTGGAATAGAAGAAGTTGTGAAACAGGTGTAATTTGTTTGTGTTTCAAGTTAATTTAAGTATCTATTAAATTATTTACACTACTGGGTAACTGATCAAAGGTTTTATGGTTGAATACTTCACTCCTTTCTGACACACACTGAGGCTGAGTGGCGCAAAGTATAACCCATTTTTTAGTTTAGTTATAAATGTTGCGGTTTTTTGCGAATTATGAATGATTTTTGACAGTAAACTTCGTAATATAGTAAATGTAACTGATGCTTTTGTCAAGATAACCAACTGTTGAAAGAATTTGCAAGAAGTTATGGGGCAGACGACACATTCCTGTTCAACAATCACTTCCCTCTTCCTATGAAGCATAAGAAATTAGCAAACGAAAATAGAAAAGTAAGTCTTCTTCTTGGGACTTTCAACTAAAAACCCCGATATTATCTGCAATGCCAAAAATGCAGAGCTCAGACGTTTAAGAGCATGTGTAACATTTGACGTCCACATCACTTCCAGATTAAAGTTCTTTATCAATATAATCACCTAAAAATCTAGAATATTATTGATGGCCATAATGAATTAGTAAGTTCTAATGTTGAGGTAAGGACTTAAGCATTACAGTACTACAGATGTATTGTTTTATCATAGTTCCCTGACAATCCATTTGTAGAGAACCAGTAAGTGATTTTCGAGAAAATGTATTCTTTTTCAAAATTTGATTGTAATAAACGCACCGATAGCAAAGAGGAATATTCCTTCTTGAGTTTATGATGGGAGATCATTTACACTGAAGTGCCAAAGAAAATGGTATAGGCATGCGTATTCAAAAACCGAGATATGTAAACAGGCAGAGTACGGCACTGCGATCGGCAACGTCTATATAAGACAAGTGTCAGGCACAGTTGTTAGATCGGTTACTGCTGTAGCAATGGCAGGTAATCAAGATTTACGTGAGTTTGAACGTGGTGTTATAGTCGGCGCACGAGCGATGGGACACAGCATCTTCGAGGTTGCGATGAAGTTGGGATTTTCTCGTACGATCATTTCACTCTGTAACGTGAATATCAAGAATCCGGTAAAACATCAAATGGATCTGAGCAATATGCGACTTAACTTCTGAGGTCATCAGTTGCCTAGAACTTAGAACTAATTAAACCTAACTAACCTAAGGACACCACACACATCCATGCCCGAGGCAGGATTCGAACCTGCGACCGTAGCGGTCGCTCGGCTCCAGACTGTAGCGCCTAGAACCTCACGGCCACTCCGACCGGCGGTAAAGCATCAAACCTCGGACATCGCTGAAGCCGGAGAATGATCCTGCACAAATGGGACCAACGACGACTGAAGAGAATCTTTCAACGTGACATATGTGCAACCCTTCCACAAATTGCCGCATGTTTCAATTCTGGGCCATCAACAAGCGTCAGCGTGCGAACCATTCAACGAAACATCATCGATATGGGCTTTCGGAGCCGAAGGCCTACTCGTGAACCCTTGATGACTGCACGTCACAAAGCTTTACGCCTCGCCTGGACCCCTAAACACCGACATTGGACTGTTGATTATTGGGAACATGTCGCCTGTTCGGATGAGTCTCGTTTCAGATTGTGTCGAGTGGATGGATGTGTACGGGTATGAAGACAACTTCATGAATCCATGGACCCTGCATTTCAGCAGGAGACTGTTGAAGCTGGTGAAGGCTCTATGCAGTTGCAGTGATATGGGACCCCTGATACGTCTACGTACGACTCTGACAGGTGACATGTACGTAAGCATCGTGCTTGATCACCTGTATGCATTTATATCCACCGTGCACTGCAACGAACTTGGGCAATTCCAGCAGGACAATGCGACACCCCACACATCCAAATTCACTACAGAGCGGCTCCAGGAACACTCTTCTGTGTTTAAACACTTTCGCTGGCCACCAAACTCCCCAGACTTGAACATTATTGAGCATATCTGCGATGCCTTGCATCGTGCTGTTCACAAGATATTACCACCCCCTCGTCTTCTTATGGATTTATGGAGAGCCCTGGGGGTTTCATGGTGTCAGTTACCTCCAGCACTACTTCAGGCATTTGTCTAGTCCATACCACGTCGTGTTGAGGCAGTTCTGCGAACTCGCGGGACCCGTACAAAGAAGGGTAGCACAAATGGTCGCAGGTTTTGTAAGTAGGCTGTTTAGGTTTTTATGTTGGTAACGCCACGTAACGCTCTGTATGAAAATCACTGGCTGTGCTGTGTGCAGTCTGTGGCTGGTTGGCATTGTTGGAATATTTGCTATTGTAGTGCCGGGCAGTTGGATGTGAACAGCGCGTAGCGTTGCGCAATTGGAGATGAGCCGCCAGCAGTGGTGGATGTGGGGAGAGAGATGGCAGAATTTTGAGAGCGGACGATGTGGACGTGTGTCCATCGGAAAGAGTAGTTAGTGCCTTCAGTACTTAGAATCTTTTATTTAGCTGGCAGTATTGGCGCTCGCTGTATTGCAGTAGCTCGAGTAACGAAGATTTTTGTGAGATAAGTGATTCTTAAAAGGTATAGGTTATTGTTAGTCAGGGCCATTCTTTTGTAGGGATTATTGAAAGTCAGATTGCGTTGCGCTAAAAATATTGTGTGTCAGTTTCGTGTTGATCAGAATAAGTAAAGAGAGAAATGTCTGAGTACGTTCAGTTTTGCTCAGCTGTTTGAAAAACAAATAACGTAAGGGGTTTACCAGCACAGTAATTCATAAATTTTTCTAAGGGGATGGCTCTGAGCACTATGGGACTTAACATCTATGGTCATCAGTCCCCTAGAACTCAGAACTACTTAAACCTAACTAACCTAAGGACATCACTCAAAACCCAGTCATCACGAGGCAGAGAAAATCCCTGACCCCGCCGGGAATCGAACCCGGGAAGCCGGGCGTGGAAAACGAGTCCAAGGGGATGTTTCAGTTTGTCTGACACACTGGAGAGCTCCACGGAAATGCTCAGAAATCGTAATTCGAAGAAACTTGGAGGTAGACGTCAGTTTCCCTGTATTCGCATCGTAAACAGTAGCTGCAATATAACACGCCACTGGAGAACTACACGAAATTATTTCTGCACTCACATTCTGTTAAGAACGACGTGGCCAAATATCGAATGAAATCTTATCTTTAGATATCACTGAGAAAAATTTGTCAGTCTTTTAGAAGAGAATAATGGTCGCACTGGAGCGCTGTGAGTGGTGTAGAAACGGAGGAGGCGTTGACTCTCCACTGCTGACCAAAGGAATGGCAGTACCGCCGGCCGGAGTGGCCGAGCGGTTCTAGGCGCTTCAGTCTGGAAACGCACGACCGCTACGGTCGCTGGTTCGAATCCTGCGCCGGCCGGTGTGGCCGTGCGGTTCTAGGCGCTACAGTCTGGAACCGCATGACCGCTACGGTCGCAGGTTCGAATCCTGCCTCGGGCATGGATGTGTGTCATGTCCTTCGGTTAGCTAGATTTAAGTATTTCTAAGTTCTAGGGGACTGATGACCTCAGCCGTTAAGTCCCGTAGTGCTCAGAGACATTTGAATTTGAGCAGAACTTCATGGTAGAAGGTAGAGTGGACTCGGCCTAGTAAAGTGGGTTGATAAAGAGATGCAACATAATAGCAGAAATGAACTATTGGGTTGGGTTGTGTCCATGAACATACCGTGAACGAAGTTGCTCGATTTGGTGACGTTTCAATGCGGATTGCCAGCTTATCTACAAGGAATGGAGTACCACTCGCAAACCCCTAACACAACGTAAGAACATTAGGAACATTGGCCGCTAGGAGAGCCTAACCGATAAGTACCAGTGTGTCGTCACGTCTTACCAATTACAGTCGCTTTAAAATACAGGAATACAGGAACTGCTCCTGTCGGTGAGTAGAGGTCTATCTCAATCAGTTTAAGAAAGAACGCTGCGCAGGGAACTGCAGGCAATGGACATTTGGACTAGGGTACCTCAAAAAGACTTTTACTCACACCGATACTTGAAGCTGCCACACATCACAGAGAAGGGGCAATGCAACGAGTCACGAAATTCCCATTTTTCAAATGATGCAGGTTAACATATATATGAAACAGGAAACAGATTTTCAGTGATCAAACATAGCCTTATTTTTTAGTTTCATGAAGAATACGGTATGAACACTCCCCTCTTCCAAAATAGTAAGAGCCATGTTCACAGGGCTGCATGGATACATTTCTGGTCCATCGAACACTGAGTCACCCTATTGCAACTTGACTGGCCAACTAAATCTATATCTACTTACGGTGTTTTACAGTTGAAGCGGTGGAGAGGTGTTTGGGGCTGGTAAGGTACTGGGATTGCAGATTATGTATTCTTGAACAGCAGTTTATTATCAAGACAGTTTAACTCTTAAACTTTAATAGTGGGAGTACTGATTATCAGTGAATAGGGCAGTTAAAGTCATGGCTTGCCATATCAGTAAATACAATTCTTAAAATGGGCGAGATGTTTAAAAAATATAAATAAATAAAAAAATACTCAGCACGTTGATGCCTCCAAAAATAAATTACCAATATAGTTTAAACTATGCTTATACTAAGCAGTGTCAACAAGACTTACTTAGTAACTGCCATACGGCGTTACTTGTTTACAGGCAACTAAAACCATACAATGTAGGCTTTCACAGCCGGTGTTGTCTTCAGTTGAAACTTCCGGGCTGAGAGGCCGTGGTCGATGTTTCGTCTCCATCTGCGGGAGACATGTTCTGAGGTCGTCCGGCTACTGCCATGAGGCTCCAGGTACTCTCGCATTTATAGAGCGCATAGAGGGCACCACCATTCGTCACGTGATGCCGACGGATGCTTATCTTTGGAAGGCGTCATCATTCTTGATTAAGACTAATCGATTGTCATTCTGCTGGCGCAACGTCATCCATATTTTGTCCAAGTTTATAACTTCCACTTTTCTATTAAAATTGTTATGGTGTTTGTGAATTTCTATTGCTTCTCTATACATGCGGGCATGATAATGGGATGTTCGTGCTAGAACGCTTGCCTCATTAAATTTAATTTCGTGAGTCCCATCTCGAAAAACATGCTCAGCTACGGCCGATTTTTCGATGTGTCCTAAGCGACAGTTTCTTTTATGTTCGGTTAAGCGGGTGTTTACACTTCTTTTCATTGTTCCAATATGTACATGTCCACAACTGCTTGGAGTTTTTTATACCCCAGGTGTTGCTAGAGGATGTTGGGAGTCTTTTTCAGTTCTTAAATTTTCAAAAAAATGGTTCAAATGGCTCTGAGCACTATGGGACTTAACTACTGTGGTTATCAGTCCCCTAGAACTTAGAACTACTTAAATCTAACTAACCTAAGGACATCACACACATCCCGAGGCAGGATTCGAACTTGCGACCGTAGCAGTCGCGCGGTTCCGGACTGCGCGCCTATAACCGCTAGACCACCGCGACCGGCTCTTAAATTTTCCTTAACCTTCTTGGTGGGTATGAAGATTGTTTCGATCCCATACTTGGCCAGAACTTCCCCGATACGGTCCGTGACCTTATTAATGAACGGTAGGAAAACTTTTCCAGTAGGTGACCGCAAAGTAGGTTCAGCAGTAGGTGAAGCAAATCACAAGGTTATTAGCACGCTAGTGGCTAGTTCGGAAAACAGCTAATAGCAAAGTAATGCGCGTTCATCAGGGTTAGTCAGCCAGCTGCCTTACAAAAGAGATACCTTCTTCACAGATGTGTGAGTAATTGACACCACAAAATGATTTGATGAATGCCACAAGGCTAACCAAAGTATACAGTGAGGCCCCCTTCCTAGTTCGCTCCTGAATTCAATAAATAAGGCATTAAATATTGAATGAAATGCCTTGTAAAACACACACACACAAGCAGAATGAAACACTGTTCTAATAAAATAGCCGGGTGGGATTAGCAGAGCGGTCTAAGGCGCTGCAGTCATGGACTGTGCGGTTGGTCCCGGTGGAGGTACGAGTCCTCCCTCGGGCATGGGTGAGTGTGTTTGTCCTTAGGATGATTTAGGTTAAGTTGTGTGTAAGCTTAGGGATTGATGACCTTAGCAGTTAAGTCCCATAAGATTTCACATACATTTGAATACACCAATGAATACAACAAGTTTGGCAAGCACTGAAGGCCTTAAACATTATTCTAATAAATTACAAAACACCATAACACCATAAAAAACACCATAAAACTGGTTGACAAGTGAAAAACAATTAATACGCCAGACAGGTGGTTTAAAGTTGACTTAACACAAAAATCTGGAGACATAGCGCGGGCTTGTATACACAAATAACCAAGTCACGGTACCCAGTAACGTGAGGATTAAGCGAAAAAATCAAATTGTAGTCCATGTCCGCGAGAAATCGCGAATACGTATCCAGGAAATCGGCGAAATGTAGCCTGGTAGAAAAGTAGAAACGAGCACTTTCAGTCACAACAGAAAATCGGACCAGCTAGCCCCGAAAGGAACCAGGAAGCAGTAGGTGACACATCAGTCAAGAACAAAGTTACTGCCCATTACAAAAGGTCTTACCACGTAGTCCACAATATGGGTACGCAACAGCTCCTAGAGCAAACTCGCTTGCTCCAAAGGTAGAGTAGCTGACAGTTAAACTTCAGCTGGCGAGATGGCGCCAGTAACACCCCACAAGCCAGGCCGCTGCCCTCCAGCTGTGTGCGACCCAACAGAGTACTTGCATATTCTACGCACAACCGTACCTTCAGCGCTTCACACCACTGCCAGCAAGTTATTTCCTATTGCTTGCTGAGCACGCCCCTTTATTACCGTCTGCCGCGACTCACGCACTCTTCGCGAGTAGTCGTCCTTCATCCCAGCAACGGGGCAGAGACGTACACGGGGTAGGTACTGTCGAATAGTGAGTGCCAGGGATAATGCATGTGAGCATCACAACAATAGTTACTGATCGATAGTGTTGTCATATTCCTCAGCTGCTTGTGTGAAGCACGTTACATTAATTTATGTGCAGTGTCAACTGCCAGTCCTAGTACCATTCGTCGATGCTGTGCAGTTCTTTCTGAATTTCGCAAGTGTTTTGGTGTTGCGATCTTCCTGTTGACAACAGAATGGTCTGCCAGTAGCGTCATGGAGCCTCCAGCGTTATCCACTAGACCAGCGGTTAGTCGAGCCTTCGGCTCATGTGCTATGCCCGGGCCCGAGTGCCAAAGCGACAGCTTCACTTTCCCCCACCGCCACGCCATGCTGTATGAGCGCGAGGAGGGGAAAGAGGGGAAAACAGCGAGCTCACCGCATTTAAATGTCAGCGCAGTCGCACTGGATGCGACTTCGTTTCATATTCCTCAACAAAATAGATCACAAACAAAACAAGTTTTCAGTATTAATTATTTCTTTCGCACTGAGGATATAATATAATTTTTATCTGGTACAAACTGTCGGCATACAGACAGACGTAGAAAATTTCACAGAGTTTTGCACTGTAGTTGGCGTATAATCGTGACTTATTTAGCTTCATAATCTTAAAAAAAAAGGTCTTTCACGCAAATATGTCGATCGAAATATTGTAGCACTTCCGCAAACTCATTACGGAGACTTGGAAAATCTAGCTGATGAAAGCAATGTAGTTGTCATGGACAGTTTTAGCGTAAAAAGATATGCCATTGAAACTGTAATTACCTTGCAGGTCAATCAGTTACATCTCCACATGCAAAGGGGCACTCTGGTGCAAACGGTCTCTAAAACAGCCCGACTGACAGTGTCCTCAGAACCTTTATAAAACTACCCTCTTTAATTCTTGCAAGCCCACAACAAATTCATCAAACCTTGCGCTTTCTTTAACGCCAGCGAGCTTAGGAAACTGGACTACCTTTATTAGAATTTGTCCCTTCTGTAACGCGATTTTCTTTTTAAATGCTTCCCCTTCAAATCAGAAAGTGTTGGGCAGTGTGGAGTTAAGTCCATTTAAAATGCGAAGTCTGGAATCCATTTCGGACGTTTTCATTTCCGCACTCCATTTTCCTTCACAAATTCAACAATAGCGAGTTTTAAATCAAAAAATAGTTGTAGACATGCTCCTTGACTTATCCAACGTACTTTGCAGTAATATGTAAAGTCTCCATACTCTACTCTTATTTTCATTGAAAATAGTTGCAACTGACAATGGAACGATTGGTGCGACTCAAGGAATTCTACTATTCGTACCACCCAGTTCTTCAAGTGCTCCATGCCTGTAAATTTAGCACAAAGTGCGCCTTGATGTACAGAACAATGAATCTCGTCTGTTGATCGTCGTAATTTTTTGCTCTTTATTTGTGTTTAAAGTCTCTCTGCGTGGTACTGTAGTGTTTCGTAGCAAATAAGAAATACATGTCGCTTATGCCAATTGAGGATTGTCATCTCTCTCTTCTGTCATTCCCATTCATTTCAAAGGTTTGTGAGTGTAGGTCGCCAGACTCTCTTTTTTCGCAAACAGCCATGGAGCCGTGAAGGTCCTTCATACAACGAACAAATAGTGAAGGGTAAACGGCGCACAGAGTGTTGTGCCGACCGAAAAATGCTGCACCGGAATGCTAAATGAAATGTAGCGCTGTTCCGTGTGCTTCTGAGAACGACCGAGCAAAGCCGTGTAACAGGCCAGGCCTTGGTTCACACAATCCGTGGCCGGCCCTGCACTAGACCATTAATATAAATTGTAAACAGCAACAAACCTATAACACTTCCTACAATTCTAGTCACATTTACGGATTTTATACCGTTAAGAACGAAGTGTTGAGCAAGTAAATTTTATCCGTTCCCAAATGTTGCACCATAATGTGTAAGCCTTTTTTTTTCACAGTGCGGAACTTCACTGATGAGCCAAAACATTATAGGCACTTGCTAAATAACTTGTCTGTCCGTCTTTAGAACGAAATACATCACTGATTCTGCGTGTCTGGGATCCGACAGATTGTTGGGAGATTTGTGGAGATATGTCTACCGTCAGGTCATGTAACTCGCGTAAATAACGAGCCGCTGACCTGCTTAAGCTGTTATGACCCCCGGATAGCGACCCAGATGGGTTTCATAGTATTTACATCAGACGAATTTGGTGGCCGTTACATCAAAGTGAGTTCGCTATAACTCTCCTCAAATCACAGTAGCACGGTTCTGGGTCTGGTACACGAACAATTATACTGCTGAAAGATGACGTCGCCGTTGGGGGAAGACATCAAACATGAAGGGATGCAGGTGGTTCGCAGATGTCAGCGTGTCTTCGATTAATAATACAGGTCCCACGTAAGCGCAGCAGAATGTCTCCCATAGCATAATACTGCTCCCATCAGCGTGCGTCCTTGGCGCGCTGCACGTTTCTAGCCGGCGTTCACTTCGATGACGGCGTTTGTGGAGACGACCAACGACTTAGAGTAGCAAAAATGTGATCACGCGATGAGCCGACAGGCTTCCACTGATCGGTCGAATTCCGATGGTCCCATGCCCACTGTAACTGTAATTGACGATGTCGTTGGGTCAACATGTGAACATGTAGGGGTGGTCTGCAACAGAGCTTCATGTTCAACAATGTACGATGAACGGTGTGCTCCGAAACAGTTGTGCGTGCACCAGCGTTGTACTCTTTCAGCAGAGATGCCACAGATCCCTATGTATACTACTTTATAGAACAGACAAGCCTCTGAACACCACGTTCTGTGAAGAGTCGTTGACTTTCAACTATTTAGCGCCTAGTGGTAATTTCACTGTCCTGCTTCTTTCCGTACACGAACAAGACAGTAGCACGTGAAGATTTGATCAGCGTCGCCGTTTTCTACTCGTTGACAGGCTCTGCGTAATAATAATCATCCCTTTGTCAAAGTCGCTTATCTCAATGGATTTCCCAAGCTACAACCCATATCTTTGCTAAGGTGATCCCTCGTCCGTGTCTGCTTCGCTTAAATACATTTGTTACCGCACCACGCGCTCGCAACGCCAACAGGTGGCATCCTACGTAGCTGTGGGTAGTGGGCATAATGTTTTGGCTTTTCAGTGATATGGAACGCCTTCAAGAAGTCAATGAAGGAAGCATTAATCTGGGCGCCCTTCTTTATTCTTCTTTATACAGAGTGTTTCAGCATAGCGTTTACAAACTTTCAGAAGAGACAGAGTACTCCTACACGATGGAAAATCTTGCATCAATACATAACCTGAAACGCTTTCTTTACGCAGTAGTGACGACACAAACTACAAGAAAGGAAGGACATGAACAGGGTGAGAAAATGTGTTTATCGTGCGTAGTACAGCATAAACCAAGATATAAGAACAAAAACAGGCGACTATCGTCATCAAACAAGGGATTCTAAATTACGATGCCAGACCGTCGTGCAGACCTCATGTCTCCGGGACATGGAAAATCTGATGTTCTGGAAAACATGGGGCCTATCCCAGACTTCCCCAGCAGTTGCCACGATGTGTACAAGTTCCTCAGCATCGTTAACGGGGATTTCGCACACCATTGTATTGAGGTATCCCCAGAGAAAGTAATCAAAGGAAGAGGGGGTTTGTCGATCTCACTGGTCTACACACGGGACCACCATGGACGATAAATCTTAGCAGTATGTTGAATTCGGGTGGGGATGCACACCATGCTGTAATGTGAGGGTTGCTCCGTCATTCCGAAACAATCTGGCAGAATTAATCGCAGTAGGTACATGTGCGTCGTCCAGTAGCTCCGGCAATACTTGTTGGAGAGAAGTTGGGGCAACAGGTGCGGCCTGACGAGGCGATCCCCAATGATGCCGGCCCATACAGTAACTACAAATCGTCTGTGGGTTGCATGGGTTCTTGCCCATGGAGTTGTGTTGCAGAATCCGCCCGACGTTTCTACGAGAAATCTCGACATGGGTAGTGACGGTCCACGCAGTGTCACCGGTATTGTTCTGTACCAGCCCCAGCATGGTCTCCTCGTTGGCTAGCGTTGTAACAGTTCGCCTACATTGTTGCGTCTCCTCCCTGAAGGATTCCCTTTCGGACGACATCCTGTACAAGCGTGCAAGGAAGGTGTGGCAGGGAGTTTGCCTCGCGGAGTAACATTGGACGTGCAATCGCTGTGCACTTCGCCCACTGAAAACAGCGACCCCGTATGCCAGATACATATCAGCGAGCTCCGGGTTCGCGTAACGTGCCATCCTACTTTCACTCCGTCGGCGGGCGAAATGGAGCTGCACAGTGTGCGCGGCTGCAACGACCGCGCACATGCTGCGTCATCTGACGTTGCGGTACACGTAACGCCATCTGCCGCGTACTCCAGCCAGAGCCGTCCCGGAATTTTAGCTGCTCTAGGTATAATAAACTTCTTTTCTACCCTGTTCGTATCCTTTTTTGTGTGTTTTGCGTCGTCTAGCTGTACACTATCTCTCCTGAAACTGTGTGCTGAAACACCTAGTATATCTGGTGGACGAACGGAGCGAGCTATGTTCCGGAAGATCTCTATTTGCGGATTCCACGCAGATATGTGTAGAGTACATTTTCGTTCTCCAGAAACGTCATAATGCTTGAGCATAACATATAATCTGTAATTTTACAACATATGACGTCAGCAGCGTAGGCAGATAACTATGCCCATCTGATCTAAGAATCTTATGTTAAACGCAAAAATGACTTGCGCTTTTTCCATTCGCAAGGTATCCTTTGTTGCTCCAGTTACCTACTGTAAACTACTACTAGAAGAGCAGCAAGCGCTTTCGCATAATTTCTGTAAAACGTCAACGGTATCACATCCTACCCAGTTGCCTTTCAATTGTGGAGCACTTTTAGTTAATTTTATATGCTGCTATAATGACTGAAAGAACGAACTATACTACCATCTTACACGGAGCAAGAATTTCGGAACAGAAAATATAATATTACAGCTTTCTGTCAATTATATTCTGTTTCGGTGCCAGTGGGGTCACTGAACGACTGCAAAGATGATTTTGATCCGTTTACGAACTTGGCTTAAGACCAAAACACCTTAGCGCCTTTAGTCATTTCTTTTGACAAAATTTTACAAACTCATCGGACGCTTCTTACGTCGGTCTCTTATAGTTTATTTTGCTTTTGTCTGGGTGAAACGTAGCACTCCACATCCTTGCAATCATGTAGACCTGCGGGGCGTAATCATGCATGACTGCCTCCTTCTGGAATGGTTTACGTGAAGGAACTTGTGATCTCTCTTCCTCGCTGAACTGAGGCCATTACCATGGCTAGGAGCGCATTTACAAGGCATTAGCCTGATGTCTCCTGAATATTACTTTTATAATGTGTGCTTGTGTCGCAGTATTGTGGAATAAGACGTTGTAGACGTAGGATGACTTGAGAATCAACGTCGTTGATTCATAAGTCACCGAAGTGAAATCACGTCGAAATAACTACTACATCAGTCTGCAAACCACAAGACACTAGTACTAGCTGATAGGCTGGAAGTACAGAAATGGTCAGTCAGTGGTTTGTAGTGTCCGATTAAATACAATGTCGCAATATATGCACTAATTTTTCGGTTTGCATGACTTGCAATCATCTCCAAAGCATCATCCTCAGACGATGCTAGTTGGGGAATGGTGGAGCGACAACTGATCTCGTCAATTTGAATTTAGTCATAACAATATGCAGCTTGACTGCTTCCGTAAGCAACAAATTTAATACCTGGTTCAGTTTAAAAACAAAATGTAGATGATTTTTCCGATTTCTACACCATGATATTTATCAAAAAGCAGAGAAAGTTAACGATATTACTGTGGATGTAATACTTTTTGCAGATCATCAAATGATTTTAGTTTGATCGGAGGGCGGCATTCAGTGGGGACTGTACACGCTGATGAAAACATCTTAAGAGCAGAATTTGAATTCCTCTGCAGCTATCACTAAATTTATGACTTTAATAGTAAGGGTGCTAGACGGAGGTAAAGAAATTATTACTGGCCACACAAAAGAACAGATCGACGAATTCCTAAGCCTAGGATGCTACACCATTTACGCATACCGTGATTATACCAACAAAATGTTTAAAAGGCACACTGAAGAGTAGCTTGAAAAGCCACGAACAGGACACACTGTTTATATTCTATCACTTCTAATACCAGTCATTGCTTTATAGAGGCCGATGCTGGGCAAATTACTACCACAGGAATTCCTTAGAAGAGTGTCGGTATACACATTACATTAGAAGGAAAAATAGAGATATATCAAATGAATTAAAGGTGTTTAACTTGAATGTAAATGTAATGAAATATTTGAACATATGGAAACAACCTACATAATCGATGGTGTCAACCTGCTAAAAAACAATCCAACTAGAAGCCAAAACATGGGCGCTACAGTCTGGAACCGCGTGGCCACTACGGTCGCAGGTTCGAATCCTGCCTCGGGCATGGATGTTTGTGATGTCCTTAGGTTAGCTAGGTTTAAGTAGTTCTAAGTTCTAGGGGACTAATGACCACAGCAGTTAAGTACCATAGTGCTCAGAGCCAAAACATGGGGAATAAAGGCTAAGACTTCTAAATTGAAGGTAACTGATCCAAGATATCTGGGTACAAAACAAACCGGAAATGGTTTCGCCATCGACGCGATGGTGAAATACTTGAAAATTGACTAACCCTAAAGTTATTCGTTGTTAAAAACATATAAGAAACCTGTCTCCTGCATAATTTCTTCTATGTAACATATTAATTGCACGTAAGTATTAATACAAGACGTCTGAAAAAGAGTAATCCGGTTTCACAAGACTATACCTTACACACTAATGAAGAGAAAGTGTCATATTTCACAATATTGCAAATTTTTTCTGTAAATGGTAATTTATTGTTGAAGTTTCACTAAGTCGGTCTCTATGTGTATCACAATCACACTGCCAGGAAAAAAAAAACACCTTTGCAGTTTCGGAAGAAAATTATATATGTCTTTATTTCTAGTGTGCTATAAGCCGATTGTTTCTATTTTCTGAAGTGGCCAAAAGAGGTTTTCTTGTGCGTCGACGGTTTTTTTACTGTTACCAGGAGACGAATGTATGAGAATGTCTGAGTCATGCTGTGATGAGACACAATAGTCGCAGACCAAACACGGAGTGCTGACACGAGATTTATGTCATGATTTCACTTTAACGAAAACAGTGGCGCTCTGTCAACACGGTGCTTGAGCGAATGAGTCCATTAAAAAACGCTTAGCAAGTGCAGCGCTCCGAGTGGTGAGACGTGCTGGGGACAAATGCTCTTCCCGTGTGGCTTCCACTACTGTGTAGTTTGATCATATTTCGAAATATTTCATGAATTTCACAATTTTCGGAATTCTTCGTAAGGAAGAAATATCAGTATTCCGCGTGTTGATAGACATCAGTGACATCATATCTCTAAACACACACAAGAAGACCACGCTTCACAGAACGGACAAAATGCCATTCATTTGACATGATCCAAACGCTAGGAGTAAAACCAATTCAAATAATGTAAGTTGCCAATACATCTAAAGCATCGAGTTGGAAAAAAAGGAAAAAAAAAACAAAAAAAACACAGTACCAGAAAACTAAGCTCAGACTTCAGTGTCCACCATAGCAAATGGCTGCTCCATGTCGCAACAGACTGCCAAATTTCTTAGACAACTCAAAAGACGCTCAAGGACTTGTGTGAGATGCTAGTTAGCAAGCCTTTGGCTAGGCAGCATCGTTCTTCGTCGAATTTTCCAACAGGATATTTCCACAGTTTGGTGTGGCCCTCATAACAATGTAGACGTTTTAGTGCGGAGTCTCATGGAATATTTGATTTACAACCGTCTATTTTTCTTCTCAAGACATTCCTGAGGATATTTACATTTTTGTAGCACTTCTCAGACGACTAGTTTACAATAGGATGGATATTTGGAAAAGTGTATTTCGGAACATTTTCGCCCATCTTCTCTCTTCAACATCACTCATGGGACTCTTCATCTGCTATACTTCCAAGCATCTTCCTTTCTTCAGACTTGAAGCTTGCCTCTTCTCTGAGCAGGATACAGGAAATTATTGACTGCTAGTTGCTTTGAAGTTTAAAATTTGTTAGTGCTTCAATCGTTGATTAGGACGTGTAGTTCAGCATTGATTGACTAATTTTCCTTCAGCTATGTAGTCCAACATGATATCGCAGTTTGGTGGCGACAGTGCGATTCTACACGTAATTTTTTGTCAAACTGTCCTTCAGCCAAGCCGGGGTTTCGGCGAGGCGTTTTTTTTTTTTTTTTTTTTTTTTTTTGCTCCGCACGCTGGGAGTTGTTTCGTTTTTTGTGGCCCGTCGTTCTCTGAAGTCCTTCCAATTTGAGTATCGGTCGGAAGTGAATTTTTGCAAGGCCTGGACCCGATGCCGATCTTCTGCTCCTCATCCACCTTCCTTGTACACACTTTATCATGGCAAGGTTGCCACCGGAGTTAGGTACAAGGGTTGGCTTGGTTACAAATCGCCATCGTTCTCGTAGCCTCACCGGCGCCTTCGCATCGTAGAAAATCGTTGATCTCATCCATTCACGTCCCATATACATTATCAGTTGTCATCCGCCGCATTGCCGTGGGCACTTGACGATTGTTTCTTGCAGAAGGTCAAGTGCAAAAATCTTTTCTTACAATGTACCTTAAGCCTAATGTATAATTTGCGCCCCTTAAGAAATTCTTTACATTGTTCTGCCTCCTATATCTGCGTTACAATTCTAGTTTCTTTATCAGGTTACAATTTCTTTGAGGGCGTTGCGCCAGTTCCATAGGGTATAGAAGCACCAAAATGTAGCCAAGGGACTAATGTGACATTCGTGCCTTTCCATCGTTTCAGCGGTAAATGCGAAAACGTGAACTATGGCGACGTTATTACCAAATGCGTCCAAATAGGATCGAAGTGCTGTTGTTCTTTTCTTGGCTGCCGGAGGACAAAGATCGTTAGACGTTCATTGGATAATGAAGAATACCTGTGGGTCAGCATGTCAGTTGAAAACCTCTGTTGTGGAATAGTGTGCCAAGTTCCGTGTGGTGGAGATTCGACACAAGACACCGGTCGATCTGCAAAGCAAGCTTCACACATTACTGACCGACTCGAGCGGGAGACACTCGAGCAATCGCCCTATAGTTGTGATCTGTCCCTAAGTGATTATCGCGCCTTAGATCCCCTATAAAAAAAAAAGGCCTTGAAGGGCCGACGCTTTATGTTGGACGAAGATGTGTAACAGGCAGTTACGGACTTCTTCACGCAGCAGGACGTCGTGATTACCAAACGGCAATGTTCAACCCGGTGCGTCTGTAGGATGATTGCCTCAATGTTTACGGTGATTTTCACGTGAGTGGCATACCGATTCGGAATTGTACGACCTTCCAACAAAAACTATTTGATCCACTCTTATAACAGCCCCCATAAATAATAGCTTAGTTATTAAGGTGCAATACGAACAGTAAAGCCTATGAATTCACGCAGTCGCGTTATCTCCAGAACCACACACAGCTATGGTCCGGCATGCTACAAAGGACTAGCTTGAAGAGAGTTTTGTAAAATACTGCATACACGTAAAAACATACAACAAATTCTCAGCTATAGCAAACCACTCAAAACAAATGGGGAACTTTCAGCAAAAAACATATGGGGGTAAAGATATGGCATTATATCGAAAAAGGATGCCAAATTGTCTGGAGACTTATGTAACGTAAAGCACAACATAGTCACTAAATCCCAATTGCAGGCTTCGAGGAGCCAATAAACTTTGATTTTCAATACTTCATATAAATAACCACCGAGTTTAAAAATTTAAAATGCTATCACAATCTACTCATTAAGGGCGTGTAATCTTACGAGGGCGTGCTGAGAAATAATGCCTCCAAATGCTTTACGTGAAAACTGTTCAAGTTTTTTAAAATAAAACTAACCTTATTAACCATATACAATTTTATTCTTCATGGATATATATTAGTTCAGGCAACGGCCTTGTCGCAGTGGATACACCGGTTCACGTGACATCACCGAAGTTAAGCACTGTCGGGCGTAGTCGGCACTTGGATGGATGACCATCCAGGCCGCCATGCGCTGTTGCCATTTTTCGGGGTGCACCCAGCCTCGTGATGCCAATTGAGGAGCTACTCGACCGAATAGTAGCGGCTTCGGTCGAGAATACCATCATAACGACCTGGAGAGCGATGTGCTGACCCCACGCCCCTCCTATCCGCATCCTACACTGAGGACGACACGGCGGTCGGATGGTCCCGGTAGGCCACTCGTGGCCTGAAGACGGAGTGCTTTTTTTATATATTAGTTTCTGGACATAATTACCCTGGCGACAAGCACATTTCTCCCATCGAGAGACAAATTTGTTGATATAGTCATAGAAGAACGTTTGACTATGTTGACGGGGCTACAGCGTCATCTCTGCTTGCACCGCTTCTTCACTATTAAAACGAAGTCCTCGAAGGTATTCTTTATGATTTGGAAACAGATTAAAATTGGATGGGGCCAAATTGGGATTGTAAGGGTTGTAATCGATGACAGTGAACACAAGGCGTCGGGTAGTTACTGATGTCACTGAGCTCATGTGTGGTCTGTCAATATCATGCTGAATGACGGGGTGCTCCATGTGTGTATCCGAAACTCGATTACAACACGCTGTTTCTCACGCACCAACATTGTTACGTTACACACCGCCATGTTACACGCCCCAATTCGGAACCCTCTAGTAGCAGAGTGCTGCAGATATGTAGAGCTGAAGAATGTAGATACAGAATGTTAATAACGTTTGTTTTATTTGAAAACCTTTAAGTGTTTCACATAAGAAATTACTTTTTAGCATGTCCTCCGGCGTTAAAGATTTGACACAGTAAGACAAGTAATCAAATTACAAACTGCGTGTATGCCTTGAGGCAGCCTAAAGCAAGGCGTGTAAATTACACAGGCTACTTGTATATTCATCCAATATTTCAGAATGGGATACAGAGGATCTCCCACCAAACTTTACACGTAATATCTATTCTATTTGAAACTTTTTCTCGCCGATACTCGTCCACAAAAGGAAAAAAAAGCTTATTACTTACTACATTTTCGCCATGCATACTGTAAAACGTCTCAAAAATCAGATCAACAGGAAGTGCAAAATGGCAAAGCAGGGATGGCTAGAGGACAAATGTGAGGATGTAGAGGCGTATATCACTAGGGGTAAGATAGATACTACCTACAGGAAAATTGGAGAAAAGAGAACTACTTACATGAATATCAAGAGCTCAGATGGAAACCTAAGCGTGAACAGTTTGACAGAGCACTGAAAGACCTAAGTCGAAACAAGGCTCCGGGAGTAGACAACATTCCTTGGGAGAGACAGCCCAGACAAAACTCTACCATCTGGTGAGCAATATCTATGAGACAGGCGAAATACCCTCAGACTTCAAGAAGAGTATAATAATTCCAATCCCAAAGAAAGCAGGTGTTGACAGATGTGAAAATTACCGAACTATTGGTTTAATAAGCCACGGCTGCAAAATATTAACACGAATTCTTTACAGACGAATGGAAAAACTAGTAGAAGCCGACCTCGGGATTCCGTAGAAATGTTGGAACACGTGAGGCAATACTGGCCCTACGACTTATCTTAGAAAATAGATTAAGGAAAGGCAAACCTACGTTTCTAGCATTTGTAGACCTAGAGAAAGCTTTTGACATTGTTCACTGGAATATTCTCTTTCAAATTCTAAAGGTGGCAGGGGTAAAATACAGGGAGCGAAAGGCTATTTACAATTTGCACATAAATCAGATGGCAGTTATAAGAGTATAAGAGTCGAGGGGCATGAAAGGGAAGCAGTAGTTGGGAAGGGAGTAAGGCAGGGTTGTAGCCTATCCCCGATGTTATTCGATCTGTGTATTGAGCAAGCAGTAAAGGAAACAAAAGAAACATTCGGAGTAGGAATTAAAATCCATGGAGAAGAAATAAAAACTTTGAGGTTAGCCGATGACATTGTAATTCTGTCAGAGATAGCAAAGGACTTGGAAGAGCAGTTGAACGGAATGGACAGTGTCTTGAAAAGAGTATATAAGATAAACATCAACAAAAGCAAAACGAGGGTAATGGAATGTAGTCGAATTAAATCGGGTGATGCTGAGGGAATTAGATTAGGAAACCAGACGCTTAAATTAGTAACTGAGTTTTGCTCTTTGTGGAGCAAAATAACTCATGATGCCGGCCGCGGTGGCCGTGCGGTTCTAGGCGCTGCAGTCAGGAACCATGGGACTGCTACGGTCGCAGGTTCGAATCCTGTCTCGGGCATGGGTGTGTATGATGTCCTTAGGTTAGTTAGGTTTAAGTAGTTCTAAGTTCTAGGGGACTGATGACCTAAGATGTTAAGTCCCATAGTGCTCAGAGCCATTTGAGCCATTTAACTCATGATGGTCGAAGTAGAGAGGATACAAAATGTAGACTGGCAATGGCAAGGAAAGAGTTTATGAAGAAGAGAATTTTTTTAACATCGAGTATAGATTTAAGTGTTAGGAAGTCGTTACTAAAAGTATTTGTATGGAGCGTAGCCATGTATGGAAGTGAAAAGCGGACGATAAATAGTTTAGACAGGAAGAGAATAGAAGCTTTCGAAATGTGGTGCTACAGAAGAACGCTGAAGATTAAATGGGTAGATCACATAACTAATGAGAAGGTACTGAATAGAATTCGGGAGAAGAGAAATTTGTGGCATAACGTGACTAGAAGAAGGGATTGCTTGGTAGGACATGTTCTGAGGCATCAAGGGATCACCAATATAGTATTGGAGGGGAGCGTGGAGGGTAAAAATCGTAGAGGGGCACCAAGAGATGAATAAACTAAACAGATTCAGAATGATGTAGGTTGCAGTAGGTACTGGGAGATGAAGAAGCTTGTAGTTGTTGTATACATGCAAGTTCGATTTCTTAAAGTACTGGTGGTGGAGGGACTTTACTGCCAATACAGAAATGGATGATGTTCTGGTATTCTTCAGTAGGACTACTTCAGACGCGCTCATTGTTGAAGGTGTTGCCCAGTTCCAGAATGCTATTGCCCAGTTCCAGAATGCTATCACATAATTGAATAATAGCAGAATAAACGACTTAAAGTGATTTACTTATAGTTGTCAATATGACAGTGTATAATGACAGCAAAATTGCTAACTGTACGATGTGGAGCTCAACATGAGCAAAGTTAGATGACATGTCACATGCAAAAATGTATAAAATTGTAGCCATACCACAATAGTGAAAGATAAGTAGTTGTCAAAACTTCAGGATATAGAACTGAGAACACACTTCAGCAGAAGAAAAATTAGACTTCATAACCCCACATACTTAAATAAACACGTGATTAACGACGTTCATATCATTTTCACTGTACTTCACGTAGAAATAATTATTAGTACAACTCGAAATACCTTTGCAAACTGATTTAAACAGCCACAGTTACTTCAGTAATTTTACAGATATTTCTTTCCCAAAAACGATTACAATTTAACAATTATACACGCGTCACATCTGAATTCTATGGGAACATATCGTCTTAACTATTGTCACGTCTTAGAAAAGGGACAAATACGCAGTACAGCTGTGTACAGTTACTATTAGACAAGTTTACAAAAAAATGTAATGTACGCGGGTATTCAAAAGGTAATCGTGTGGAAGAAAGTTGACTGTGTTTTACTACGTATATTACACGAAATTTAAGTCTGTGCAACTAATAACAAAACCAGTTCATTTTGATCATAATTATTTGATCATAAATTTAAATGCACCTGAGTAATAGATCCAGTGAAAACTGCTACATACAAATAATTGTGACTAAATGACGTTAAACTCCTGAAAGTATGTCACCAAGATTTAAAAGAACAGCATGGGATGCGACTGAAGGTGTATTATTTGCTTTTAACGACTTGAAGAATAATCGCAACGGGAAAAGTATAAATAATTATCTACATGTACCTGTACACCATTTAAATAATGTGATCGGAATCGAAAATAAAAAATACTAACGCAGTTACAGAGGCGCTGAAACACGGTGATCACCATTTTCAGTGAGCGAATTAATTAAAATGTGCACTTCAATGTGGCAACAGCTGTTACATACAAAAATATAATTAGATGCGCCAGCTGCAAGCAGCGTAAACAAACGTATCAGAGAATCAAATTTTAATGCCACACTGATTATATCCGATTGAGCTGTCAACGACTGAAGGTTGTTTTTTATTTAAGTCTCCAGAGTCAGATAAAAATGAATAGGCCAGAACAGAACATGTGCGATGACTGCGTTTAAAGTGAATTAACTTTACATTAGGTGGTCCACATTTCTTCATCTGAGGATCATTTTGGCTAGGTATATAAATTTTCTTGGGCTTTGAGGCATATTATCGGACTATGTAAGGCTGTTAGTGCGTTTATCATACGGCGTTAATGAAGGAGGAGATGGCGGAAGGGACCATTTGTCGTCTCCAACAGAGTCTATCCATCAGAGGTGCCCAGAACAGAGGCTATATATCAACAGCAGAAATGACGAGGTCCATTTCAGACGTGCTCTCCGCTCGTGTCCATCAATGCTCGTCTCACTGTGACTGGCCAATACAAAAGATTTTAAGAAATTATCATTGCACCAAGTGGCTTCGGGCGCCAATTGAAAAAAAAAAAAATGTAATCGCAGTTCTGCAACTGCCTTTTCGAGTGACGTTCCATTTAAGTTTTGATTGTTTGGTTCATCCGAGTTAATTCCTTTCTTCCTGCCAGAGGACTAAAGGGGCATCCGTTACTTGCGCTTTCGTACTTTGTTCAAGACGTCTGTTCCGCTTCCAGGGTGACACTGGATTTCTTTGTGATAAGTTGTGTGGACGTACGAAGAAACACATCAGTACTGTGACGGTCTAATTACACATGTGGTTTAAACCTCCCTCCCCCCACCCCCAGCCTAAACTATACTGCCGGAAAAAATGCAACGCCTATAAGGACTGTGTTGAGTGGCACCAGGATATAATATGTGCATACTGAGTCGTTGTAGTGTGAGTGCATCATTTGTCACGTACATCGACGATCAGAAGGCGCTCAAGATGCCTGTCTGTGCACCCTCTGTTCTGAGTCTGTAGGCAGTAGATTCCTTCTATGGCACAACCACGCACCACCGATGCGTATGTACTACTGTTGAACAGCTTCAGTCATTTGAAGACGGTCGTGTTGTGGGACTGCTGGAGGCAGCACGGACTTATCGTCGGCTTGTTGCCCATGTGGGGCACAATGTATCGATTATCTGTCGCTGTTGTCAATGATGTTTTGTGGAACAAGCTCACACCTGCAGAACAGGCTCTGGACATCCGCTTAGTAATGACGCACATCAAGATAGACGCATAGCGCGAACAGTGGTGGCTGAACGAATACCATCCAGAGACGAAATCCGGGCAAATGTTGCACTTGATGTATCATTAGGGACCACTGGAAACCGTATGCTTGGAGCAGGACTGAGGTCACGTGTGCCTGGGCAGGGTACCACTGACACCACATAAACTTCCAGCACGGATATTCTGGTATCGAGAAAGAGTTGACTGGAGAGCGGAATGGCGGTCCGCTGACTTCATTGATGAGAGTAGGTTCTGCATGTACGCCAGTAGAGGGATGCACACGTTTATGGTGTAGGGCTGGTGAGCTATTTATTCCAAAGTGCATTTTCCCATGACGAACAGGTCCGATACCAGGCGTCATGATGTGGTGGGCGGGGTGTGGGGGAGGGGCATGAATTTCAACTCGCGGTCAAATTTGGTCTTTCTGCAGGATAAAGTAACCGGTGCCGGCTACATTGAACAAGTTCTAATCAGCGCGCTCTTGCTACTTCTTCCGCAGGGGGATGACGTGCCTTTGCAGTAGATGAATTCCTGTTTAAATACGGCTTCTGGGAGCCATGCGCTCTTCGTGATGTGCAGCAGCCGCCCTGACCAGCAAAATCGCCAAATCTCTCGGCAACTGAACATATACGGGATATGATGTGAGAACTTAATCGTTCTCTTTGGCTTGCGAGAAATATTGTCGAATTGTTAAGCAAGATGCTTGGGAGAATCTACGTCGGGATGCCACTCGGCACCTTTAGGATCGTTAGTGTGGCGAGAATAGATTTCCTCATTGCTGCCAGAGGAGGGTACACTGTATATAGATGTGACCGTTTGAGTACACTTGTATGTTTCATTTGCTCTGAATTTGTTATCTTGTGGTCTTACAATGATTTACAATCTGTCACATAACTTGTCAATAAAGTGGTTGGTTGGTTGGTTGTTTGGGGAAGGAGACCAGACAGCGAGGTCATCGGTCTCATCGGATTAGGGAAGGACGGGGAAGGAAGTCGGCCGTGCCCTTTGAAAGGAACCATCCCGGCATTTGCCTGGAGCGATTTAGGGAAATCACGGAAAACCTAAATCAGGATGGCCGGACGCGGGATTGAACCGTCGTCCTCCCGAATGCGAGTCCAGCGTCTAACCACTGCGCCATCTCGCTCGGTCAATAAAGTGACCTTCTCCTTGAGACAGTTACATTTTTTATATCTTAAAACGTAAAAGAGAAGATAATGAATCTTAAACGGATACTCAGAGAAGGCAAAAGGACAACATGTAAGAAAAAAAATTGTTATATCGACAATTGCGGGGAAATGTGTTGCATGTATACCGCAAAGGACTGCCACCATGTATAACCGTGTTTCGGGGAATGGAGTACTCTGGAAATACGTGGATGCGGCGGAGGCAGGGAACGATCGCCGTGGAACAAGAGCCACTACACAACCCACCAGCCCAGGTATTTTTAAAGGGCCCTACATAGGCACAAATTTATCGGTCGTCCAACGGACAAATTGTTCGTACGTAGGCGTGGTCGCCGAAACATCGACCGTTTTTTCTAGTCGGGTGGTCGTTTGAGTATAACCACCCGTCTGCAACCTCCTCTCTTCTCCCCGCGCCGCCCACTCCGCCCGCAACTCTACCCCACCCGCTACGCTTCGAAACAACAAATGGTGCCGTGTGGAGTGCTGTCGCCTCGATGCTCGACAGAATTTCTTCGGAAGTGCGAGGCTGACAAAACTGCGATGACAGAGTTACTAGAGGAGTTAAAAGACTGCAGACGTTTGTGGGAAACGTGTGAGAGGAGCGCAGCAATATGGATGCAAATAATGAAGCATTTGTTTCATTTTTTTAACAAGTCCCTAATGGCTTCTTCAGCAGTGGTGGCCGAAGACTTCCAGCGTAAGAAGTCACCCTCATTCAGCCGACGGCCTTGTCAAGATGGTGGAGGAGCAGGTTAGAGGTTCGGCTCACTCTCTTACCTCTGGGGTGGAAACTGCTCTTAAAGGCGGAAGAGTCAGGAATGATTAACGGCAAAAGAATGCAGAAGGCAATGGAAACTACAGCATTAAGAGACATAATGTGCGTCCCAGGACATGTGGCCCATAGTTGAAAAAAAGTGTCATGATGACCTCTCCATTGGCGAAAAATACCGGACTAGCCCCCATTCGGGTCTCCGATTAGGGGCTGCCAAGGAGGAGGTGACGATGATAAAAAGATTGGACAATCAACGAAAGGATAGCTCTCTAATAATCGGGGAGTGGAATGTCGGAAGTTTGAACGTGGTAGGGAAGCTAGAAAATTTGAAAAAGGAAATGATCAAGGCTCAATCCAGATGTAGTGTTGATCAGTGACGTGAAATGGAAGAAGGCCAGGAGTTCTGGTAAGATGAGTATAGGGCACTATTAACAGCAGTAGTACTAGCATTCGTTACGAGTAAGGTGATATGATTGTTCTCATCAGAATCGAAGGCAAACCAACACCGTCAACGTTAGTTCAGGTACACAGGCCCATGCTGAACGCGTAATTCAGTATGCAAAGAGAGACGAAAATCTAGTAGTAATGCGCGACTGGACTGCGGCTGTAGGGAAGCAGTAGGAGAAACGTAGTAGGAATGAGAGAGGAGAAACATTAACTGAATTCTGCAATAAATTTCTACTACTAATAGCGAATACTCTATTTTAAAATCACAAGCCGGAAGATATGAGAAGATTTCAGTTAGATTACATCACGGTCAGGTAGAGATTCCGAAATCTGATACTGGATTGCAAGGAGTACCAAAGAGCAGAAATAGACCCAGATCTAAATTAGTAGTGATAAAGAATAGGCTGAAGTTTGACTAATCAGGAGGAAGTGTGATACAGAAGCACTAAGGCATGAAGAGGTACGCTTTTAGTTCTCTAATGCTGTAGATACTACGATAAGAAATAGCTCAATTGGTAGCTCAGTTTAAAAGGAATAGACATCTCTAAAAGGAGCTATCGAAGAAGTTGGAAATAACAACATAGATACAAAGAAGCTAACTGCGAAGAAACCATGGACAACAAAAGAAATACTTCAGTTGATCGATGAAAGTATGAACCTTAAAAATGTTTAGGGGAATTCAGGCATACATAAATACAAGCCACTTAGGAATGACATAAATCGGACGTATAGGGAAGCTAAGGAGAAATGGCTGCATTAAAATGTGAAGAAATCGAAAAAGAAATGATGTGGGAAGCAATCGCCCAGCAAGCAGAAAAGTAAAAACAACCTTGAGTGAAGTTAAAAGTAAGGGTGGTAACATTAAGAGTGCAATGGGAAATCCACTATTAAATGCAGGGAAGTGAACAGATAGGCTGAATGAGTACCCTGAAGGCCACTATAAGGAGGAAAACTTGGCAGATAACGTGATAGAAGAAGAAAAGGCGGTCAATATAGAAGAGAAAGAGGATTCAAAAGAGCTTTGAATATAGATGAGATACAGGATTTAAAAGAGCTTTGGAAGGCAGAAGCGATCGATAACATTCCATTAGAATTTCTAAAATCATTAGGGGAAATGGCAACAAAATGGCGAACCAACTATTTAAGTTGGTGTGCAGAGTGTGTGAAACTGGCGATATACCATCAGACTTTCGGAAAAAAAAACATTGTACACAAAATTCCGAAGTTCGCAAGAGCTGACAAGTGAGAGAATTATAGCAAAGTCACCTTAACAGCTCATGCATCCAGATTGCTGACAAGAATAATAGGCGGGCGAATGGAAAAGAAAACTGAGGCTGTGTTAGATGACGATCAGTTTCGCTTTAGGAAATGAACCAGCAGCAGACGGACAGTTCTGTAGTTGCGGTTGATATAGGAAGCAAGACTAAAAAAAATCAAAACACATTCATAGGATTTGTCGACCTGGAAAACGCATTCGACATTGTAGAATGGTGCAAGATGTTCGAAATTCTGAGAAAAATCTATAGGGAAAGACCGGTAATATAAAATTTGTGCAAAAGCGAAGAGGGAACAATAAGAGTGGAAGACCAAGAACGAAGTGCTCGGATTAAAAAGGGTGTAAGACAGGGATTAGTCTGCCACCGTCTAACATTCTGCGTAGTGTCTGTTTGTTCTAAGTCGTGTCTCCCTACCACTTTCGCACAACGACGCTCTGAGTCTGTTTTTTAGGGAATTGACTAGTTTGAACCTGGGACCTGTTGCTGGTAAGGAGACGCCAGACCACACATGACATGTAGAGTTCAGAAGAGTTCAGTGAGACTAGCGATGATATAATCAAACACTTAATGATTTCAGCGTCAGCTCCACTGCACTCCCTGTAAAAGAATCTTAATACTAACTAAATTTAGTGGAAGGGATTCAAGGCTTTCCTATTTTTAGTTAGCTGGTAAAATAACGTCGAAAAAGCAGTTAAGTGTATCATTGGAAATTTTATTCTACTCACAAAACATTTTTTATAAATTGCACTATTGATAAAAGGAAATATTTTAATACAGGATGATAAAAACCAACTGCGTTCAACAAAAATTTGAACGAAAATTCCCTGAATGGGTTTCCAAGTTCTACAATGGATCGAAGGATGACCTATGCCATATCACATCTATAATCTAGATTTAAGTTAAGTTTCATAAAAGAGAAAACTATCAAAATGGTCTACAGTGACCCTCAATTATCTTTAATTACTTTTATAATTGTCATAAATTACAGTGGCTGATGTGGCTTCTCAATAATTATTTGAAAGAAAAATCATTGCGTTTCAGATTTTAACTTCAAGTAGCAAATGTGAACACCATGAGATTTAATTGACGATCGACACTAGTATTATGTAAAAAGGGGATGTGACAGATGAGACTTCTGCAGTTCTGAGTGAAGCCTTATGCGCTCAAAAATGTGGCATCGCGTGCGTGTCTGTGTTTAGGCAGCGTCAGGGGCTGGCGGGTGGCACAGCTCCACGCACCTCGCCGTCTCGGAAGCAACTCTCCCTAACCTCTACTTACTACAATTTACCAAAGTAAAGCTATCTGGCTGTGTTTTCAACTGACCAATCAGGGTCTCAATGTTAACCTTAAGCTCTGCCTACAAAAATTCTGTCTATCCAATGGGAAACGTTATACTTTTCGTGGTGGGGCAATGTTTTTAATGTTTGCAACGTAACAGAGATGCGAAAAAGTCTCACGCTAAAACTTGTAGCTGGTGTGGCGATTTTAGTGTTCTTCTGGAGGGCACTATCTTTTAACATGGGCTGGGGGGGTGGTTTTGGCAGTCGGCTGGCGACGTGGGTGTCCGTCCCATATCATAGGGCCTCCTAACCTACACGATTCTGCTCTCGGCTTCTGTTCTCGTTTCTTCCCTCGGAACTGCGTCTGTTTCATGGTGGGAAGGTATGACATGCATTTAAGCGTTCTCGTGTTAGTCTGTGGTATTCCATTTGCTCACTCGTTGATCGTATTACTTTGGTTAATTTAATGACAGGATTTATTCGGAGCTATGTGACATACTGCCGGATTTGCTATCATGTCAGGGTTTTCATGGAAGGTGTTGGATTTGCCTGACACTTTACAAACCCTACTGTTCAATCTATACATCGACGAAGCAATGACGTACATAAAAGGAAGGTTCGAGAGTGGAACTAAAATTCAAGGTGAAGGGATGTCGATTTCAAGATTCACTGATGACATCGGTATCCTCAGTGATAGTGAATAGAATTATGGGACGGTGAATGGAATGAACAGTCTAATGAGTACAGCATATGGACTGAGAGTGAATCGAAGAAAGACGAAAGTAATAAGGAGCAGTAGAAATGAGAATAGCGAGGAACAGAGATTGGGACACATCGAACAAATACCTGAGATTAACATCAGAACTGGTGCTCACGAAGTATATGAAGTTATGGAATTCTGCACCTAGGTATCAAAATAACCCATGACGGACAGAGCAGGGATGACATAAAAAGCAGACTAGCACAGGCAGAAGAGGCATTCCTTGCAAAGAATGTTTACTAATATCAAATATGAATTTGAGGAAGAAATTTCTGATAATGTACGTTTGGAACACAGCTTTGTATGGCAATGAAACACGTGCTATGGGAAAAGCGGAACAGAAGAGAATCGAAACATTTGAAGAACGTTGAAAAGTGAACTGATAAGGTAAGCAATGAGGAAGCGCTCCCCAGAATCAGCAACTAAATCGAAAACACTGACAAGAAGAAAGAATAGAATGCTAGGGCATTTGTTAAGACATCAGAAGGGAATAACTTCCATGGTACTAGAGGGAGCTGCACTGGGTAAAAATTGTAGAGGAAGACAGAGATTGGGACACATCGAACAAATACCTGAGATCGAACAAATACCTGAGGAGGTAGCTTGCAAGTGCTACTCACAAATGAAGAGGTTGGCACAGGAGAGAAATTCGTGGCGGACAGCGTTAAACTGATGACATAAAAAAAGTAATAAAACTAAACACCTCCAGCCATCCTTTCGACAAACAGTCGCGTGGGATTAGCCGAGCGGTCTAAAGCGCTGCAGTCATGGACTGTGCGGCTGCTCCCGGCGGAGGTTCGAGTCCTCCCTCGGGCATGGGTATGCCTGTTCGTCCTTAGGATAATTTAGGTTAAGTAGTGTGTAAGCTTAGGGACTGATGACCTCAGCAGTAAAGTCCCATAAGATTTCACACACATTTGAACATTTTTTTTCGATAAACACCTCCAGGAATTCGTGGCGGACCGCATTAAACTAATGACATAAAAAATGTAATAAAACGAAACACCTCCAGCCATCCTTTCGATAAACACCTACAACCATCCTTTCGATGTTATTTTTTTATATAGCAACCAATTTCCGTGACTCAATAAACCATCTTCAGGCCTGTGTGCATAAACAGAAATGATAGCATCTTGAGCTTACAATCTATGCAAATACACAGATTAAAAACAGAATAAGCATCTGGGACAACACTATACAAGTGAATTTACAGTAATCATTTCATAAACCAACAGATCCATTGTCACATACGTATCTAACACCAAATTATATGCAGTATACCATAACGACTTTCCACTTTATACATTGAAAAAAATTACTCTGTATTAATGAAATCATTAACTAAATATTCCATGATTAAAACTGCTCTTTGGATGATGCACGAAAGTGCAAAATCCTAAGGTAATCTACTAATCTACAAAAATAATTGTAGAAATTGATAGACACATAAAAGTAACTACAATATGAGAAATAACTAAACCAAAGAAATTTGCATCTGTATGCAAGTAGCCCTTGCGCAAGTACAGCATCAACAATATCTAAGTGCCAATACAAGTACAGCTATCAAAATGATGGTATAAATACATGTATACGTCACGCCAAAGCTAAAAAAATGCTAAGGTAAAAACCTTATGTAGGCATATTTACGTCAAAGCATAAAATGTCCAGCAAAGTGTCAGATCATTGTCATACAATACACAGAATATATGAAACACAATATAATGTTCAGGATGAAAAACATATATGCATCTACACTGACGAGGCAAAACGTTATGACGAGCTGCTAAATAGCTTGTGTGTTCATATTCGGAACGAAATACATCACTGATGCTACTTATCAGGGATCCGACAGTTTGTTGGTAGGTTTGTGGAGGTACATGACATTAGATGTCTACGCACAGGTCAAGTAATTTGAGTAAATAACGGGCCGCTGATTTGCACATGCAATGATGGCGCTCGATGGATGGGTTCCATAGGATTTACACCAGGCGAATTTTGTCGCCGAGACATCTACGAGAGTTCAGTAAAATGCTCCTCAAATCACTGTAGCACGTTTCTGCCTCCGAGACAGGGAGAATTATTTTGATGACGAATGACATTGCCGTCGGAGGAGACATCAAGCATGAAGGGATGCAGGCAGTTCCCAGTTGTCAGCATGTCGTCGATAACTACCACAGTGAAATGCCTCAATACAGGACGAGGAAAGAAAAGGAACGCATGGAAGGGCGAACCCAAAACAACAGCTCCATTTTTCATTTGAATGGTTACATTTATTTAACCAGCACCGCCGGCCGCAGTGGCCGAGCGGTTCTAGGCGCTACAGTCTGGAACCGCGCGACCGCTAAGGTCGCAGGTTCGATTCCTGACTCGGGTTTGGATGTGTGTGATGTCCGTAGGTTAGTTAGGTTTAAGTAGTTCTAAGTTCTAGGGGACTGATGACCTCAGAAGTTAAGTCCCATAGTGCTCAGAGCCATTTGAACCATGTTTAACCATCACATAATAGCAGGCATAGACAAATACAATAAACACGAATAATTATGAGTGACAAGTTACGGGCGAGTATTTAAGTTCAGGACCTGCTTATCTGCTCGGAACAGAAGCTAGAGGGCGCCTTTCACCTAAACCTTCCTGTAAAAATACAGCAGAAATTTCGGCATTGGAAGCAGTAGCCAGCACTATGAATCTCTTTCCGAAGTCTGAGATAGCGAGTACGGGACGGTTGCTGAGTCTGGTCTTAACGGCTTCGAAGGCGGATTGCTCACTCTCTCCCAAAACAAAATTTTCTCACTTTTTACGCAGATTTTTTTTAAGAGGAGCAGCAAACTGAGCGAAATTAGGTGCCGAATTCCGAAAATAATTAGTCATAGAAATGAATCCGGTCACCCCTTTTGTTTCTTTGTGGAAGGAAATTTTCTCATATCGGAAGTACGTTTTTCATCAACCCTAATACCATCCCTGGAAACCAGGTTGCGCAAGAAAGAGATCTGCTGCCTAATGAGAGTAAATTTCGATCACTTGACAGTTAATGCGACAGATCGAAGCTTTAACAATACCTGCTCAAGATGAGAAAGATGTTCGTCAAAAGAGCGGTTATAGACCACCACACCATCAAGATAATTAAATATACAACCAAACTGAATACCACCCAAAACATGGTCTAAAGGTCGTGAAAGAACCACAGCCCCGGTAGCCAAGCGAAATGGTCCGTGGCACTCGATTCAATTAAAACACATTTCAATTTGTACATAGGCAGTACCGTACTTTGACTCCTCACTTAATGGGATCTGGTAGTAAGCTTGATTTGGAAAGGCCAACCTACGTTTCTAGCATTTGTAGACTTAGAGAAAGCTTTTGACAATGTTGACTGGAATACTCTCTTCCAAATTCTGAAGGTGGCAGGGGTAAAATACAGGGAGCGGAAGGCTATTTACAATTTGTACAGAAACCAGATGGCAGTTATAAGAGTCGAGGGGCATGAAAGGGAAGCAGTGGTTGGGAAGGGAGTGAGACAGGGCTGTAGCGTATCCCAGATGTTATTCAATCTGTATATTGAGCAAGCAGTAAATGAAACAAAAGAGAAATTCGGAGTAGGAATTAAAATACACGGAGAGAAATAAAAACTTTGAGGTTCGTCGATGACATTGTAATTCTGTCAGAGACAGCAAAGGACCTGGAAGAGCAGCTGAACGCAATGGACAGTGTCTTGAAAGGAGGATATAAGATGAACATCAACAAAAGCAAAACGAGGATAATGGAATGTAGTCGAATTAAATCGGGTGATGCTGAGGGAGTTAGATTAGGAACTGATACACTTAAAGTAGTAATAAGTTTTGCTATTTGGGGAGCAAAATAACTGATGATGGTCGAAGTAGAGAGGATATAAAATATAGACTGGCAATGGCAAGGAAAGCGTTTCTGAAGAAGACAAATTTGTTAGCATCGAATATAAATTTAAGTGTCAGGAAGTCGTTTCTGAAAAATTTGTATGGAGTGTGGCCATGTATGGAAGTGAAACGTGGACGGTAAATAGTTTGGACAAGAAAAGAGTAGAAGCTTTCGAAATGTGGTGCTACAGAAGAATGCTGAAGAATAGATGGGTAGATCACATAACTAATGAGGAGGTGCTGAATAGTATCAGGGAGAAATTTGTGGCACAACTTGACTAGAAGAAGGGATCGGTTGGTAGGACATGTTCTGAGGCATCAAGGGATCACCAGTTTAGTATTTGAGGGCAGCGTAGAGGGTAAAAATCGTAGAGGGAGACCAAGAAATGAATACACTAAGCAGATTGAGAAGGTACTGGGAGATGAAGAAGCTTGCACAGGATAGAGTAGCATGGAGAGCTGCATCAAACCAGTCTCTGGACTGAAGACCACAACAACAAGAACGGTAAATTAGCAAGCACCATGTGTAACAGCTGTGAAGATGAGGAAGGGGAACTGACTCCAAAACAACCTTCTCATTAAGGGCTTGATAATCGACCGCCGGCCCATAATCCTCATCCTGCCCCTGAGGAACGGGAAATATAGGTGAAGCATACGGTGAAGTTTATGGTCTAATAATTCCATCACACAGCATATCATTAATCTTTTGTCTTAAAATTCTCATCTTAGGGAGTGAGAGACGATACGGAGTATTGCTGTACCGAGATGTCGTCGGCCAGACGGGTTTTATATTGCATTTGATAGGTTACGCCCAACTTATTAGTCGATAAATCGGGAAACTGTTCTAGAAGAACCCACCAGAGGCAGCTCTTGTCCATTGGCCACACGACATCTCTGGGAAGAGGAGCATATAGGAGGCATCCTACACAAATTACGGATTTAAAATACCAGCTACAGTTGAGCAAGGAAACGGAACTTCTAGAATCCAGAATTACACAAACAAGTTCTCAGTTAAGCCACGTACAAACGTATGAAACAGCGGATTTATTAAGAGCATGAATACCCGCATACTGAGCGTGAAGTTTTCTTGCAAGAGTTTTATGCGGTACCCAGTGACGTCAGATATTAGGCCTAGGAGCATGTCTACCTGCGCACCCGCACACGAGATGACTACTGGCACCACTTCGAAAACAACGTTTACTGGCTAATGAATCAGAAGGCGACTGCTGATGAGTGCCATTTGAGATAAGAGTTTAAGATTGAAAACCATTGCCTCGATCTCGTTGCTCGTCTGAAAATCTAAGTGCCTCGAAGAACCAAGTTACTCAGTGAACTCAGCGAAAGTCGTAGGTTTGCGCGCAAATACAAAACGCGCCCGATCTTCCGGCCTCACGGCTTCTAAAATATTTGAGATTCAGTCCTGTTTGGTATCCTCCATATTCAAACCCGAGACAGCAATTTGAATACGCTCAGTATACTGACTCAAGGCCTCGGCAGATGCTTGTGCCTGCCAATAAGTGTACCCACTCAAGTTCGTTGCATGTACTTGGTAATAACGTTCTCTCTATTATATGAGTCCTGAGTTCACTTAGGTTACCTTGCTTTCTGAATATCTCAGACAACAAACTACTTAACAACCTTTTTGACAAAGGTTAAAGCAAGGCAAGTATCACAGAATGCGATACGTGCAAGGCATCAGCACGAAATTCAGATCGGACAAGTACCACAACAGTTGTCGAATTTGATCTAAGTGACCAATGAAGCCGGCCGGAGTGGCCGAGCGGTTCTAGGCGCTACAGTCTGGAACCGCGCGACCGCTACGGTCGCAGGTTCGAATCCTGCCTCGGGCATGGATGTATGTGATGTCCTTAGGTTAGTTAGGTTTAAGTAGTTCTAAGTTCTAGGGGACTGATGACCTCAGAAGTTAAGTCCCACAGTGCTCAGAGCTATTTGAACCATTTGACCAATGAATATGTTGGAAATACCACTAAACAAATACACGATCGCCTTAGGTAATTTAGCAAGTGCATCATAGCCCAAACAATCAAGATCTCGAGCACCGACCTGTTTTAAATCTAATAACTGACTGTTGGCCGAACTGCCCTGTTCCAAACTATCCACATCACTATCCCGACTCAATTATCCAGTACTAGCTTGTCGATCCTTCACTTAATCCAGCAACTGCCTTACAGGCTCCCTTTGCTGACCACTAAGCTCAAGACAATTTATATCAGCAAGACGGTTACTCCAGTGAGCCAAATGGGCTTGGACACTACACAATTGCCCATAAGTAGGTTGACTGCCTTCCAAAAATTGCAGATTACGAGCCACTTCTTCCAAAACTACAGAAGCAGCAGAAATAACAGCACCTACCTCTCCAACGGTCTCACGGGAAATGTGAAGATGGTTATCCGACGCTGCGAGCAACCCGGCTGGTTGTTCCGGAAAGCTAACTTCCATAAAATGCGCCATACCTATAATTCATACTCAAAATGTTCACACTTGAGATACGATACGCCCAAACAACCTCTGGCCTTCATGACAATAAGTAGCTACCTGAAACAGCACAAAAAATTTAAGTAAAGAAATTCTCGAGTTTCAGACGACAAATGACGCTAACGGGGAAGGCAGTTCTAACCCTTTCCCCCTTCGCCTGAACAGAACGCAGCCACGCTCTGCTACCACTGAAATCTCTAAAGACAGGATGAGATAGGACAATGAAGTTTGGAAGGGCGAACCCACAATAGCACTGTCATTTGTTGTTTGAATGGTTACATTCATTTAATCCCTACGTAAAAAGCACCAATAAACAAATAGAACAATGAAAAATAATTATGAATCACAGGATACCCCACTACATTCGTGCAGATTCCAATCCGTACAAAATGCAGTAACATGTTTAGACGCCTCTCCAAAAAGGATCCAATAGTAAGTTTGATTTACATCAAGTACAGTAAAATAACAGGCACGAGCAAACCATGTGTAACAATTATGGAGATGAGGAAGGGGAATTGACTTCAAAATAATCTTCTCATTAAGGGCTTGATAATCAACTAATGGCCTATAATCCTCATCCTTCTCCTTACGAACGAGAAATTTGGGTGAAGCATACGGGGTAATTGATGGTCTAATAACTCCATTCCACAGCATATCATTAATATTCTGTGTCAATATTCACATCTTAGGAGATGTGAGATGATACGTTTGCCGTACTGCCAGGAACGGCCAGGTGGATTTTGTACTGAACTCAACGTAGTAGTCGATACATCGGAATGCTGCTCTACAAGAACTGTTATCTGGTTAGCCTGATCATGACTGGGGTGCCTAACCTCGAATTCCGAGGTCTCTGCCTTCAAAGAATTGATGTTGTTGATAAAATGACAAGAACAAAGGGCTATTTTCTCACAATCAGATGGACGGCTTATTGCCAAAACACTTTCCCATATCAATGGGAAAAACTAACATTACTGTGAACCACTGGATTGAGTATTTTACACCGCGTGTAGCCAACACAAATACACAAAAATGAAGCTCTCAGTGGTACACAAAAATACCTAATACTGGTACAATTACATATTCAGTCAAATATTCGAATTTAGTCTTTCACACTGCGTGTAGCCAACACAAATACACTACAATGAAGCTCTCAGTGGTACATACAACTAACCAATACAGGAACAGTTACATATTCAGCCAAATATTCGACTGATCAGCAATAAAATAATCTGAAGCAACAGAGTCTTAGCTCAAACAATTAGGGTCAAACATATTTTTCAGTAAACTACCAAGCGCAGTCAATAGAGGTGGGCGAATCGTCGTAGGAGAAATACTGACCATAAACGCAAGATGTGGCATACATTTGATAATCCTGGAAATATCCAATGCGGCTCCCAGCATCCAGTGCTCACAACATGGAGTATCAAAGCCGGACAAATCAGCGGACACTGGCTGAAAGATGCCGTACTCAGCTCAGTGTTGTAACACTGACTTCACTGGTTTCATCATGTCTTGATATAAACGGAGCTAACGGCCGACTGACCCGCTATGTCCGGAACTTGGCCCGTGATGCCCTCTCGTCCGCTGTCACTCGCTGCCTCTCTCTTCCTGCCCCCCACCAACGCTTCTCAAGGCCTACTTTAGGACTCGCCCTTCCGGAGATAATTAGCGACAAACTAAATAGCTTCACACTGTCAATAGTAGCGCCACTGATAATGCCTGAAATCAAGGCATGCGAAATCGACTGCTAGCGCCCAACGGCTCACTCAGCTCCCTTGAAAGTGCAGGAGAACGTCTCCCATAGCATAATACCGTTCCCACCAGCCTACATCCGCGGCGCGCCGCACGTTTCGAGTCCCCGTTCATCTCGATAATGGCGTTTGCGGAGACGACAGTCGACCTAGTGTAGCAAAAATGTGATTCACCCAGAGATCCGACACGTTTCCCTTGATCGACGTTCCACTGCAAGCGTAATTGACGATATCCTTGGGTCAACATGTGGACGCGTAGGGATCGTCTGCTGCAGAGTTCCATGTTCAACAATGTACGATGAACAGTGTGCTCCGAAACACTTATGCGTGCACCAGTATTGTGCTTTTTCGACGGAATTGCGACACATCAACATCTATCCTACTTTACAGAGCAGACAAGCCTCCGAACCCCAAGTTCTATGAAGAGTCGTGGACGTCCAATTATTAGCGCCGAGTGGTAGTTTCACTATCCTTCTATCTCTTTCTGTAGTTGCTTACGACAGTAGCACTTGATCATACGACTAGCTTCGCAGTTTTCGAGATGTTCACAGGCTCTGTGTAATAATCAGCTCTTTGCCAAAGTCACTTATCTCAATGGATTTTCCTATTTGCAGAACATATGTTCGCTAGGGTGATCCCGCGTCCGTGTCTGCTCCGCTTACATACTTCTGTTACCGAGTCACGTGCCGTTAACACCACTAGGTGGCATCTAAGGTCGCGATGTGCAGTGTCTGTGCAAGTAGTCCTTGCACAAGGACAATATCAACAAAATCTAAGTGTAAATATACATAAGTCTATCACATTATAAATACTTCTATATGTCATGTCATAGTTACAAAATGCTGAGGTACAAACTGTAGAGGGTCATACTTGGGTCATATGCATAAAAAGAGTGTCCAAAACTTGACAAAAGACCAAATTCAGGATACCACCTACATCATAATGCAGGCACAACATGTGGAAATGTCCACAAGGTGATATTCAGGGTGACAACATTCACGAGTGGATGCACCCATACACCATGCACTATCACAAAACAAATACCAAACATTTATCTAACTCGAGTAAATGTCAGTAACTAATAATATACATCCTCATAACGTATAGTATCCATAGGTCATATGCTACGTTATAAGTAACATCAAAGGTGAAAAAGCTTGGTATGTATCCAAGTTATAACAAAAAATTAGATATCGATGAAAAATCGTATTATATTCAGTTATTTTTATTATTATTATTTATTTTATGGCCTTCATTGGACCACTCTAGTCAAAAATACAAAGTTGTAAACAACTTGTTACACAGGGATACAATTTGGCTCAACAATAACTTAATATGATATTTAGGTTATATGATTATTAGAGTGTATTCTTATATGAAAAGTGTTTTGCTCTTCTGTGTGCCCAATATTTCTTCATTCTTTCAGATATTTTCTTACTTTCCTCATCTGACCAGTCTTCCTGTACTCCTTTTATTGATTTTCATTTGTAATCTGGTTTGCGGGTCTTGCAGTATTATGGTATTCTCTGTCTTGTTTTTTAGGTCATCTACTGTAATTTGGAGTTCTTTTATATGTTCCTTAATTTCTGTGATCCATAATATATTTGTAATCCACTATTCCTATCTAGACAAAGCGGCCATTAAACACAAATGACGAAAACCGCAAAAAATATGTATGACGATCCATACACCTTGTATCGAATGTGGTCAAATATGGCCAGGATATTTGAAGGTAATATTTATGTCATAAAACAAATCATGGAAACCTGTATACAACCAACGTACACTACTGGGTAATGTCGCAAAAATTTGTAATGGTGTAAGACAACCACTTACACCAACCTCTGTACAGCTTGTGTAACCAAGTAAAAGACCAGTCAATAATAACGTCAGAAAATGTCACAGGCATTGAAGCTTCAAGGATAATTAGAGGATAGACAAATGTTAAGGTAGCTACCCTGCGTCAACTATACCCACTAGAAGTCACACCCTGACCATCTATATCATACCATACCGAAAAGAGTAGCACTAGACAACGAATATGCAGTACAATATAAAGGATACTTCAAGAGTGTGAATCCATGAAGTAACAAAAAATATCTGAACTGTAAACCACATGATAAGTTAATCATATGTATTGGATACACATAAAATACCGCATTCTCTCCTACAACATATACGTAACTCACTAACGCGTTCAATCCAGACACCGAGCGAGGTGGCGCAGTGGTTAGCACACTGGACTCGCATTTGGGTGGACGACGATTCAAACCCACGTCTGACCATCCAGATTTTGGTTTCCCCTGATTCCCTAAATCACTCCAGGCAAATGCCGGAACGGTTCCTTTGAAAGCGTACGGCCAATTTCCTTCCGCACCCTTGACACAATCCGAGCTTGTGCTCCGTCTCTAATGACCTCGATGTCGACGGAACTTTAAACCAAATCTCCCTTCCTTCCTTCAAGCTAGACAAAGTGTATAACAGTTTGGTAAGCTAATGATTCTGTCATTATTGTTCATACATACAAGCCTGAGAATGGTTCAAATGGCTCTGAGCACTATGGGACTCAACTGCTGAGGTCATTAGTCCTCTAGAACTTAGAACTAGTTAAACCTAACTAACCTAAGGACATCACAAACATCCATGCCCGAGGCAGGATTCGAACCTGCGACCGTAGCGGTCTTGTGGTTCCAGACTGCAGTGCCTTTAACTGCACGGCCACTTCGGCTGGCCCTGAGAATGGTGTACTGAGTCACCGAAACTGGTTGATGCATAATAAATAACATCGAAAGGAGAGCTGGAGGTATTTCATTTTATTACATAAGTTGAAACGTCCCCTTAGAAACAATTATACATGACTGTGCTTAAACTGACACACAATATTTTTAGCGCAATGCAATCTGACTTTCAAAAATCCCTACAAAAGAATGGCCCTGACTAACATTAACCTATACGTTTCACAAATCACTTACCTCACCAAAAATCTTCGTTACTGCTGAAGAGTCTTGCGGATAATATAGCAAAGTTTTTGGAATTGTCCTTAGAACCAGCAATGCTGTTATCCAGTCCCTTGCTGAATTATTAACACACGTGCAAACACTAACAGTCCCTACTTCTCACATATTGTCCATATACCATGACCAACAGAAACGTGTGCAGTGAAATGTAACTTACAAGTTACTTAATTTGATGAACTGCTGTCAATTACAATTTTGTAACATAAGAATACAATAACAAAGGTACAAAATACATCATTAAAACATAATAATACAGATAACATTTGTAGTAATACAGGCTTTACAAAGCAATAGAAATAAACATATACATCAGTGTTACAGGAATTATGACATAAGTAAATACATAAAAGATCAGAATAATTATTGAAACATCAACTTCACACATGAGCATTAAAACAAAACAGAATAAATAATGTCTAAGCATATTTACAAGGTACATAACATATTATTAATGCCAATTATATTTGAGGATAACAGTATTCCTCATCATAGTGAATGTAGCTTAGTATTAGAAGAAGAAAAAATTTTATGAAACTATACAGAGACAGGAAGAAAACAAATACACAAGGGTACACATACACATAGTGGGATAACACAAAAGGAAAGGACAGGGTTTGTTTTCAGTGTAACATTTGGTACTGCAGTCCAACCCAAAACTTCATTCCATAGATCGTTCCTCTTATTTCGACATTTGCTCCAGCCAAAAAAAAATCCTATCCAAGCATGCTTTCTGTATTCTGTTCACATCCTTTTTCAAAAATAGTTTTTCTCCACTGTACACTAATTTTTTTTTGCCAAACCGTTTTCTTATAGCTTCTTCCAATCCATCATAGTTAGTTCCTTATATAGTCTACCCCCTCTTAAGCTAACTTAAATCTACTGAGCTCAGATATATATACCAAGGGACGAGGCAATGCAGCAGCACATAACAAATTAACACAAACCACAAGGACAAAAAAATGCAAATTGGCAAACCAAGCAGCAGTATTACAACTAATATAAGGCAATAAGCAGCAAACAAGAAAAATAAATCAGTAGTAAAACTGGCTTAACAGTGCAATATAAAGTGAAACTTAGTAGCACTATGCCTGGCAAACAGCAACAGCAACTGCAATAACTTACATCTAAACATGACAAAGCTCAAGCAGAAAAAATATTACACTAAAGATGGCCATGTCTAATACCTATGTCACATCTTAATACTAGAGTGATGCATCACAATTTATTCTACAAAAGAAATTACCAAGTACTTGAAAAGAAAATTCTGTATGCAATTCCTGTGAAGGGAAATGTCTTTTTGTGCTCCTTCATTTTTTTAATTACATCATAAAGTTATTCTTTACTGGGTCTGTAGGCATAAAATATTTATATTAGTACATCTATAAAATTTTATTTTAACCAATGCTGCAGGGCAGCTAGAAACTAGATATTAAACAAATTGAGCAATCTCTCAACTAGAAGGACAATAGATGTAAAAATGTTTCTCATCATTTCATTAGGCTTTTTAGTAAATATCATAAATTAAGAGCTCCACTGTGTAATCATATGTTTTCAAGTTTGAGCCTGTCGTATTTGCGATTCTTTCACATCGACAAAGAGATGTCAATAGCGAGGATAATGGCTTCCTTTTTTCTCCACCTGTGCCTCTGAAAGGAACACACTAATGGCTTTTTTCCAGGCAACTGTCACGCAGCTGGGTGCCCATGACGCATTTCGTGAAGGTGGTCACTTAACTTTCGTACCGAAATATTTACGACAGCAGTTTCCGCTACAGTGGCAGTCTCATATCAAAAAATTCACAGGTTGAGAATTTGCGTTACAAATGTGTAGAAACAAAATCCTGTAAATATAACAGTATCCAAAAAATTTTCGTCGGCATTGTGGTACATTCACGCATTTACACACATTTCATAACTTTTAAAGTATGATTCTTGGTTTCCAACATCCTTTTTCACAAGTCAGAGTCCCTAACCACTACTCATTATTGCTTACCTTATTATACATATACATATTCGTCGACACTTCTTCAATATTTCATGATAAGAAATACGTAGCATAATCAAATTCCTCATATACAGTAGCATCATCTTATTGATCATAAACATATCCCAACAGCATAATACACATCGTTGTCGTAATAATATCATAACATTTCAGTCAATTCTCAAAATCGTTGTAGCTTCCTCCAATAATTTCAAAAGCTAAAAAAAATTCTCTGCTCATTTCAATAGTGTCATCTACCTCAAACGTACTTTAAAAATCATGAACACATACCAAATACATCATTCAAAGCTCTCATAGTATCATAATGGTTCCGAAAAAATATGAACAGTTCATAAAGTACAGACAAAATACAATTTCGTAAGTGTGAAGTAATCCAACTCTGTAATTGCGTAAACATGTGTCACTGACGTAGTAAAAAAAAATGTTTATCTCTCAGTTAAATGATCAGATACCTGTGTAATTTGTGTGTTAGAGAAATATGGTACCAATGTGTAAAGTTGTGTAACCAAATACCATATTACCTGGGGCTCCTTGTGCTTGCCAAACACATGGTACACAAAGTAAGTGTGTACCCCCCTGAGGATTAATGTAATTATACCCTCAGGTGTTACAGATTACAACAATGGAACGAAATGTATTACGGAAAACCTTTGTATCATTGTACTTCAAATATCTTTAAAAGTAAATGATTTAAGTACAAAATTAATCACTCAAATACGTGTCCTGTAGCGCTAAATGTGCGTCTTGCTGTAAGATAATCTCTGTGGAAGTGTCGTAGTTATTGTCCTCCGAAAGCTAAGTTCTGCAGAAGGCAATGTACTTACCTCATGATAAACAAAAGTGAAATGCTTTGCGTATAGATATCTTAGTTATTACGCTTATTGCTGTGATGAAGAAGTACTGTGCTGTAACGTATTGTTGTGCTACGGAAAAGGCTGTCTCATTGTAGCTATACCACAGAAGTTACTACTAAAACATGTTTTACTTTCCAGAATAATTCAGAAAAACTGTGCAGATATAAAACAGAAACACCGCAAAAGCAACATTGTAAATTGTCACTCATTAGTAGTGTCGTGATAAAATCGTGTAGCTGTCACATAAACTAACCACTGCGTCATCTGGTATCTCACAGAAAGTACTTTAAATCCAGAATGTATTTTCAAGTAAACCAAAATGTTGCATTAAAATCTCATTAGCAGTACTGGTAAATGTTCTAAGTATGTGAGCCTTATAATCGTTATGTAATCGTGCAACTAACAAGCAAGAATGTACACACACAATTACACTGTGTCATCTGTTCACAATAACAATGCATTCGCAATTTCTGTTTAAATAAGTTCTCTTGGTTCTTGACTGGATATTTAACTTCAAACATTGTTGCATGTTAACAGATTCTAGGTCTGACAAAGCATACTAGCAATGTAAAGTGAAAAGTTATATGTTAAAGACAAAGTTAAAAAGCAGATTATCTTTCAATAAAGGGTTTTACATGTGAAATGTGGTGTAAACCTTTACTCTTCCTAGTACGCAGAGTTTCAACTTCAACGCAATCATGTGGTATACGTCGGATTCTGTAAGGTCCATTGTAAACTAGAAAGAATTTGTGACTCAAGTGTTTCTTCTTATGTGACAATAAATGCACTTTAATGAGAACTTTCTGACCAATACATAATTTCTTTGCATTTGCTTTACCGTGTAGTTTTCTCCTTTTGTCTGCTGCAGATTTTATATTTTTAAGAGCCAAATCAATTAAGTCTTTGTGTCAAAGTTTACGTGTATTCGGGAAAGGTACAAGCTCTCTGATTCTGTTCAGTGGTTCTTCATTCTTCAGTACAAGAGTAGGTGGTAAAGCAGTGGAGTCATGAGGCATTTCATTCAGCACGTTTTGAAATAAGTGTAAATATCTGTCCCAATGCTGATGCTTTCTGTGACAATAAAGTCTGCAAAGCTTATTGATTTCGTTCATAATCCGTTCGGAGGGGTTACAATGTGATGAGTACAATGAAATAAAAACAGGTTTGATTTTATGATTCCGAAGCATGCGTGACCAAACAGCAGATCTGAATTGCGGTCCATTATCTGAAATGACTTTAGCAGCGTGGCCAACTTCACGTAAGAAATTTTTAACAAAGGCGTTGGATACAGACCGTCCAGTGGCTTTACGTAACGGAGTGAAAGAAACAAATTTTGAAGTAAGTTCAACAGCGACTAGAACGTACGAAAATCCATTCGATGTTCTAACAAGGGGTCCCAAGAGAGCAACAGCAGCAAATTCTTTTAATTTAGAAGGAATGATAGGAAACAACTGAGCACGATGTGAGATAGTAATGGTTTCGCCTTTTGACGAAGTTTACAAATAGACAAGACTCTTCGAATTCTCTTTTCCATATTGTTAAAATAACAAGTCGTTCGAAGAATATGATAACATTTTCGTGGACCAAAATGTGCGTAGCTGAAATGAATGTACCAAATGAGCTTATTAACAAAATCGTCAGGAATGCAAAGTACCCATAGCTTGTCATTAACAGTACAGCGTTTGAACAGTATGTTGTTTCTAACCAGATAATAATGCCGAATCTGTGTGTGTGCCTTTTCATGCCATTTGCTCTTGATGTCTTTCCAAATCGGATCTTTATCTTGTTCATGAGCAATGTCCTTTAAAGAAGTTGTGATAAAGTTTTCAAAGGCGACTTTCTGAATGTAAAGAATACTGAAATTTTTCTCGAGGTTGCCTTCTGTATTACTTTTCTCAAGCCCAGCCGGTGCGCGTGACAGTGCGTCCGCAACAATGTTGTCCTTGCCGGGAATGTAGACTACTGTGAAGTGGAATTCTTGCAGAAACAATGCCCAACGTTTTAACCTGTCATGATTTAATTTTGAAGACATAAGAAATTGTAATGCACGATGATCACTGTATACTTTTACGTGCTTACCAGAAAGAAAGAAACGGAATTTGTTAAATGCCCAAACGATAGCTAAAGCTTCTAATTCAGTAACGGAATAATTTTTTTCAGATTTTGTTAGCACTCGGCTAGCAAAAGCAATGGTTTTCTGAACGGTAGTGTCATTTTCTATGGCTTCTTGAAATAAATGGGCACCGAGACCGACTTTAGAAGAATCCGTGCTAAGGCAGAAATCTTGTGACAGATCTGGATGAGCTAGTATTGGCGCTTTAAGTACCGATTCTTTCAAAGAATTGAATTCCAACTGTGCTTGTTCGTCCCAGTTCCAAATAGTATTTTTTCCAGTGAGAGAACAAAGTTTTGGTGTAACAAGAATTTGCATATTCAGAAAACGACGGACTTGTTTTTCTGTGGATGGAACTGGAATGGCTCTGATTGCTTCTAACTTTTCAGGATCCGGCTGAATGCCTTCAGAAGAAATAATATGTCCCAAAAACTTCACCTTTGTCCTACCGAATTCAGACTTTTCCAAGTTAACTGTAATTCCAGATTCTGCAAAAATATGTAACACGCTGTTGAGGATGCGATTGTGTTGTTCCCATGAGGCTTCTGCTATCAGAATATCGTCCACATATAAGGTGATGTGACGTTTTGAGAACTCAGGTAATATGGAATTTAGCCCGCGAATGAATGCTGCCGAAGAAATGTTCAAACCAAAAGGAAGTTTCCGAAACTGATAACAAACGCCGAAACAAAGGAAAGCTGTGTATTTTCTACATTCTGGATGAAGTTCAATCTGATAAAAGCTGGATCTGAGATCAATAGAAGACAACACTTTTACACCATTAAAATTTTGAAGAAGTTCTTCTAACGTTTGCGGCCTGTCTGTTTCAGGAATGATGATAGTATTGATTTGTCTCGAATCTAAGACAAGCCTGATCGATCCATTTTTCTTCTCAACAACATGTAATGGATTGTTGTATGAGCTTACTGCAGGCTCAATAATGCCCTCGTCAAGCATAGATTGTATTTCTGTTCTAACATGGTCCCTATAATGTGTTGGAATTACGTATGGTCTAACACAAAATTTAGTATGCTCACAAACACGACATTGGTATTGAAATCCCTTGATTGTTCCTGTTTTGTGTGTAAAAACTGTGGAATGTGCTTTTAAAATCTCAAAAAGGTCCTGCCTATCAGTGTCATTACAATTCTCAATTGTTTGAATTTTATTCTGAATTAACTCATTTGTTTCAAATATGCCGTCGATATCATCCCTGTCAGTACTTGCAGAGTGATTGTTAGTGTCTAGTTCCGTAGAAAATTCCGAACTGTTGTCTAACAGAAGGTAAGGCCGATTAATTTCTTCGTCATGCTTTGAGAGCCAATCTTCAAATTTCAAAGCTATTGACCTACCTTCTTTCTCTAAACTTATTTCAGCATCGTGAAAGTTTAAGATTACTTTGTATTCATTCAAAAAGTCTACTCCCAATATAATTTCCGTCGACAATAATGGAACAATAACAAAGTTCATAGAGAAGCTGTGGCTTTGACAAAAGAATTCTAAGTTGGTTTGTTGGCGCACATCTACACTTTTTCCAAAGATTGCACCTTGTAATTTAATCTTACGTAACGGAAGTGTGGGACAATCGTTCGATTTGTTGCATTTGCTAAAGGCTGTTTCACTAATTACTGAAATGGGACTGCCAGAGTCAAGTACTGCCGTAAATTTTACGTCATTTACTGTAATGTGAATCACAGGATATGCAATGTTGTTATGTTTTACGTCGTGTTCCTGGAGTAAGATGTCTAATGTCTTCCATTCTTACGTAATTACTAGCTACGGCAGATGCGTCGTCAGTTTCATATGTACGTTTTGTGGCTGCCAGCGGTATGAGTCATTACCTATTGTCTCTTTGTTGGCGCGCGTCGTTATTGGAATTTGGAGACCTAACTTCTACAAATTCGTCTTGTCGAGAGGGCCCTGCTCTGTTTGAATCCCGCCAGTTCTGATGCAATTCAGCTCTGTCGTTACGATCATATCGTCTGTCCTCATGTCGGTAGATTCCATAGTTTCTTTCTTGTCGGTCACGTGGTGGAGAATTTCTCCCTGAACCGTAACTGCGCGCTGGACCGTTGCGTCTAAAGTTACTCTGTCTCCCTTGATAATAATTGTTTTTGTTCCCATATTGTCTGTTTCTCTGATTGTCTCTGTGATAGTCACTACCGCGGAGAGGTGATCTTTCCCTGTAATTATGACTGCTCTGCCAACGGTTGTCATACGGGTGGTGTCTGTTTTGGTCACGATTTGTGTTGTGAGAATAGTCTTGTCGTGTCCAGTTATTATTTCTTTCATCGCGGAATTGCGACGGATGTGACCTGTAATTGTTGTGTTCCTGTTTTCGCGTTCCGCGATTGTCAGTGTCAATTTCTAATTCTTGTAAGAGTCCCTGAAAAGCTTCAATGTCGTCTTTGCAACGTCCTGCCAAAATAATATGTCGTAAATGTTCAGGTAATCTGATTAAGCAAATGCAGATGAGTTCTGAGGGGCTGTATGGGTTTGACAGGTACTGATTCTTGTGCAACATGTCTTCAAAATATTTCACAAGACTGGAAAATTCAGATTGTTCGAAACGTTTCATCATTATGATGCTATGTTTTACTCGGTCTTGTGTAGTTTGAGACCAATATGCTGAGAGGAAGGCATGATAAAATTCTCCTTCACCGTGGCAATCGTGAATGACCGATCGCATTCTTACAGCTGGTTCATTCTCTAAATAGCCACACATAAATTCTAATCTGTGCTCTAATGACCAGTTGGGAGGAAACCAATGAGAGAATTGATGGAGCCACGCTTGTGGATGAATGTCATTGCCAGAATTCTTAAATGTTTTAAATTTACGTGTAGTAATGAACAGCTTATAGTCAAAATCATCATGTCGTGGAGTCGCATATCGGTCATTGTTACGTGGTTTCGGCGGTTCCATTTCAAAATTCGGTGCACCTTGCCAATTTCTTTCATAATTTCCGGAATGCCCTGTGTTATTATTTTGTGGCTTTTCCGTATTTCTATGTCCCTCTTCCCGTATTGGGGCGCGAGTGTCCTCTGAAATACGTAATTCTTGTATTACCTGTGTCAGCTGATCTTGTACTTCCCGGATTTCTCTTTGGTGTTGCGTATTTATTTGATTCTGATTTTGTTTGAATTTCCTAATTTGTTCGCACTCTTCTGTGTCATTAAAGACTACCAGTTTTGTGTCATTCAGATTATCATCTACCTTCGTAGATGAATTGTTTAGCTGATCCGAAAGTTCAACTACTTTTTCTGATAATGAACTAATTTCCTCCATGTGTCTTTCTGAACCAATTTTCAGAGTATCTACTGTGTCCTTTAAGTTTTCCTGAGTTTTCGCAAGTTGCGTAACCGAATCGGTAGATGCAACTGAGTCAATTTTAGCTTGCAAGGTCTCATGATTTTCCTGAACAATAGTCTGGAGTTCTTTTATGGCTGCTTCGTGATTCTGTAATGCATTTTCATGCCGCGAAAAAATAGGTTGAAAATGCTCACAAATTTGTGTTTTTACATCATTACAGACTTTTTGACATTTCGATTCAATGTTATGTAACTGAGTAGTTAAATCTTCACGTGTTTGTTCAAGCTTATGTTCCACTGAGTCTACCTTTTGAAGCTTTTGTTCCATTGCGTCTAACTGTTGCTGTGTTTGTCTCTGGTGATGTTCCATTGTGTCTAACTTTTGAAGATTTTCTTCCATTGTGTCTAACTTTTGAAGCTTTTGCTGTGTTTGTCTCTGATTTTGTTCCATTTGTTGCATTAATTGCAATAGTAATGTATTAGTGTCCGGAATCTGTTTCTCTACGCTTTTTGGCAGTGCATTTTCACCGGCAACATTCACATTTTGACAATTAGTGTCCGGAATCTGTTTCTCTATGCTTTTTGGCAGTGCATTTTCACCGGCAACATTCACATTTTGACAAGCAGAAAATGTGTGTTGACTCATTTGAGAAAACGGTGAGGACCCAAAACCTAAGTCTACAGTATTTGCAATATTGTGTTCTGTCATTTCGGATTCCTGAGGCGAGCTGTTGCCGACCGATCGATCGATAATGCTTCCCTGTTCACTACCTGTTTCACTGTCTACACCATTATTTGCCGCCTGCTCCATTTCCCTGTGCACAATTACCAAATTACTACTTCGAATGTCTGTTAATTCACTACATAGTGGTGCTGATAAGCTACGCTCATCGTCACTATTGTTTCTCAGTTTACTTTGGAGCCTAGTGTTACGTTTTTCACACGCTATTATTTTCACTATATTTTACACGATAACACAGAAAAGCACAATTTGAAGAGCAAAAATAAGAGAACACATTAACATAGCACTGAAAATAATATCTAGTTAATAGCAAGCGCAGCTGCGAAATACTTGGTGCAAATCTACATGCATGCCACAACTGTTTTACTGTACAACAATGAAAGACTGCAACTACAAAGGAGATTCTCTCTACAACTACGCGCTAGCAATAAACAATAGCTACACTAATTACACAAACTACAAGAAAAAATCAGAAGATTCCAGTGAGGTATCCTTGGCTAAGGGTCGACATATGAAACGTCCCCTTAGAAACAATTATACGTGACTGTGCTTAAACTGACACACAATATTTTTAGCGCAACGCAATCTGACTTTCAAAAATCCCTACAAAAGAATGGCCCTGACTAACATTAACCTATACGTTTCACAAATCACTTACCTCACCAGAAATCTTCGTTACTCAAACTACTGCAATACAGCGAGCGCCACGACTGCCAGCTAAATAAAAGATTCAAACTACGGAAGGCACTAACTACTGATAGGCATAGTTAGCAAATGAAAGATTTTAATAGAGAACAAACAATATATTTACCTCAATAGTGTTCAAAAGTCATAATGTATATAGCAGTTCATGATATCCAGTATTACAAATTTCAAAACTCCGCCATCTCTCTCCTCACATCCACCACTGCTGGCGGCTCACCTCGAACTGCGCAACGCTATGCGCTGTTAACATCCAGCTGCCCAACACTGCAATAGCCGACAACAATGCAGACCAGCCACAGACTGCACACAGCACAGCCAGTGATTTTCATACAGAGCGCTATGTGGCGTTACCAATAAAAAAACCTATACAGTCTACTTACAAAGTGAACGGCCGAAGTCCCACAAAACTCCAATCAGAAGGCTGGTCATATAAAAGAATGGTTTCATGTGACATACAGACACATTAAAATATATACACTTTATGAATAAGAGTGCGACACACGGACACAATAAAAGATATATTTTTCATGAATAAGAGTCCGGCTACCGCCTGTATTTGTGTTTTCAGGTTTTATTTTAGTTATTTATCAGAAATGAAATCTAAACCCCGAAATAAAGACACACTAGATTTTTGATTTATGAGAAATTACATCTAAAACCGCAACACAGAGTAGATTTAATTTCCGGTATGTATAAGTTATTAAAACTTAAAAACCGGAATAGACAGTCGAAACACTTTTATTTGTACTTGTTTCGTTGTTAGAAGTGTTAAAAAAATCCAGCCAATGGCCGCACCTTCTGCTCTGAAGAACAAAAATTATAATTATTACAGCCCTAATATTCGTCAAATGCTTCATTTATTGTGCATCTGTTGCTCTATTTGTTACATGATACTGTCCGCAGCTCGTGGTCGTGCGGTAGCGTTCTCGCTTCCCACGCCCGGGTTCCCGGGTTCGATTCCCGGCGGGGTCAGTGGTTTTCTCTGCCTCGTGATGACAGGGTGTTGTGTGATGTCCTTAGGTTAGTTAGGTTTAAGTAGTTCTAAGTTCTAGGGGACTGATGACCATAGACGTTAAGTCCTATAGTGCTCAGAGCCATTTGAACCATTACATGATATTGAAACGTCCCCTTTGAACAATTCTACATGACTGTGCTTAAACTGACACACAATATTTTGTTAGCGCAACGCAATCTGAATTTCAAAATTCCCTACAAAAGAATGGCCCTGACTAACATTAAACTATACCTTTCACAAATCACTTACCTCACAAAAATCTTCGCTGCTCAAGCTACTGCAATACAGCTAGCGCCACTACTGCCAGCTAAATAAAAGATTCAAACTATGGAAGGCACTAACTACTGATAGGGATAGTTAGCAAATGAAAGATATTAATAGAGAACAAACAATGTATTTACCTTGATATCATCATATATAAATATAGCAGTTCATGACAAATTTCAAAACTCCGCCATCTCTCTCCCCACATCCACCACTGCTGGCGGCTCACCTCCAACTGCGCAACGCTACGCGCTGTTCACATCCAGCTACCGCTGCCCAACACTACAATGGCGAGTATTACAACAATGCAAAGCAACCACAGACTGCACACAGCACAGCCAGTGATTTTCATACAGAGGTGGCGTTACCAATAAAAAAACCTAAACAGCCTACTTACAATATGTACCGTCACTGTTTGTAGTCTTTCATCTTGTAATGCGAAACGGGATTGTTAAACGTATAGGGGACATCTTTTCTGCAATATACACAGATAAATTCATAAATTTTTCATGAACATAATTTGCTTTATTTTTCCAAATTTAACCTGATGTACTTTATCAAGCAATTGTAAATTATATTGCAGGTTTGAGGAACTATTTTAACTAATAATTCTGGTGATACAACTGCACTGAATTTGAGGCCTTGGGTACAAACCATAATGTAGCTAACAGCCTGTACTCGCAGCTTATAGGTTCTTTCATGACTTATTTTTCATCAAATATGGCTTTTATGGCGTTTTGGCGTTCTCCTGCTCTGAAATGCATGTTTTATCCTTTCTTAAATAATCACGAAATTCATCAGCTCGTAGCTCCGCAAGTCATCGAGCGTAGGTGAATTTCGTATATTACATTAGCCATTTCTTTAATCAGTGCTTTATCTAAGGTAATTTTGTTGTTGTTAGCTCTAAAACAGCTAGGGAAAAATTCCAGTTTTTGAGTGTGTAATACTAAGTGCCCCCTCGTGAAACACAACCTCAGTCAACACAGTAAAATCAGTTCGCAGCCAAGGATAGGAACAGGGAGGCGTAGTAATGGTTGAGTGCAGTCGATCGGGCAGTGTGTACGTTGCCACGAAATTGCGAGACCGTGCTGCAAAGTAATGCCTCCGATTTTTTATGTGAAAACTTTAAGGCTTATTAAATGAAATAAACGTTATTAACATTCTTCGTCTTAATTCTTCATGTCTAAATTCACACATTAAAAAAAAGCTTTGCATCACCTCGGTTCCGAGAGTTTCGGAACCTGTACAGAAAATTGGAGTAGAGATCAACATAAACGTCATTTCTGCCCTTTTTATTACTCATGAAAGCCACACATTGCGTGTTGTACCACCATACAGCGAGGCCTTGAGAGGTGGTGGTCCAAATTGCTGTACACACCGGTACCTCTAATACCCAGTAGCACGTCCTCTTTCATTGATGCGTGCCTGTATTCGTCGTGGCATACTATCCACAAGTTCATCAAGGCACTGTTGGTCCTGATTGTCCCACTCCTCAATGGCGCTTCAGCGTATATCCCTCAGATTGGTTGGTGGGTCATATCGTCTATAAATAGCCCTTTTCAATCCATCCCAGGTATTTTCGATAGGGTTCATGTCTGGAGAACATGCTGGCCACTCTAGTCGAGCGATGTCGTTATCCTGAAGGAAGTCACTCACAAGGTGTGCACGCTGGGGGCGCGAACTGTCGTACACGAAGACGAATGCCTCACCAATATGCTGCCGATATGGTTGCACTATCTATCGGAGGATGGCATTCACGTATCGTACAGCAGTTACGGCGCCTTCCATGACCACCAGCGGTGTACGTCGGCCTCACATAATATCACCCCAAAACAGCAGGGAAGCTCCACCTTGCTGCGCTCGCTGGACAGTGTATCTAAGGCGTTCAGCCTGACCGGGTTGCCTCCAAACACATCTCCAATGATTTTCTGGTTGAAGGCATATGAGACACTCATCGGTAAAGAGAACGTAATGCCAGTCCTGAGCGGTCCATTCGGCATGTTGTTGGGCCCATCTGTGCCGCGCTGCATGGTGTCGTGGTTGCAAAGATGGACCTCGCCATGGACGTCGGGAGTGAAGTTGCGCATCATGCAGCTATTGTGCGCATTTTGAGTCTTAACACGACGTCCTGTGGCTGCACGAAAAGCATTATCCAATATGGTGGCGTTGCTGTCAGGGTTCCTCCGAGCCATAATCCGTAGGTAGCGGTCATACACCGCAGTAGTAGCCATTGGGTAGACTGAGCGAGACATGTCATCGACTTTTCTTGTCTCTCTGTATCTCCTCCATGTCCTAACAACATCGCTTTGGTTCAATCCGAGACGCCAGGACACTTCCCTTGTTGAGAGCCCTTCCTGGCACAAAGTGACATTGCGGATGCGATTGAACTGCGGGATTGACTGTCTAGGCATGGTTAAACTACAGACAACACGAGCTGTGTACCTCCTTCCTGATGGAATGACTGGAACTGATCGGCTGTCGGACCCCCCTCTGTCTAATATGCGCCACTCAGGCATGGTTGTTTACATCTTTGGGTGAGTTTAGTGACATCTCTGAACAGTCAAAGGGATTGTCTCTGTGATAAAATATCCAGTCAACGTCTATCTTCAGGAGTTCTGATGCAAAACTTTTTTTATGTGTGTATTTGCAACACACTGCCTCTAGCGAACTGTAGCATGCAACACGGCGGTGTGTAACGTAACTATGTCGGTGCGAAAGAAACAGCGTTCTGTAATCGATTTTAGGATTAGAAAAGTCTATCCACAAAGTCTTTCAGCATGACAATGCCAGACCAGACACGAGCGCTGCGACTTTTTCAACATTCCGAGCCTTGGGTTCACTGTCGCGATCATTCCTATGCAGTCCCGACTTGGACCCATCCGCTTTTCCCAGTCCTGACTTGGACCCATGCGCTTATAATTTTTTTCCAAAACTTAAAGAACACCTTCGAGGACTTCACTTTGATAGTGATGAAGTCAAACATTCCGTAGTGACGGTATCAACAAACTGGTCTCAGGAGAAATGTGTTCGTGCCAGGTTGACTATGTTGAAAAATAAATATCTAGGCATTAGGAAGAAAGATATAGAATCTTAATGAAGCTTATTTTGTTTCAAAAGTTGTAACAGTTTTCACATAAAATTTGGATGCATTGCTTCTCAGCACCCCCCGTGTATTCGATCGGTCCATCGGCCGATAAATTGATACGTGTCCAGGGTCCTATACAACAAAAAAATAAAAACCTGTCTCTGTGATATTCTTTGTATTGTATCCATTCTAGACTGACCAGTTTATAATTGCACCAGACTAGGGAAAGCTAATTTATCATTGGCTATTATTGAAGCTGTTACTGCAAGAAAATATTGTATGTTAAATAAGTGATTAGTGGTTCTCTTTAAAAGCTGAACCAATACGAAAATGTGACCATTTATTACTTGTAGCTTTTCGTAGTGTGCATGAAGCTGAGCCAAATAATTACTTTTCAGAAATGCTAGAGTCCCCCGTAACGGCGCAGTACTTGACACAGGCAGATGGTGAATTTTGCGCCCTGGTAATGGTAAGATAAGTTTCCGAATTTTTTTGTTTAGGCTCCTTATTACGGTGAACAGTAGCTCACGGTATTGGCAGCAATCTCAAAATTTAAGTGAATGAAATCATCACTGTACAAAGGATGAGCTGCCACAGTACCCAAGAAGGAAGGAAGAAAAAACTTAACGTCCCGTCGACGACGAGGTCATTAAGGACGGAGAACAAGCTTACATTGAGCGAGAGTGGGGAAATAATGCGGTCGCAAGCTTTTCAAAGAAACCACCCGATCTGAAAAATCACTGAAAACGAAAATCTAGATGGCTGGACTGATATTCAAATCACCTCCCTTTTGAATCTGACAAATATGACTTAGCCACCTCGCTCTATCTCAGTATCCAAAGCGATAAAGCAAAGGTATATGGAGAATAAAGGTATGCTCTCTATTCTGTTTTAATCTCGTATTTCAAAAATATTTTTCCAAAGGTTGCTTGTAATTCATTTGAACGTAGTTATCTAGGTAATAAAAGCTCCAGGTTTCCTGTTATGTCCGCTGTACAAAGCATAGGAGGAGTCTGTGGAACTACCTGGTTCTTTAAATCAAAAGGTCGGCCGGGAACTGAAATCTCGCCAGCAATGCTCTCAGCAGCTGATTTATCCAGACTCACTCGCTGTTATGCAGCGCCACCCTGCCTGTCTCTGACTCCGCCTCAGAGTAAAAGAGTTTTTCGAACAACAGACTTCTCTTCCCAACCTCTTCGTAAGCAGTGGAAAGATTACATTTGATTTGTCTCTACTACTGTTTTATTTCATTGTAAGACCGCAAAGAAATGATGCCAGTAAAATAGGAAGAGTATTTTGCTTGTCTGTTATTGTCGGAAGACCCAGAAGAGATGTTTCAGCAGACGGAAGAAGGAAAGAACTATGAAACAGTTGATGTTACCGAAGAGGGAGTGAGAAAGCTAATAGACAGTCTGAAGTACAGCAAGGCGTCAATAGAATGATATGGGAGAAGGAACTGATACTAACACAATGGAGGTTAGCTGTCATTGTACTAATCTACAAGAAGAAAAGTAATAGAAACTGTAATAACTATAACGGAATCTGATTGCTTAATAACAGCTTCAGGGTCTTACCGTTGATAATAACGAAAAATCTTAAGCCATACTTCAAGGAAATAGCAGGGAATTACTAGCAGGTTTAAGGGCTGAAAATATACAACTGACATTCAGTTACTGTGGGACATGTACGGGGAACGTATTGGGAATTTAACATACCAGTATTTGATTTTTCAAACGCATACATATTATCCATAGAGTGAAACCTAGCAACACACGTAGGAAGTTTGAAACAACTGAGTAATTGGAGCAACTAAGCAATTAGTCAACCTGGTAAAAGCGTGTACAAAAGAAACGAAAGCTAAAGTAAGATATCAAGGAGGAATGGCAAAGAAGTGGAGATACGAACTGGAGTACAACAAGGTGAATGTCAGAGTCAAGATAAGGAATGATACAGCCAGTGGAGAACTTGAGCAGCAGCGCAGGAAAAGTGGGATTGAGACTGAACACATGAAAGGTAGAAGAGATGGGACTAAGTAGAAGGCGGAACCTCAACATGTCTGGGGCTGTACAGTGGTCTGATGAAACTGAAGACAGCTGAGAATTTAAGATGCTTGGGGTGATACGTCAGTTGGAGAACTGACTCAAAGAACTGTTAATGCTTCCAGATCATGTAACAGATTAGAACCAATCATGAAATCAGAGGTAATTTCAACAGAAGTTGAAAGAAAACTTATAATATAATAACTGCATCCGTGCTGTTACGTGGCGTAGAAATGCTGTATGCCACCAAGAGGAACAGAGAGAAACTGATGGTGTTTGAGAGGAAGATTTTCGGGCCAGTGAAGGAAGAAACGGTGTGGAAGACGCTGCAAAATGAAAAACACTCCTGATTTTTAAAGATTTTTTGTAAACTTTTGTAAAGAAGTTGGTTCAAAATGATGATACTGTTCATTTATTTCTCTAGACTAAGCCTTGCTCACACTACATAAACTCCCTCAGCTGCCATGAAGATGATGTGTGGTTTCCATTTTTGTATCCCAACTTCCCATTTAATTACCTGTGGAACTGTATCACAATCTCTCCATAATGAGTGAGGTGTTGAGCTCAGAAAGAGGAAGCGACGTCAGTATTATGGTACAAGGCTTTTCAGAAAAATGTATTGTGAAGGTGTTTTATTATTATTAACTTGGGCTACATAGGGTTCGTTTATAAAATAACACTTTCTGCCACCAGTCACGATTTTTATTTATATTTTGTCCGACGCGTTGCAACCTTGGTGCTTTCTTTTGTAATCTGGACTTTAATAAAAATGGCAAGGTACTATTAATCAGAACACAGGAAGGAGTTGTGGTCTAAATAGCAATAGATTTATTCATTCTTAACATCACAAGAAAAAAATTACTAAAGAAATGTCACACGAACATTTTGATTTGACAAATGCTTTCACTAATTTGGGGTCTATGGTGGACAAAGTGATCAGCTGGGGATCTACACACGACACTAATCAGAACACTGATCGCTCTATCTGACTTCATACACGTGAATCCGGGAAATGGCACAAAAACTACGCTACCATCAATCATCTATACTCTACTATTCCAAAAAGAAAATTAGGTTTAGAAAGAACAGGACGCTGAGAAACACATATTGGAGCCCTACGCCGTACCAATCTGCTGGTCAGGGCGGCACACCACGATGCGTTCGGTGACTGCAAGTCACGGATGGCAGCAATCTGTTATTAGTGGTGCGCGCCCGAAAAAAGCAAGTACGCGGTATCGCGTTCGGCTAATTTGGAACACGGGTACTTCCCTATGAGCCTCTGAAACCCTGGTGGATTCCAGTTGCAGGTGGACCCGCTTGCTGGTCTGCCAAACCAATCTATGTGTGACAGAACACATCAAATGTTTAGAAGGCCGACTCAAGACAAATAAGTACTCGTTGTGTGTGTGATGCTAGAAGCAGTAACTCTGATGGTTCAGAAGATGACTACCACAGGCTCTAAGTGGCACACTTGCGCAGGACACAAGTCTCACCGTTTAGGTATAGACCTGCAACTCTTTACTAGCGTAGCGCCAGTACAAGAGAGACCGTTTCTCTTTTTCTCCGCTCTCCTCGCCAGCTCGATAGCAAAGCCCATTTACGTCGTAGACTACTCCCACTTTAGCACAAGCCAATCACGAGATAGAGCGCCGCGTTCGAAGATGGGAGACTGCTCCGTGCTCTGCATACACCGATTTGACCAATCAAATACTTTAAAGTTAATTGGGAGAAAAGAAACAAAAAGATTCAGCTTCACGGCCTCTTTCTCAGGCATTTACGCCATGTCTTCTGCTAGCAACATGACCAGGATGGAACCACAGGCCTCCATAGAAAGATTGTTATCCCCCCTGTTGCGTCCATTTCGAAGTTTCCGAAGAGCGGCCATAAACTCCCTAAAAGCCTCGTGCCTTCACAAATATGTTTCTGTAACAGAGTCTGCACGTCTGGGCGCCAGTGACCTGTCCCAAGGAAATTCGTAGAACACTCACAGTCGTCTCATCGACTTCCTGCCTAACAGGGGCCCATCCTCTGCTTTATTGCCAGTCTTCAATGCTTTGGCCATTGCAGTGGCGTCTCCTCGGCGCTAGTCAGCCTACCTGGACATGGATGCCGACCGACCGGCGCCATCCAAACGTGTCTGCACAATGAGACCGCGGGACTCAGCAATCCGGAAATGTTTTCACTCAGGTTCCGCAGAGAAAACGCGCTTCCCTCGGCCCTCGGTCACCGTACTCTTTTACTACAGTCGTTTAAATCGGCAAAAAAAAAAAAAAATGGTTAAAATGACTAAGCACTATGGGACTTAACATCTGAGGTCATCAGTCCCCTAGACTTAGAATTACTTAAACCTAACTAATCTAAGGACATCACACACATCCATGCCCGAGGCAGTATTCGAACCTGCGACCGTAGCAGCAGTGCGGTTTCCGACTGAAGTGCCTAGAACCACTCGGCCACAGAGGCCGGCCATTAAATCGGCACCCTATTCCTTTGAACATAGGTAAAGCTTACTGATATTCCTTCACTAGAGCATACAAGCCAGAGCGTTAACTACTCCCCACCATTTCATAATTATGTATGAAGTCAGATCGTAATAAAGGATCGTGATAAAGATTATCTTCCCTAAGAACATTAAGCGGCATGACACTGAATCAGAAGTGAGAGAGTCCTGCAATCTCTCAGCCTTTTGCGAATGTTTCCCATTTTTAAGTGCGTTTTCTCTATGCTATGCCTTGTATTCGTGACGTATTCCATGTGTGAAGTGCTACATTATAGTGTTAGTGGCGAAATTTAGGAAGAACTATTTGCAGTTTTCTTGTGGTCGACGTGCGCAGAAACCTGCACACATTAAACGTCACACACAATATTCTGTGCTCAGTAGGCAATGAAAATAGGAAATGTACACATACTACACTACTATATAAATTCGTAGCGTTTTTCTGTAAGTTTAATAATGGCAACAGATACACATAACACACACCTTACTTATGAATAATATATTCACCTTTACTATTTACAGCAGTCTGCCAACACTGGGGTAACTTTTCGATTCCGCGACTTAGGAAATCACGTGATTTTGAGGTGAAGAACGCGTCGAGCCATGTTCTGAGCGCAATTTCATCCAGAGTGGAGGTTTCGTGAAGGTTATTCGATAGAGATCAGAAAAGCTGAAAATCCTGGGGTACAAGGTCAGGTGAATAAGGTCGGTGCGGTATGGCTTCCCAACCCATCTCCTGTATGGTGTTTCTTGTCAATTCAGCAGAATGCGGGCAGGCGCTTTCGTGGGATAGCATTACTTCATGCAGTCTTCCTGGTCGCTTAACTTGGGCTGCGCCTGCTGCGCTAAGGTCTTTGTATTGGGAGCTGTTGAATTATTTGGGCTCAACCATTCCTTTCTTTTGCTTATGTTAGCATAAAGACATGATTTCTCCTCAACAGTAACGAAACAGGATAGGAATGGTCGGTGTTGTTCACGTGCCAATTGATGACGAGGAAGCACAGATGCACGTGTGGCCACCAGCTGATTCTGTGATTTTGGCAAGAGCATGGTGTATCTATATACCCGATTCTCGAATTTTCTCCATTGCATATAAATGTTGCACGAAGGTGGCCTAATTGCAGTTCATCACATTTGCCAGTTCTCGAGTAGGCTCACGTGAATCATTGTAGATTAATTCACTTAAATCATCTTCATCAAACCCCAAAGGCTTCCTGAACGTGGAAAGTCACCGTTGTCAGAACGATCCTCTTTAAAACGAGAAAACCAGTTTCTTGCCTCGCTTCGTCCAATAGCATTATTCTCATATACGACGCAAATGTTTCTGGCTGCCTCTGTTACTCTCACCCGTCTACTGAACTCCAACAGAAGAATATGTCGGAAATGTGGCGATTTCTCCACTTAGCACCCCATTTTCTAGCCCCCACAGATCCACTCACGATCTACAAATGACAAAATAACAATATTTGAACTCAAATAGCAACAGTGAAATACAAATAAAAATGACAATCGATAAATAAACCCATAGCCATCGGAATAACAACAAGAAAAACAAAAAAGCTAGTAATTTATGCACCAACCTAATAAAAACAGTTACGAAGATATTTTAACATGAAGTCAACAGAGATAACGTATAGCTCGTATTATTTGCTCATATGGTTTTTTACAATGGAATTTGTTTCTAAGTGTCACAGCCTTTGTTTAACTGTGCTTTCGAAGCATCACAACAGACAATTAATGTATTATTTTTCAAAATTTCTAAAATACATGAAAGGCGAGTTCGTCTTCGCTCCTACTGTAATAACAAGATGTCAGCATCAGAATAAAGACAGAAACATTTTCAGACGCCTATTTATGATTGAAGGGAAAGAAAAATTTGCTTTAGGTACAATTTATGTCGCTTATATCAAACAGAAACAGATTGTATAGTTTAATGTGCTATAATATTCAAACAATTAAAAATTCACATTGAGTAGTACTGAAGAAACTGACCATGGTCTTCGATTTAAGAGGGAAACCACAGAGAAAGTTGTTCAGGTTGGTTGGGGGGAGGGTGGCTGGTTCTGAGCCCTGTCCTCCAGTCCCAACCCCCAGATTACCTCATCCAGTGACACGCAACAACACTATTAAGTAACTCCTGTATTTTTTCACGTTTTTACTAGTTACTTATTCAGTTTTCTGTCAAGTAAAAGACGCCTTTCACGCAATATTGTGAGGTATGGATTACACGTACAAGCATCAGTGCCGTAGTAGCAACCGTGCTGTGGCATTCAGTAGATACAGTACGTATTAAGAGTCAAGATAAGACGAAACAAACATCCGGCGTATTAGCATCTGTATCTTTTGAGCACAAACATCTCCAAAAGCTACCATGTTCGGTATGCATGAACTAAGAGTGATGCATGACAAGGAAAGCGTTAGTGTATTCTAGGTCAACACCAAATTGCAGAATGTTTCGAGTTATAAATGAGAATATTCTACAGTAGGCGCACCATTTTAGGAAACTGAACAATAACCACTTTTCAGAAATTATCTGACGCCGTTAAACTATTTCTAGTAGTTTCTAATCACAAACACTATGTTTTAATCAAAAGGAGCTCCACGTCGTACCGTTTAGAAAATTCATACAAATTCATTGAAAATATGTGATCCACAATTGTGCTGCCATAAACGGTAGTCAATGTCTTGAAACCTGTTAATCTAACTGCTATAGACATTCTCGAACTGTTTACTTCCTATGTATTCGATGAGAGGTTATTTTATTTTATGTAGATTGCATAGGGTGGCCAAAATGAAAGAGGCCTTACACCTTGTAAACAACATACAGACTATTCGCTCATTTATTGTAAATACAGAATATAAAGTAGTAAATTATTATTATGAGAAACAACGTAATGAACATTCAGTAGGTCGGTAGTTCACAGTAGGTGCTGAAAATATTCATCATAAACCTCGATACACAACTCAGCACGTTTTGGAAACTTTTGTCAATTCATTTGGTCTAATTTCCGCAATCGCATTTCAGTGTTTGTTTTCAGCTCTTCAATTGCACACGGGTTGTTACTATATAATTTACTCCTTAAATTACGCCACAGTTAAAAATCACAGATAGACAGATCGGGCCATCTGCCAGGCCATAAACCTAAATAAACTGTTAAGTTCTTCTCCGAAAGCTTTATGGACGTATGACATTGAAAACCGTGGAGTATGGGTCGTAGCACCATCTTGCTGGAAAAACGCATCCCTTCTTTCTTCCTCAGTTACCTGTGCTATGAATGGTTGAAACAATTCCGTTACATGCACTTTAGAGCTGTTAAAGAAAATAGGGCAGACAATCCATTGCCCTAAAACTGTACTCCAAATGCGTGCCTTTAAATCATGCAGAGGCATCTAAAAACGCTCACTGGGATTGTCTCCTGACCACTAGCGTGTGTTTTGGGAGTTCAATTATCCGCCAAGGTGAAAACATGCTTCGTCTGAGCTGAAGTAAAGATTTGGATTAGATAACCATCAGCGACTTGAATGAGTAACCATTCACAAAACGTTGTGGTTCTGCGTAATTCGTAGCTTCTAATGCTTGCATCAGTTTACTTCGTATGCTGACATATTTGAAAGCTTCATGTTCTGACATGACGTTGGTTTGATATTAGTTGGGAGTACAGATGTCTAGTTGATTTCCGTGGACTTCTTATCATAGTGTCGTTAACAAGTTAAATATTTTCTGGCGAACAAATTTTCTTTATACGGTTACGTTTTGCGTTAGCGACAGAACCTGTTGCTCCAAATTTAGGATCTATTTCTGCACAAAACTTTTTGCAGGAGCAGCTGTCTCTGGATATTTTATCGTGAACCTTTCATTTAAAACGATTTACATCCTAAATAAGTTTCAACAATGGACACTCTTTGGTTCGACTGCTTTAAACGGACTACTGAGAACGTAGCAATAATCACTAAATCGCCACTCGACATCACGTGATCCCGCTCGAGCGCCGCCCTAGTACTCAGAAATAAACTCAGATAGCTTCAAATATCACGGTCAAAATAACAAGGGACCTCCTTGTCGTGGTCAACCAGTACAGCGTCCGATAATTAAATTTAAGGACTGAGTCTGCATCCGTACATCCACAGACGCATTCTGAAATGAAAAGAAGAACAGGAAAACGGTTGCTTAGCGCATCTATGACGACGAGGCCATTGGTGACGGTCGTTGGAGAACAAACGTCGGGAAGGAAATCAATCTCACTTTTTTCGAAGAACCTACCCCCGCATTAGCCTAAATCGATTCAACGTAACAACAGGGGACATAAGACTTGTTGTTCAGTTCAGGATTTGGAAATGAGTCCAGTGTCTTGAGCAATGTGCCACCTATCTCGGCGGTGCATCTGAAGTCATTACGGTCATCGTCAGGCAATATGATGGCGACAGTTGAAACATAATTCGTTCACACTTGTTCTAAGTCCGATGCCCGACAGTCGTTAGACATATAGCTACTATACACTTCGTAGCTGAAAGCGCAAAGCCGTAACAAATACAGCGTGTTAAGCCTTTAAGCGTTTTATGCTTTCTACTAACAGTCAATACAGACAGGAAAAAGCTGTAAGCAGTTACTGTTTTTAATTGTTAACGTTTGCCTTTCATAACAACGCTTTTCAGAGGGAGAGTGCCAACGTCAGATGATGTCAGCCCACCAGACGTACAGTTAAAATGAGTAACTATGACACGTTTTCGTTTTCTTACTCAGCTGCATTATCAGTTAAAATCACAGAACTGCAGACAGGAATTTGGTTGTATTTGGAATTAAATGGTTCAAATGGCTCTGAGCACTATGGGACTTAACTTCTGAGGTCATCAGTCCCCTAGAACTTAGAACTACTTAAACCTAACTAACCTAAGGACATCACACACATCCAGGCCCGAGGCAGGATTTGAACCTGCGACCGTAGCAGTCACGCGGTTCCAGACTGCGCCTAGAATCACACGGCATTTGGAATTAACAGTAGCTCTCTCTCTCTCTTTCACCGGCATTTTTTTATTGGTCAGCACTGTAGCAGAAACTTTAGTTTAAATTATTTTATTTCCTTGTCGTGTCTTAACTCTCCTCACATGTCGGCGTGTGGTGGCAGATCGACGAAAAGTGGACTGCACCAGTTCTAGTGCACTGTAATTGTTACAGTGCACAAAGTATAACTCTCCTGTCCGGATTTACGTAGCTTGTACAATCAAATACCAAGTTTGGTTTATTACGTACTATGTCCTAACAGAACAAATAGTCCTGTCACGGAAAAGCCACGTATGACACTACCGTCCGCTACTGCTATACCATATCCTTAAAGTTGGAGGCAGTTTGTAAAATGGAACTACTTTGTTAGAGTAATTATGGTATAAAGCAACAGAGCAGTGTTACCCTCTGAGAGGAATTTTGTTATGTTGACCGTGATATACCTAACGGAGGTGGCGTATCGGAAGCGAAAGTCAAAAATACGTAAATATTTAAACAGTAATAAATAATATTTAACCTATCCACACTGTTTAAAGGATAAAGAAAACTGTCTCCAGCCTAATTAGTCAAGAGAATGATTAACATTCTTGTTCAAGAAAATAGTTATTAGTAACTTTAACGTACAAAGACAACCAATACTTTACCACACGCGAGTGCAATGAACTCTGACACCTGCATATGTCAACGTTAAGATTGGAAGTAACAGCTAGAGCAGCAAAAACTATTTGCAAAAATATAACAGATAACGAAACACTATTACTTTCAGGGCTTATTCAAACTGAATAAGCTTTATAACATTTCTATTAATATTCACTGCAGAATCATAAATAGGACATAGGTTAAGTGTTATTATTCAAACACTTTCCTAGTTGACATAAATTTATTAATGTAGTTCATTGCAAAATTATGAACTGGTCACAGGTTAAGTCTCTCTTAGCTAAATACTTTTCTATTTAGGGTGGAAGTTAAATGGAATCCACTAACAGATTACTTTTCATTTTTTTTAATAAGAAGTTACTGTTTTCATAGATAGTTTTCTTTCTATTACTCGTTATGCAGTACGAGCACAATAGGCAAACTGTCGATCCTGTTACAACATTAACATGCACTTTTATATCTCAGAAGAAACAAGTACTTAGCAAGCATGAGTATATAACTTTCCACTATTGCAGTTTTCCACTTTTGCTTCAGTGAGACACAATGTTGACAAATTTGCAAGAAGCTGACTCACCTTTTTAAAATTTACTTGAAGCTTTCATTTTTTCCACAAACTAGGACACTCGGTAATCATAGTTCAAATGGAGAGGAACCTTAGAGATGTTGTGATAGAGAAAAAATCAAGGTAGGTACATAAATTCAGTTATAAGTTACCTTATATTTGTGCACACTAACACATCCAATAAGCTGATTCTTCACTGTACATTATTATAGTGTTCCGTTGCAGTGATTGCGCAATGTGGTCGCGATTGCATGTTACTAGGTGGATTTGCAGGTATAATTGCTGGACTCTGTCATTTCTTGGTGGCAATGATAATTCCAGAATATTTCCAGCTCTTCACCCATCCATCCGAGGCATTGGAAAGCGTCAGGAAAAGCCTCTCGGAACCAGCACAATATACAACTTTTACATGGGCAGTTCACAGTTTGGTAGCTCGTCCCCGACTGTTTCTTTGTTCCACCTTTCTATCCATACCAACCACATTTTGCGCGCGCTACACAGTTCCGTTCCCGAGGGGAACCACACTATCTTTTACATATAACATAACTAAGAATCCTAAGTGAAGGTCAGCAGTTTACATAACAACAAACAAACATTTTTAACAAAACAGAACCTTTGCACATATTAACATTTCTAAAAAAATTATTTAAACAAAATTACAATTATATACAGTAAGTTTTGTCTCCCGCCAAATGAGACAAGGAATTTAAATGATAGATACACTGCATTGCATAGAATCAAACCATGACATCAAATTTTTTTTACACAGAAAAGAATAAACACTCTCATGATATCGATTCAACCCAACAACATTTACAGATACTCAATGTTATAACATTAAACCAAAACAAAAGGTAACATAAATCCGTGCAGCATTAGAGCTATGGTGTTACAAACGGAAGAACGTTTTCTTCATAAGCTGCTTCCGAGTGCATCAGCACCAATTCTACACTGCCAGTTAACCTACTTGTTTTGGAAATTCGACTTAGTTCACAACCGACTCTGCATCCTTTACTAGTGTAAACGACGGACATTGCACTCTCGAGTCACATCGTTGTCGCCATCTCCTGGTTTGCGAGACTTAGGGTCGGAATAACATTTTCTCGAAATTTTGCAGGTTCATTTACCCATGTATGAGCAACTCCTATAAATCCATCCTCAGAAATCACGTTGAGTGCTATGTGGTGAGTATTTAGCATGTGGATGCTGGGGTCACAGAGTGAAGCATTGTTTGAGGGTAAATCAATAAATGAAACTGTATATTCTAAACTCACAAATGTTTACATTGAGAAAAATGCGAAACTCGAAATCACATGTTGAAAACTTAAATGTCTAACCATTGCAATTTTGGCTTTAGTGACAAAATTAGATTTATAGACGAAAATGTAAAAACATGGACTTACTTTTTCTGTTTTCGTTCACTAATGTATATTGTATTCTTGGGTAAATCATCATTGAGAAAGAAAGTGTCAGTTGCACACAAGCGTATAATAAGGATAATATGTGGTGTCCTCTCTAGAAGCTCTTCTAGACACACCTTAAACAGTTCGACACTTTGACAACTCCCTCATAGCATACTTAACTCATTATACAATCCGTTGTCAACAATTACTTACTTTTAGAAAACAACAGTAACATTCATAAACACAATAAATGAAGGAGAAATGAATTACATTACTATTCTCTCAGTCTTAGTGCCGCACAGAAAGGAGTGATCTATTCAACCTAAAATACCTTTGAACACGTGCTTACAGATGTAGGGAATGTAATAGATAACAGAATTAGCTTCGAACAGAAATTGAAATCACGTTTTCTGGACAAATCCTTCGCGCGCGCGCGCGTGTGAGTGTGATGTTAAGAGAGAGAGGGAGAGAGGTTAAACTTAAGCAATTACGATCTCGTGGGGCTGGAAGCTTTTGACGTTTTCTCAGTTTTTGAAAACTAAATTTGGATTTTTAAGAACTTCGCCTTTTACTGCAACACTCAACATATTTCTGTTTTTTGTTCTTTAACAATGAAAGCATGCTAAACTACACAAATACATCATTCCGAGTGAAACAATTTAAAGGCAGCAGTAACAACAAAATACAAACGCAGATATTGTAGTGTCTAGGTAACAGATAAGAAACCCCTATCCCTGTATAATATTTTACGGAATCTTATTGAGACCCACTGAAAATGACAACATGTCTGAGTAAAAAACAGAAAAAATACATTGTATTTTGTAGACAATGGAGTTTTTAAAAACTTAAATTTTATACTTAGTTATAAATCACTGTCTGTTGATAAAACCATAGGCTGAGTTAATCGTGTAAATGGTCAGCATGCTGCCATATTTTTTAGTGAGCAAATGTACTATAATTGTAAAACTGACATGTTCCACACCACAGCAGGAGGTCGCAGTCATGAGACGTTTATTATGACACTAAAGCTAGAAGTATCCGAAAGGGCTGCAAGAGAACGATGAAGTTTTCAAAATACAATATTGCCGTCCACGTATGCCATATAATAACCGAATGCTCATCTGTGGGCAACTTCAGACGCCGGGTGATCATTCTGCTAAACGTCTTTCAATAGCAGTGGGTAGCACGTCAGAGAGCATCAATCCAGGTACGTGTGGAAGTGGCTGACTCACTGCCAGCTCATCTGTCTGTTGCGTGTGCTGCAGGCGGCGACTGCACGAAACGCTGGAACGTTGCCATAACGATGTGACGCAACTGTGTACAGATATTTCATTTCCCACTCCGCAGCCTCTACAAATTGTATACATTTCTTTTGTCATATTTGTACACGGTTATTACAATATTGACCATGAGGCCGTTGCGCGCGCAATTTCAAGCGCCCCGCCAAAGACGGTGTCGTCAAACGTGTCTTCCGTTTGGTTTCCTAAAACTGAACACAATAGCGATGCAAAAATCCGACGTGGGACAGTAGAAAGGATCGAGCCCGAGCCAAAGGCTAAGCGGTATCGTCCACTAAGAGAACAATTGATGTTGTTGTTGTTGTTGTGGTCTTCAGTCCTGAGACTGGTTTGATGCAGCTCTCCATGCTACTCTATACTGTGCAAGCTTCTTCATCTCCCAGTACCTACTGCAACCTACATCCTTCTGAATCTGCTTAGTGTATTGATCTCTTGGTCTCCCTCTACGATTTTTACCCTCCACGCTGCCCTCCAATGCTAAATTTGTGATCCCTTGATGCCTCAAAAAATGTCCTACCAACCGATCCCTACTTCTAGTCAAGTTGTGCCACAAACTTCTCTTCTCCCCAATCCTATTGAATACCTCCTCATTAGTTACGTGATCTACCCACCTTATCTTCAGCATTCTTCTGTAGCACCACATTTCGAAAGCTTCTATTCTCTTCTTGTCCAAACTGGTTATCGTCCATGTTTCACTTCCATACATGGCTACACTCCATACAAATACTTTCAGAAACGACTTCCTGACACTTAAATCTATACTCGATGTTAACAAATTTCTCTTCTTCAGAAACGATTTCCTTGCCATTGCCAGTCTACATTTTATATCCTCTCTACTTCGACCATCATCAGTTATTTTACTCCCTAAATAGCAAGACCCCTTTACTACTTTAAGTGTCTCATTTCCTAATCTAATCCCCTCAGCATCACCCGATTTAATTCGACTACATTCCATTATCCTCGTTTTGCTTTTGTTGATGTTCATCTTATACCCTCCTTTCAAGACACTGTCCATTCCGTTCAACTGCTCTTCCAAGTCCTTTGCTGTCTCTGACAGAATTACAATGTCATCGGCGAACCTCAAAGTTTTTACTTCTTCTCCATGAATTTTAATACCTACTACGAATTTTTCTTTTGTTTCCTTTACTGCTTGCTCAATATACAGAGTGAATAACATCGGGGAGAGGCTACAACCCTGTCTCACTCCTTTCCCAACCACTGCTTCCCTTTCATGCCCCTCGACTCTTATAACTGCCATCTGGTTTCTGTACAAATTGTAAATAGCCTTTCGCTCCCTGTATTTTACCCCTGCCACCTTCAGAATTTGAAAGAGAGTATTCCAGTTAACGTTGTCAAAAGCTTTCTCTAAGTCTACAAATGCTAGAAACGTAAATTTGCCTTTTCTTAATCTTTCTTCTAAGATAAGTCGTAAGGTTAGTACTGCCTCACGTGTTCCAACATTTCTACGGAATCCAAACTGATTTTCCCCGAGGTCCGCTTCTACCAGTTTCTCCATTCGTCTGTAAAGAATTCGCGTTAGTACTTTGCAGCTGTGACTTATTAAATTGATAGTTCGGTAATTTTCACATCTGTCAACACCTGCTTTCTTTGGGATTGGAATTATTATATTCTTCTTGAAGTCTGTGGGTATTTCGCCTGTCTCATACATCTTGCTCACCATATGGTAGAGTTTTGTCATGACTGGCCCTCCCAAGGCCATTAGTAGTTCTAATGGAATGTTGTCTACTCCCGGGGCCTTGTTTCGACTCAGGTCTTTCAGTGCTCTGTCAAACTCTTCACGCAGTATCTTATCTACCATTTCTTCTTCATCTACATCCTCTTCCATTTTCACAATATTGTCCTCAAGTACATCGCCCTTGTATAAACCCTCTATATACTCCTTCCACCTTTCTGCCTTTCCTTCTTTGCTTAGAACTGGTTTGCCATCTGAGCTCTTGATACTCATACAAGTGGTTCTCTTCTCTCCAAAGGTCTCTTTAATTTTCCTGTAGGCAGTATCTATCTTACCCCTAGTGAGATAAGCGTCTACATCCTTACATTTGTCCTCCAGCCATCCCTGCTTAGCCATTTTGCACTTCCTGTCGATCTCATTTTTGAGACATTTGTATTCCTTTTTGCCTGCTTCATTTACTGCATTTTTATATTTTCTCCTTTCGTCAATTAAATTCAATATTTCTTCTGTTACCCAAGGACTTCTATTAGCCCTCGTCTTTTTACCTACTTGATCCTCTGCTGCCTTCACTACTTCATCCCTCAAAGCTACCCATTCTTCTTCTACTGTATTTCTTTCCCCCATTCCTGTCAATTGTTCCCTTATGCTCTCCCTGAAACTCTCTACAACCTCTGGTTCTTTCAGTTTATCCAGGTCTCATCTCCTTAAATTCCCGCCTTTTTGCAGTTTCTTCAGTTTCAATCTGCAGTTCATAACCAATAGATTGTGGTCAGAATCCACATCTGCCCCTGGAAATGTCTTACAATTTAAAACCTGGTTCCTAAATCTCTGTCTTACCATTATGTAATCTATCTGATACCTTTTAGTATCTCCAGGATTCTTCCACGTATACAACCCTCTTTCATGATTCTTAAACCAAGTGTTAGCTATGATTAAGTTATGCTCTGTGCAAAATTCTACAAGGCGACTTCCTCTTTCATTTCTTCCCCCCAATCCATATTCACCTACTATGTTTCCTTCTCTCCCTTTTCCTACTGACGAATTCCAGTCACCCATGACTATTAAATTTTCGTCTCCCTTCACTACCCGAATAATTTCTTTTATATCGTCATACATTTCATCAATTTCTTCATCATCTGCAGAGCTAGTTGGCATATAAACTTGTACTACTGTAGTAGGCATGGGCTTTGTGTCTATCTTGGCCACAATAATGCGTTCACTATGCTGTTTGTAGTAGCTAACCCGCACTCCTATTTTTTTATTCATTATTAAACCTACTCCTGCATTACCCCTATTTGATTTTGTATTTATAACCCTGTAGTCACCTGACCAGAAGTCTTGTTCCTCCTGCCACCGAACTTCACTAATTCCCACTATATCTAACTTTAACCTATCCATTTCCCTTTTTTATATTTTCTAACTTACCTGCCCGATTAAGGGATCTGACATTCCACGCTCCGATCCGTAGAATGCCAATTTTCTTTCTCCTGATAACGACGTCCTCTTGAGTAGTCCCCGCCCAGAGATCCGAATGGGGGACTATTTTACCTCCGGAATATTTTACCCAAGAGGACGCCATCATCATTTAATCATACAGTAAAGCTGCATGCAATTGATACTGCAGTTAAAATCTTCTGGGTTATTAGGCCTCGTCATATTTCTACTAAAATGATCGACGTTTCGACTCCTCTGGTGCGATCTTCCTCAGGATCTTCTGGTGTCCACTACTGCTAGTGGATCCCAGCAGAGGGGTCGAAAAGTCGATCATTTTAGTAGAAATATGACGCGGCCTAATAACCCAGAAGATTTTAACTTCAGTGACAACGGCAATCGTCCGGAACCGCGTGACAGCTGCCTCGGGCATGGTCGTGTGTGATGTCCTTAGGTTAGTTAGGTTTAAGTAGTTATAAGTTCTAGGGGACTGATGAAAAAAATGGTGCAAATAGCTCTGAGTACTATGGGACTTAGCATCTGAGGTCATCAGTCCCCTAGAACTTGTAACTACTTAAACATGACTAACCTGATCGGCTCGGTCACCATGGCCGGCGGGACTGATGACCTCAGATGTTAAGTCCCATAGTGCTCAGAGCCATTTGAACCATTTTTTTGCTCAGGGCCATTTGAACTATTTTTTGACAACGGCCACGAAAGCCTGCAGAATTGCGTAACTGATACTGCGTCCAGCGGGCCGCTTGAATTTGTGCACACAACGACCCGATTGGCTAATTTCAATGTTAATTAACTCGTATCGATTTTTTTTTCTGAACAATTATTCCTCCGCATGACCTACCCTGCAATATCCTTGGAAGCTTTTCAGACGGTTTCTGACCTTAATTTTATATAACATTTTCGAGAACAGCGACCTTGTTGTGATAAAATTATTTAAAGGCAGTCTTGACAGCAAATAATGGAGAAGTGTTATGAGTGGAACAGTGAATTGTATCTATGCTTTATAGATCTAGAAAAGGCACATGACCAGGTTCCTAGGAGGGAGTTATTGTCTGTTCTACGAGATTATGGAATAGGAGGCAAACTTTTGCAAGCAATTAAAGGTCTTTACATGGATAGTCAGACAGCAGTTAGAGTTGACGGTAAATTGAGTTCATGGTTCAGAGTAGTTTGAGGGGTAAGACAAGGCTGCAACCTGTCTCCACTGTTGTCATATTATTTATGGATCATATGTTGAAAACAATAGACTGGCTGGGTGAGATTAAGATATGTGAACACAAGATAAGCAGTCTTGCATATGCGGATGACTTAGTTGTGATGGCAGATTCGATTGAAAGTTTGCAAAGTAATATTTCAGAACTAAATCAGAAATTTAAGGACTATGGTATGAAGATCAGCATCTTCAAAACGAAAGTGATGTCAGTGGGAAAGATATATAAACGGATTGAGTGCCTAATAGGAGGAACAAAGTTAGAACAGGTGGACGGTTTCAAGTACTTAGCATGCATATTCTCACAGGATGGCAACATAGTGAAAGAACTGGAAGCGAGGTGTAGCAAAGCTAATGCAGTGAGCGCTCAGCTACGATCTACTCTCTTCTGCAAGAAGGAAGTCAGTACCAAGCCTAAGTTATCTGTGCATCGTTCAATCTTTCGACCAACTTTGTTGTATGGGAGCGAAAGCTGGGTGGATTCAGGTTACCTTATCAATAAGGTTGAGGTTACGGATATGAAAGTAGCTAGGATGATTGCAGATACTAGTAGATGGGAACAGCGGCAGGAGGGTGTCCACAATGAGAAAATCAAAGAAAAACTGGGAATAAACTCTATAGATGTAGCAGTCAGGGCGAACAGGCTTAGATGGTGTGGTCATGTTACACGCATGGGAGAAGCAAGGTTACCCAAGAGACTCATGGGTTCAGCAGTGGAGGGTAGGAGGAGTCGGGGAAGACCAAGAAGAAGGTACCTGGATTCGGTTAAGAATGATTTTGAAGTAATAGGCTTAACATCAGAAGAGGCACCAATGTTAGCACTGAATAGGGGATCATGGAAGAATTTTATAAGGGGGACTATGCTCCAGACTGAACGCTGAAAGGCATAACCAGTCTTAAACGATGATAATGATGATGATGAGTCTTGATGGCAGCCGATGTTAACTTCTGGCCGGTTTCGGCCTTTAAATTACAGGCCATCATCAGAGTTTCCACTGTAATAATAAAAGTAACAGTGCTATATTACACAGAGAGGCCAATGTTATAAAAGTATACTTTAAACCGATGTATCATTACCAATCGTGATGACGGCGATGGCGCCTAACCCGCTATGCATGGCTCAGTCACTGTAACTGATGCTGATGGCTAGGCAGCCACGAGTTTTGCAGGGAAGACAGAGGGCGCTCCGGAGCTTAAGGCATCGCCGCCGGCCAATGAGGAAAGACTTCCGTGTAATTTGAGTCTTCATTCTCAAATATTTATCATTTAAATTTAATTAATCAAGAAATGACTTTGTATTCATTTATGGTTCATAATTCTTGTTACATCCAGTCTCACACGGTGCCTGACAATCTAGTGTAATTCGTTAACCGAGGTCTAGAGCGTCGTCTGGATGAAATAATTAGCACTATAAGATAGTTAGCTCTATAGGTACTGCTACTTATTCATAATGAAACCAAATGCATGGCGTATTAAAACGAAATGTATAGCCGGCCGATGTGGCCGAGCGGTATCTAGGCGCTACAGTCTGGAACCGCGCGACCGCTACGGTCGCAGGATCGAATCCTGCCTCGGGCATGGATGTGTGTGATGTTCTTAGGTTAGTTAGGTTTAAGTAGTTCTAAGTTCTAGGGGACTTATGACCAAAGCAGTTAAGTCCCATAGTGCTCAGAGCCATCTGAACCATTTTTGAACGAAATTTATACATATTGACTTATTTGTATTAGTAGCCAGTTGTTAACATGAAGTCTTCTCAACACACTAGAAAGAACTAAATACATTGTTGTATATATGCCATAGTTTGTGCCTGTAATAACATATTGCGACACCGTTTCCATGGAGACATCCACGTTGATATGTCTGTCAGTTGGCAAAGATGTACTTGACACTTGTATAACACTGAAGGTCGATATCTCTCCTCAAAGATAAAAGGACCGTTGTTTACAGAATCGGCGCCGGTTTAGTCACATTATGTTACTGTGGATAATCTGCAATACAACACTGTTCACGAGAGGAAACGCTTTATAACGAATAATTTAGGAACATTTGGGGCTTAGTATGAAAATGTATCTTAAGAAGAACAGTAAAATTCTGCAATTTATGTATATATGTCATTTGTAAAATCGTTGACCTTACTGATATTATAAATTAATATTTCTGCGACTGTTTCACGTTTTATATCAGGAGAGAGTGACAACTATTAGAATAATGGGGTAAGTTTGTAAGATAACATTAGTTTCTATATCTAGTATAGAACTGTTACTTTTGTTATTACAGTGGAAACTATGGCCCGTAGTTAAAAGGCAGAAACCGGTAACGAGTCAACATCGGTTGCGATCAAGACTGCTTTGAAATAATGTTTCTGATCAAAGTGTATATCTGTCACCACATACACCACTGGCCATGAAAATTGCTACACCACGAAGATGAAGTGCTACAGACGCGAAATTTAACGCACAAATGGCGAAGATGCTGTGATATGAAAATGATTAGCATTTCAGAGCATCCACAATAGGTTGGCGCCGTTGGCGACACCTACAACGTGCTGACATGAAAGTTTCCAATCGATTTCTCATACACAAATAGCAGTTGATCGGCGTTGCCTGGTGAAACGTTGTTGTGATGCCTCGTGTAAGGAGGAGAAATGCGTACCATCACGTTTCCGACTTTGATAAAGGTCGGATTGTAGCCTATCGCGATAGCAGTTTATCGTATGGCGACATTTCTGCTCGCGTTGGTCGAGATCCAATGACTGTTAGCAGAATATGAAATCGGTGGGTTCAGGAGCGTAATACGGAACGCCGTGCTGGATCCCAACGGCCTCGTATCACTAGCAAGTCGAGATGACAGGCATCTTATCCGCATAGCTGTAACGGATTGTGCAGCCACGTCTCGATCCCTGAGTCAACAGATGGGGACGTTTGCAAGACAACAATTATCTGCACGAACAGTTCGACGACGTTTGCAGCATCATGGACTATCAGCTCGGAGACCATGGCTGCGGTTACCCTTGACGCTGCATCACACACAGGAGCGCCTGCGATGGTGTACTCGACAACGAACCTGGGTGCACGAATGGCAAAACGTCATTTTTTCGGATGAATCCAGGTTCTGTTTACAGCATCGTGATTCCGCATCCGTGTTTGGAGACATCGTGGGGAACGCACATTGGAAGCGTGTATTCGTCATCGCCATACTGGCGTATCACCCGGCGTGATTGTATGGAGTGCTATTGGTTACACGTCTCGGTCATCTCTTCTTCGCATTGACGGTGCTTCGAACAGTGGACGTTACATTTCAGATGTGTTACGACCCGTGGCTCTACCCTTCATTCGATCCCTGCGAAACCCTACATTTCAGCAGGATAATGAACGACCGCATGTTGCAGGTCCTGTACGGGCCTTTCTGCATACAGAAAATGTTCGACTGCTGCCCTGGCCAGCACATTCTCCAGATCTCTCCCCAAATGAAAACGTCTGGTCAATGGCGGCCGAGCAACTGGCTCGTCACAATACTCCAGTAGCTACTCTTGATGAACTGTAGTATCGTGTTGAAGCTGCATGGGCAGCTGTACCTCTACACGCCATCCAAGCTCTGTCTGACTCAATGCCCAGGCGTATCAAGTCCGTTATTACGGCCAGAGGTGGTTGTTGTGGGTACTGATTTCTCAGGATGTATCCATCCAAATTGCGTGAAAATGTAATCACATATCTGTTCTAGTATAATATATTTGTCCAAAGAATACCCGTTTATCATCTGCATTTCTTCTTGGTGTAGCAATTTTAATGACCAGTAGTGTATTAGTGTATTATGAAATGAAGTCACACGCTGTATTTTCTGTTTCTTTGTGAAGGCTGATCTCAGGAACTACTATAGAGATCTTGATACGGTTCACGAGGACAGTTTGTGTATGTAATTTGTTACCTCTATACAAGACAAGTCGTTCAACCAAAGATATTTGTTGCTACTCGAGTAGAGCCGAGGCAGTTCGCTTGTAGATTAAAATAGCGTAAGAATTATTATTTTTGCTTTCTAGACCTTGAATTTATTGACTAATTGGCCACCCTGGATTGGGCACTAGGTTACTGGCCAGTAACAACTGATAATTTTTCTTCTACATTTAATCTGTCTTACAACTGATCTCAATTGGATGCTCTCCACTTTCCTCTACACTGTCCCATTGACTTAAGAAGTGAAGTACCTGAGCCGGCCGGAGTGGCCGTGCGTTTCTAGACGCTACAGTCTGGAGCCGAGCGACCGCTACGGTTGCAGGTTCGAATCCTGCCTCGGGCGTGAATGTATGTGATGTTCTTAGGTTAGTTAAGTTTTATTAGTTCTAAGTTCTAGGCGACTGATGACCTCAGAAGTTAAGTCGCATAGTGCTCAGTGCCATTTTAACCATTTTTGAAGTACCTGAAATCGTATGAAAAGCATAATGTATGCAACAACTAATTGATGTTAGTGCTAAATGAAAGATGCAACTTCACCCACACGAGACACATAAATATAGAATCGTGTTCTAGATTGCCTTGCAGTGGGACACGACATTTAGCACGAGTTGGCACGCTTTTATACATAAAGCATTGGCGGTAGGTGAGATGACTTGTTATCGTCCTATGCCGCATAATGTGGGGGCGGTAGTTAGAAGGCAGTGAGGTTCTATTGAGCAGCAACATTCCTGAGGAAGAAGCTTCTTTGTTAACAGTTTCCAAAGACTAGCTGCTGCAGTATATGCTGTGGTCTCGTTTCAGCTTGTTTCGGGAATACAGGAATACCGATGCAAGGCATTTGCTTCTCGTGGTAGGATATCATTGGATGTCCAGAGATTGACGAAATTCTATATCGACAGGAAAACTTGACTGCCTAACGAACGTGCACACTACATACTGGACTTTCTGTCATACTACCAATGCTATTGTCAACAGCGTTTGAAAAAGTTTTCACATTGTACAGGAGGGGAAAATGATTGAAATTTACGGGTTTATCCTCGCGTTAGGACAACAAAAAGCAACAAGGTCTCTTCAAATAGCAGTCTAATAGAACTCAGATCGCTCTCTTGGTTGAAAGTATCCAGTCAGCACTAATGGTCGGCGCCCAGGTCCATGTGGTATTAGTTGGAATGGTTCTATTATATAAGGGCATGCTTTTAGAACAGATATGGAGATGGAATTTGCTGATCGAAGCCGATAGTCTGACCACCTACAAGTTTGTGATCACAGACGTGAAATAAAGAAACTTATTCTACACTTTCTGTATCACCGTTCCATTCGCGACAATGTCGCAGCTTGTTACTTGACAATGCCAGAAAAGTGTCGTGAATTGCTAGACGACCTGCAGAGGAACGATGTTGGGTGTAAGGTCTGGCAGCTGCCTTTCAACTTAAATAAATGTGTAGTAGGTGTACATAAATAGATGGAAAGACCTACTGCTGTTCGATTACACTATTGGCGATGAATTAATGGAGACGGTGACAACCGTAAAATACCTAGAAGTAGCCATCCGGAGGAACAAAAAGTAAAAAATGGTTCAAATGGCTCTGAGCACTATGGGACTTAACTTCTGTGGTCATCAGTCCCCTAGAACTTAGAACTACTTAAACCTAACTAACCTAAGGACATCACACACATCCATGCCCGAGGCAGGATTCGAACCTGCGACCGTAGCAGTCGCGCGGTTCCGGACTGAGCGCCTTAACCGCGAGACCACCGCGGCCGGCGAACAAAAAGTAGAACGAACACATAGAACTAATTATAAGCAAAGCAGATACAAAGCTGAGAGTCACTGCAATAGTCCTAAGGAAATGTAACCCATCCACAAAAGAAGTTGCTAGCAAAACATTATACGCATTCTTGAAAATTGCTGTTTAGTCTGGGACACATACCAGGTAACATTAACAGCGAAAATAGAGATAAGATCCTTAAAAGAGCACTACTTTTCGTGAATGGTTAGTTTAGTATGTCCGAGAGTGTTTCGAGAAAGCGTTTCGACAATGCGCAAAAAGCTCCAGTGGCAGACGCTTCAACAGAGGTTTCCTGAACCATCGAAAGGTTTACTGTTAAAAGTCACAGAACTTACGTTAGAGCAAGAATAAGGCAGAATATTACTGCCTTTCAGATACATCTCGCAATATGATGGCCACGGGAAATTCTGAGACATTTGAGCTACGGAAGTTGATCGACAATCGATCTTTTCATGCACTATTTGAATATAGAACAGGGAAGGGGGAAAATGATAATGATTCTAGAATTACCCTCCATCACTCACCATAAGGTATTTTTTGGGGTATAGATGTAGATATGTGAACCCCTTTTGGTTTTCTGGTGACAGTTTACTCTTTGCCTCCGGTGCAAGTAAATTTCGACAACGTACGGAAGGACTTAACAGGACAAGTTTCAGAGTAAAACTGTGAATCATTTACAATAAGCCTGAAATTACAACGAATATATAGGAAAGAAAACTGTACGAATTAACAATGAAGACATGTAACCAGCTGGTGAGTCTTTCTAATTAGTGTAACTCAAGACAACGATGGCTCGAAAGCAAAAGAAATAAACCAAAGGGTAAAAATGCTCTGCAGTGCTTTTTATAAACTAAATGCAATTTTCAAAACAAAGCTTTTAGCATGTGTGAAACAGAAAGTTTTAAATCTATGCACTAAAGGAGTCTGACTTATGGAATTAAGTCATAGACTCTGATTCGGAAAACCATTCAAAAACTGAGAATTATGCAGCGAGCAACTGAGAAGTAGAACTGTGTTGGAGCCTTATTTTTTTTGTTGAGTCATCATTGTTCTGACTGGTTTGAAGCGGCTCACCACGAATTCCTCTTCTGTACCAACCGTTTCATCTCAGAATGACACTTGCAACCTACGTCCTCAATTATTTGCTGGATGTATCCCAAGCTTGTCTTCCTCTACAGTTTTTACCCTCTGTAGCTCCCTCTTGTACCAAGGAAGTTATTCTCTTATCTGCTAAAAGATGTCCTATTATCCTGTCCCTTCTTGCTGTCAGTGTTTTCTATATATTCCTTTCCTCGCTGTTTCTACGGAAACCTCTAGCCTATCAGTCCACCTAATTTTCAACAATCTTCTGCCTCAGCACATCTCAAATGCATTTAGAGTCTCTTCTCTTCCTGCTTTCCCACAGTCCATCTCTCACTGTCATACAATACTGTGCTCCAGACGCACATTCTCACAAATTTCTTCCTCAAATTGATACTATATGACTTATCTTGGCCAGGAATGTCCTTTTTGCCAGTGCTGGTATGCTTTCATGTCGTCCTTACTCCGTCCGTCGTGGGTTATTTTGCTACCTAGGTAGCAGAATTCCTTAACCTCATCTACGTCGTGATCACCAGTCATGTTGTTAAGTTTCTCGCTGTTCTTATTTCTGCTACTTTTCATTACTTTCGTCTTTCCTCGATTTACTCTTAGTTCTTATTCTGTACTCACTAGACTATTCATGTCACTCAAGAGATCCTGTAATTCTTCTTCACTGCGCTGAGCATAGCAATGCCATCAGCGAACCTTAACATTGATATCATTTCACCTTGACTTTTAATCCCACCCGTGAATCTTTCTTTTATTTCCATCATTGCTTCTTCGACATATATTGAACAGTAGGCGAGAAAGACTACATCCCTGTCTTACACCCTTCTTAACCCGAGCACCTCGTTCTTGGTGTTTCACTCTTATTGTGCATATTGTGCATATTGTGCATATTGTGCATATTGTGCATATTGTATATTACCATTCTTTCCCTATAGCTTACGTCTATTTTTCTATGGATTTCGAACATCTTACACCATTTTACATTGTCAAGCGCTTTTTCCTCGGTCGAAAAATCCTATGAACATGTCTTGATTTTTCTTCAGTTTTGCTTCCATTATCAATCATAATGTCAGAATTGCTTCTGTGGTGCCTTGATCTTAACTAACCTAAACAGATCCTAAATTTTCTTTTTGATTCTTCGGTTTACCATTGTTGGAAATTGAAAATTTGTGGTAAGATGTTGTGGGACCAAACTGCGGAGGTCATAGGTCCATAAGCTTACACACTATTTAATATAACTGAAATTAACTTACGCTAAGGACAACACACACATACCCATGCCCGAGGAAGAACTCTAACCTCCGACGGGAGGAGCCGCACGAACCGTGACAGGACGCCGAAGACCTCGCGGCTACCCCGCGCGGCTACCATTCTTGTCAGCAACTTAGAAGCAGTAGCTGTTAAGCCGACTGTGCGATAATTCTCGCACTTGTTGGCTATAGAAATCTTGGTAATTGAATCGACGAGTTTTTCCGAAAGCCTCAAGGTATGTAGCCAGTCTCACTAACGTGAATAATCGTCTTGTTGCCACTTCCCCCAAAGATTTTAGAAACTCCTATAGTATGTTATCTATTCTTTCTGTCTTATTTGATTTCGAGTCTTCCAGAGCTATCCTAATACTGGATCCTCTAATTCTTCTCTATCGACTCCTGTTTCTCCTTCTATCACGTCATCAGATAAGTCCTCCTTGTCATTGAGACCCTCATTGTTCTCTTTCCACCCATCCGCTCTCTCCTTTGCATTTAATAGTAGAATTCTTACTGCATTCGTATGTGTTTATTTATCAGTTTCTTCATATTTTTCATTCAGCTTCCTGCACTTCCTGTTTACTTCATTCCTAATTAACTTGTATTTCCGTATTGCTGAATTTCCCGGATCTTCCTTGTTTCGTCGATCAAGCTACCTTTCTTGTACCTACATATTTCTCTCCAACTTCTGCGACTGCCCTTTCTTCGATATGTCCATTCCTCTTCAACTGATCTGCCTACTGAGCTATTCCTTATTGCAGAATCTATAGCTTCAGACAACTGTGAGCATAAGACTTCATTCCGCATTGCTTCTGCATCCCACTTCTTTGGTCACTGATCCTTCCTGATTAGTCTCTTAAACATCTTCCACTTCTTCGTCATTACTAAATTGTGATCTGGCTCTATATCTGCCCCTAGGTACGCCTTACAATCCAATAGCTGTTTCAGAGTCTCTGCCTGACCGTGGTGTAATCTAAGAGAAATCTTACCGTATCTCTCGGCCTTTTCAAAGTATACCTTATCCTATTGTGATTCTTGAACAGAGTATCCTCTATTACCACCTGAAATTTATTGCAGCACTCAATTAGCCATTTTCCTTTCTCATTCCTAACACCAAGCCTATATTCTCCTGTACCCCTTTCTTCTACTCTTTCCCCTAACCGTATTCCAGTCCCGCCTACTATTAGAGATACTAAAACAATCAAATGGATAGAGGAACAGTCAGGTGAAAGTATGGATAAGAAGTTCTCGGGCCATTTCAAGTGAATGAAATTTCACGGGATTTCGGCCAAATAATCCTTCGCTATTTTCAAGCCGTATTACTGCCAGTGGGCTGCTGGTAAGCCCTTACATACACTAGGTGACAGATGTGACGTCTCTGGCGCTCGCGGCACTATTATAAATGTTCATACGGTATCTCGGCGTATTTCACACATCTAAATGCCTGATCCAACCCATAATCTGCTGCGCAAATATTGCATGGATCTCCGCTCCACCAAAGTTCTCGAACTCTTCAAAATCCACGAACGTCATGAACTCCGCATCCGTTTACCGTCCTGCACATTTATCCTCTACCAGCCTATGAATTGCCTATCCTTCATCCACATCCACATCTCCAATACCCCCTCTGATCACCAACCCTGGTATGCTGTCGCGTCTTTAAAAACACGCCCCACCGTCCCTACACCTATACACCTACCATAACCCATCCCAACGCAACTGCAACCAACTCCATCTTTCAGACAACGAGATCTGCATCAGTTTTTATCCCTCCTATCAACTTTAACTCTCCTCATATCAGGACTCCTTCAGCCTTTTCCCTCTCCATGCATCCCGATCCCCTTTCTCTTATTACCACTACCCGACCTACACACCAAAATCCTCCCCACCCTCTATATTTCCCACCTTCTGTCTTCCCAATATCCACCCCAACACCTACTTTCATTTCCGTAGTGTTCCTACCTGACAGACTTCTAGCTTTTCTACCCGCACTCCTCAACGCTATGGGACATATTCTCCCTTCCCAATATACACTCACGTTCAGAAAAGAACAGATCACATTGAACGACTAGATATAGGACGTTCATTTTCACAGGGTACGTACATGAATATGCTCTGCAGAAATGATTAGCATCTGAACCTAGTCGACCCACGAGTTCGAGGTTAACATCGATATCGCGGTGAAACAGCGCCTACCGGTAAAATGTGACAGCGGCTCTCGTTGTCGCTATAAACGGAAGGTAACGGATCAGTGTAACATGCAGGATGTCTCGTAGACGTACGCTCGGACCGTACCGTCAAACCACTGAATTTGAAAGAGGGCGCGTTATTGACATGAGATAATGTGACGCATCGATCCGGGAAATTGCTGCTAGAGGGTGTTTCGGCAGTGCAACGGGTGTGCGCGGAATAGTTCACGGAAGGCCGTAGAACAAGACGAGATGTTTCAGGTCGTGTCACCCGTCCCACCCCCTAGAAGATCGACACCTCATCCGAGTGGCATTACAGGACAGATCTGCATCCTCCTCGCAGCAGCGGAACAGTGTAAAACATCGTGCACTATCAGGGGTGACTGTCCGTCGCGGTTTATTGCGACATGCGTTACGGGCGCATGGTCCACTTCTCCGCCTACGTTAGACGAATGTGGAGAAACATGGTAGACGGCAATGGAACGACGTCACTAGGGACAGGAATGGCATCACATAGTGTTTTCGGACGAATCCAGGTTCCGTTTATTTGAAACTGATGGCTGCATTTTTGTTCACGGCAGACAGGGGGAGCGGCATCACAGTAACTGCATTCGCACAACACATACAGCGCCAACTCGAGGCCTTAAGGTGTGGGGTGCTGCTGGGTACAACAACAAATCACATTCCGTGACCAGTGTGAGTTTTTTCATTATCTATTCACACGTCAAGTTCCGTAGGACCAAATTGAGGAACAAATCTCCAAGGTCATGGAACGTGCGGAACATGAAGTTACAACATAAAAGTAATAGCAGATAAAAATAAAATGTTTATAAACTCAAAAAAGTCAAGCCATAAGTTTAAGTAAACGCAATCAACAATATAACATAAGAATCAGCTTAAGTTTTGGAGGAACTCCTCAACAGAATAGAAGGAGTGACCCATGAGGAAGCTCTTCAGTTTCGATTTGAAAGCACGTGGATTGCTGCTAAGATTTTTTAATTCTTGTGGTAGCTTATTGAAAATGGATGCAGCAGTATACTGCACACCTTTCTGCACAAGAGTAAAGGAAGCCTGATCCAAATGCAGGTTGGATTTCTGCCGAGCATTAACTGAGTGAAAGCGGCTTATTTTTGGAAATAAGCTGATATTATTAACAAGGAACGACAGTAAAGTATATATATATATATATATATATATATATATATATATATATATATATATATATAGAGAGAGAGAGAGAGAGAGAGAGAGAGAGAGATTCCAACGTCAAAATACCCAGACTAGTGAATAGGCGACGAGAAGAGGTTCGCGAACGTAAACTACTTATTACTTGAACCGCTCGTTTCATACGACATAAGCGAATGAAAATAAGCAAAGTAAACAGTTTTCGTGTCGAACGATCACTTATTTCAGATACCGTTCGAATAGTAAAAAAGGGCAGCATTTAGTCTCTGAACAAGATCCTCAACATGGGCTTTCCACGACAGTTTACTATCTACTTGAACACCTAGAAATTTGAACTGTTCAGTTTCACTAATCATACGCCCTTTCTGTGAAATTAAAACGTCGGGTTTTGGTGAATTGTGTGTTAGAAACTGTAAAAACTGAATCTTGCTGTGATTTAGCGTTAGTTTATTTTCTACAAGCCATGAATTTATGTCATGAACTGCACTATTTGGAACCGAGTAAATGTTGCCCAAAACATCCTTTACTACCAATGTCACCAGCAAACAGAAATATTTTAGAGTTACCTGTGATACTAGAGGGCCCCAGCACTGATCATCCCTGGTGCACCCCCCACTTGACTGTACCCCACTCAGACCCCACATCACAGCCACTCTCAACACTGTGAATAATGACCTTTTGCTGTCTGTTGTTAAAGTAAGAGATGAAACAGTTGTGAGCTACTCCCTGTATTACGTAAAGGTCCAACTTCTGGAGTCAGTTTTTTGTGACAACACAATCAAATGTCTTACTTAAATAATAAAAAAAAATATGCCTAGAGTTCGAAATATTTGGATTAACCCACCCAATATCTCACAGAGAAAAGAGAATCCACCACTTTTAGTTGTTAAACGACTTTTAAAGGCGGACCGAACATTTGACAGCAAATTATGTGATATAAAATGATCAATTATCCTTACATACATGGCCTTTTTAATAACTTTAGCAAACACTGATGACATAGAAATAGGTCTAAAATTGTTCTCATTGTCCCTTTCTCCCTTTTTATAAAGCGGCTTTACTACTGAGTACTTTAATCGTTCAGGAAACTGTCCATACCTAAAGGAAAAATTACAAATATGGCTAAGTACAGGGCTAACATGTGTAGCACAGTACTTTAATATTCTGCTAGGCACTCCATCATATCCATGACAGTCCTTAGTCTTCAGTGACCTACGTGAATGACATTCTGTGACCCGTAGTCTTACCTTTCCGCACAACAGCGAGACGCCATTTTTCAGCAAGACAGTGCACGACCACAAATTGCTACACGAACGCGTGCCTTCTTGTTGTCACAGGATGCCCTGGCTCCCCTCACCAGACATGTCACCAATCGAAAATGTGTGGAATCTGGTGAAATGACGGGTGCAGCAGTGTGATTGAAAGTCAACCACCGCAGATGAACTTTGGAACCAGGTGAATGCAACATGGACGGCTATGGCATTACGCGTGATGCCATCACGCGTAGAACAGATTGTCAGGGCCCATGCCGATCCCGTGCCTACTAGGGAACAAGACACATGCTGAACCGAGGTGACTGAAATGCTAATCATTTCTGCAGAACATACTAATGTACATGTCCTGTGAATATGAACGTCCTATCTCTAGTCGTTCAAATTCTTATGTTTTTTATGAACATGAGTAGACTTCTCTCCCATTGTGATCCTTTAGAATTACCGTGTAAGTGCAGTGCTTTAGTGCTTTTTCTTAGAGAAACTTCCGCATTCTGCTATGTGTTTTTAAAATTATATATATATGTATTTTGTTTTTTAGCTATCCGTCTTTTACTTTCAATTTAAAAAGAAAAACATCCTAATGTTTTTCTCATCTTGTTTTTTTTTTGTTTTTAAATGCTCGTGGCTGAAAAGCGTAATATTGTAAAGCAAGTGAGATGAAATAACAATAAATAAAAAATAAAACCTCGGCGTTAGATGTGCCACTGCAGCCATACCACTTGAAAACGGCCAAGGGGTGCTTGGGCGAAAGATGGTGTAATTTTAATCACCTGACGTGGCTGGAAACCTGAGGACTTCTCATTCAATGTTACCGCCGCGAGACTCTGCATTCTTGCATTAGAAATGAAATTGCAATTGTAATGAAAATTAAATGGAAGTGGGTGTGATATGTATCCAAATGAAATGTTGGCAAATAAGCTAGGAAATACTTTAATGGATTTCAAAATATATGATAGACAGAGACTATATGACGATAGGTGAATGAATGCTGTAAGAAAAGCCGCTGATGCAACATGTAGAATTTGCTTCAGACTGTTAACCATCAAACCTAAAATAATGTCATACAGTTATTCACGGGGCGGAGAAACAATGAAGAGAACAATTACAGAATTTGATGTTAAAGCAAATACAATGGACGAAGCAACGAAGATAACAAAAAGGAGATTAGCGTAGGCAAAGAGAATATTCCTCAGTGAAAGAAATTTGCTAGTATCAAAAGTGGCTTTAATTACGGGAGGAACTCTCTGAGAATATACGTCTGGTGCACAGCATTGTGTGGTAGTAAAAACGAAGCATTTTAGATGTGTTGTTACAGATGAATGACGTAAATTAAGTGGATTTATACGATAATAAACTCTCAAATCCTACAATGAATCGACGGGGAAAAGAATACTTGTAAAACACTGAGCAGAAAAGAGTCAGGATGGTGTGACGTGTTCAGATATCGGGGAATAGCTTCCGCTGTACCGGAGGGAGATATAAAGGACAAAACCTATATGGAGGGACTGAGAATGGTATCCAGGATGAATCGCCTAAAACTTGCACTGTAAATATTGCGGAAATGGAAAATGCTATTGACGTGCGGTTTTCACAGAACAGATTGATAGTCAGGGGCTCGTATTGTTAGCCGACAAACTGATTGTAATAATAGTTAGAAAGTGTATTTTCTGTAAAAACATAGCCTTCTTTAAATGAGACAATGACTATTGACATTAACAAACCAAAAGTATGATTAATCACCGATATGTTATTAACTTTCATTTAAGATAACAAATCCTACCAAGTTTTGATGTATCTTCAATGTGCCGATGCCTTAAAATGGCGTACTTTCATAACCCGTGAACTATGAGACGAAAGTAACTAAATACGAAAATTCTTTAATCGTCAGTATGACGTTTCCCGCCATTTCATTACAATAAATCGTACCAGTAACGACGCGTTCTTTAGATACTTAAAGTGCTGGCGCTTAGAAACAGCATATCTTTGTAGGGTGTAGGTTATAGCATAAAACGCACCATATATGGCTTCAATTGAACAGGAAAAATATGGCGTCTCACAGGACCTGCAGGTAACATCACAGAGCATTCTTGCTTCTTATTGGTGCTACTTTACGTGGCACGTTGTCGAAATATCGGAGAACTTCTTTCGTGTTCCACATGACGAAAAGGCTCCTCAGCGTGAAATGGCAGGAAGTGACGTCACAAAACTCGTAGAGCGTTACGTCAACGCTAACTAACTCGTCCTGTGTGGCGATAGATTAAGAGTCATGTGAATGATGAAGACTTGGTTGGGCGGTGTGCGGCCGGCAAGTTGCCGTGATGTAGGTGAGCTATATGAGTCAGACGTGGAGGTGGACAGAGCAGCGGCCTAGGGCTGCCACACAGCTCATTGCATGCTTGACGAGTACGCTTGCGCAAGCCTGCACACCGTTCAAGTATGCTTGTACAAGCATTAGTTTCTTTACCAGGAAATGAGCTCAAATGACGAAATTTTGACTTTGGTAGCCTTTTAACTTCTATTAAGAACTAATGAGAAAACATATTTGTAGTAAAGAGTTGTCAAAGAAACGAAAATACTGTTACCATATTACCTATTCGCGGTAGACATACTCTGGAAACTGTCAACTGTAACACAGTACAGTTTATTTTCTTGTCTCTTTCTTCATGTAATATTGTATTCTTGGACTTGACCTACATTACAGTACACCTTCCATACAGAATGTAGTTTAACTGTACCATACAAAAAGTAAATCACGTCGGATAACTACTAAATGCTTGCACAAGCCTCCCTATTACTGGTATACACGCTCTAGCACACACAAGCTTGAACGCTTGGACAAAGATGTATTATCGTAAATCGATCAAGCAGCAAGCTGCTTGTACAGTCCTGACGCTTGCGTAGATTTATATCACACACACTCACGCATGCTTGGGCAAGCACGTTTGCGCAAGCGTGCTTGTCAAACATGCAGTTACGGCTGTGGCCGCCTTTATAGCGCAGGCCTGGTGCCGGTGGCAGAAGGCAGCGAGTCGGCAGCCGGAAACCTCGATACCGCGTGAACTCAGCCGGCGTGCTCTTTCAGCGAGCTAAGATTGACCCGGTGACCTAGAACAAAGCTTAAAAATTGTAATATTAACTGGCAGTACCTAAAATGCTTTACAGACATGCTACAATCAATCTAAAGAAGCTTATGTATCACAACGGTGAGACGAGCACATGCTAAGTAAATCATGCTTGTAGACATATTATTGATAAAGTTATTAACATTTGTAACTATTGTTGTTTATAAAATTCAAGAAAACTGTAGTAGGCTCCGCAAAGAACAAATATGTCACATCGTTTAAAAGTTGTAGATACTGGCAACATAGATAGCAAGTCATTTGTATTGTTAAAATTGTTAAACAAATGAGAAAATAGTTTTGAACAGTTTATTGAATATTATCCAGAAATGTGCCTAAACTAAGATTTTTCCACTTGAACACATTTCATTAAAACTAGCACGAGGATCCTAGTGAATTATTATTGTACTGAGTCCCTGTTTATTTAACTGCATTTCGATGATATATTTATTTAAAGTTGATGTTTTGTCTTGTTAAGGCTGCAACGTTGGAAGTGGCGAATGTAGCTCTTAAAGTTGGTTGTTATTACAAGGTCCGGGTTTAAATGTTTTCTTGCGAAGTCCCGAACTGAACACGTATTGTAAAATGTATCCTCTAAGACAAAAAACGACGCACCTTGAAGGAATTATCGAATGGGACGGATATCGGTACATGTGATGTACAGTCATGCTCAAAAGTATCCGAACGACCTGAATTGCATTTCACCTGATTCACATGCAACCCACATAACGCAGCTGTCTAGCAGGTCCTCTAATCGCTCCTTGGTACAGTCGTTTGACTATTGAAAATGGTTCCAACAAGTCACCACTAGAAAACACTGCTCTGTATCGCAATAACTTGAGATGTAAAGTAATACTACGATACTACAAATATCAGGGAACACCTTACCAAAGGTAAGACTGTCCTTAAGGCTTGTAAGCCGACATTTGTTACAATAAACGACATACCTGAAATGTTACCACTCTCATTATTACATCAGATAGGTAATGCACGTGGTAAGTTTGTCGTATTCATGATTTCCTCTTCAAAGTAACATACCGTACTTAATATTTAACACAAAATGACATTAAAAATTTACGTTATTCACGAGCATCTAGTTGAGAATATGTATGAACTTCAAATGACACGACGAACCGTCTCGTTTTGCATTTGGATTCAAACCCAGGTCATGCAGACTGAGCAAAGATTTCGTGACTGACGAAAGCTAAGTCATTCCTGATTAGGCATACAGAGAGTGATATACCTCGATTTTAGACAGTATCAATTAGCAAACACCAACTTTAAATCACATAACGCAAACATTTTTAACGGACGCTCATTCCTACCCAGCACCTATTGTCCCTGTTAACGATCTACGAGAGTTGTTAAATATTGCTTCTTGACAAGTAACTTATTTGAAATACCGTAAGGGAAAGCTTTGTGTTGGACAGGGATTCGAACCCATAACCTAATAAGATAGATATCGAAGCACAATCAACAGTGACATATCGGATTTTCTCGGCAGTAGCTAGATGTTTTAACTGAAATGACGAGACGAAACATTATTATGGAAGAACTGACAGCGACGTATATCGGAAGGCAGTAAGATCTTTTGCCGGTTGGCAGCACACACACACACACACACACACACACACACACACACACACACACACACAAACACACACACACAAACATACATTCATTTTTTATTTTTATTTGTTTGGTGTGCTCGACTATCGGCGAGGGACGAATACTTCTGTGAATGAGTTTCTTAGTTTTGAGTACACTTACGAAAGAAATATAAAAAAAACTATGAGAGTTACTGATTTATGATGCTTAGTTTGCAGTCAGTTCTGAGTATTATTAGTAACTACGCTCCAGTCCCTAAACCTAGTTACAGAAATGCGAATCAGACGCATTACATATTCCAGGCCGTAGCAGCCGCGACTTGGAGACACCAGCTATGGTCACTTCCTAGCCCGCTGTGAGATCACATCGGTTCGTCTTCTTCCTGCTGGTATTGTAAGTGAGATTTGGCAACAAGGCAGTGTATATTTGGCAACTCTGTGATCGAAGAGTTACTTCCTGGTGTGCACGGAATTAAGCCTCAAAGTTCACTTGATTTTCCCTGTCATTTCCATTGAATAATCTGAGCTATTATCGCTTGAGGGGTAACAAAGGATTGTAAATTTACGGTTTTCAGCCCAGGAAAGCCGTTGCATGTGGAAATCGCAACTAATCTCGTCCTTCAAATAGCGGTTTACGAGTTCTAGCCCCTATTAGTGTCGTAAGAGGTAACTAAGGCACATCTTTCTTCGCCAGCTCTGTGGTAACGTGCTGACCTGTGACAGAGCGTAAGATACGGTTCGCAGTTCCAGTCTCGCTGAGTGTAACGCTTTTATCCCTTCTGTGAAAGAGCTACAAGCAGTCAGATCAAACATCGATAAGGAAATCGCAAGAAAATACTTTCGGCTCATAGTGCAATGGTGAAAAACTTACAATGCTGCACAACAGTAACGCCTCTTTCCGCTGCTGACAAGCAAATTTTAGGTTTCTAGGAATACATAACTTTATTTATGAAATGCCACATTTGCATACCTCTTGAGTATGACACAGCATACCAATTAAACACAGACCCAATCAAAATCTAAGTGAGTAGTATTTTACCAATTCGTGACAATAGAAAATACTTTTCCGACGTATTTTGGCGCGATGCGCTCTACCCATACATAATACAAAAGTTTCGAGATGCATCTACTGTTGGCTGTCTATTAAACCTGAAATGAGCAAAATGTCGCAGAAATTAGCCCTTTTTCCACATACGACTATTTTGCGTTGAGAAGTGAAGGAAATTATATTACAAGTTCCAGTAGATTGATAATTTTAGCAGACAGCAGAATTGCGTTTAAAAACATATAGCAGTGAATGTACCCGAACTCGCAACATCTTATCTACCGTGCGCGATACTTACCATTACGCCACTAGCTGACACGTAGGTACAACAGCTCCAGAAGTCACAATAATGCCTCCAGAACTTCTGCATTCCACAGCGCTGTGTGATAATGCATATCACCAGGTCAATACTTATGAGAGACAAACAGTTATACCTTTTCTTTTGCACTGCACGACGTTTTCAACAAACAGATAGCGCAATAAAGTAGCTCAAGTGGAAAGGAACCCTTCCTGTTTAAATTTCTGCATCCTAGACTGTTGGCAATTCTGTGTTGGTGGCAGTTACGTGATTTTATTTTCGCGATTACAAAATAAAGTTGAATGCATGCAGTGGGTAGCCGACGCAGCTAGTTCATGGTGATTCGGTCAACCAAGTAAATGAATTTAATGAGCATGCTGCAAATTGATACAGGGAGCCTGTGTGTCAGAAGTCTCAGCCAGTGTGGTACAACAGCGTTATGATAGCAAAATGAGCAATTGAGTAGACGATTTGGTGGTCTGTTGGGCTGATGATAGTTTCATAAATCTCTGATCTGGGTTCGATTTCCCCTTCAGCCAATGATTTTAGACAGGGAGAGACAGATTCCATTATCTTCTGGCTACACCAACTGAAGAAGATATAATGGCATTGTGGTCTGAAATTCACATTAAAGATGATATTCCTTCTCTACCAAGTAGACGTTAGGTTGAGCCACAATAAAGTCTGGAGTGGTGACATGTGGGAACTCTATTACCAGTAACCTTTCTTATACTAGTTATTTATTTCTAGTGACGAAACAGGCGCTATATAGGCTCACAGGACACTTATTCCATCTTTTATCTGAGCTTCTGTATATCGATAAAATTGGTTCTGAACTGGGAATGCAACTGAGACCGCTCTTAACGAGGAATTTGATCCCTTCGTGACAATACAGCTCGGCTACAATTTGTTGTTTGTTCAAAACTGCAGATTCCTCAACATCTCCACATATTGCGCATGAGTGGGTTCGAATACTGCCCCGCACTAATGATTTCATTACGTATTATCAAGCTCTAGCATGAGAACACCTATCTGCTGGTGGATAATAATTTCGATTTTTAATGTATTTTCATTTGTTGTCGGCACTAACTATATTTGACGTTTTTGACTCCCAGTGAGACACAGAACTATTTGCGAGATCACTGTAAGTTCAAGATGTTATTCCGAGCTGCTGGTGGAGAAAAATTCAGTTGCTGACGTCTCTTTGTGTGTAGTCAACAAAGATATGTGTGGAGCTCTATTCCCAGTCAGCACTGAACTCTTCGCCATATTATTTCTAGTTCAAACATGCTCACATGTCGCTGCTGGTGCAACAAACCCATATTTAACGTTCGTTTTCTCTATAATATAACACCGATAGGTGCCGAGTTGGAGTTCAGGACGGAAAAAATTAATGTTTCGTCTTGTCATTTCAGTTAAAACATCTAGCTACTGCCGAGAAAATCCGATATGTCACTGTTGATTGTGCTTCGATATGTATCTTATTAGGTTATGGGTTCGAATCCCTGTCCAACACAAAGCTTTACCTCACGGCATTTCAAATATGTTACTTGTCAAGAAGCAATATTTAACATCTCTCGTAGTTCGTTAACAGAGATAATAGGTGTTGGGTAGTAATTCGCGTCCGTTAAAAATGTTTGCGTTATGTAATTTAGAGTTGGTATTTGCTAATTGATACTGTCTAAAATCGAGGTATATCACTCTCTGTATGCCTAATCAGGAATGACTGTTAGCTTCCGTCAGTCACGAAATCTTTGCTCAGTCTGCATGACCTGGGTTTGAATCCATATGCAGAACGAGACGGTTCGTCGTGTCATTTGAAGTTCATACATATTCTCAACTAGATGCTCGTGAATAACGTAAATTTTTAATGTCATTTTGTGTTAAATAATAAGTACGGTATGTTACTTTGTAGAGGAAATGATGAATACGACAAACTTACTACGTGCATTACCTATCTGACGTAATAATGAGAGTGGTAACATTTCAGGTATGTCATTTATTGTAATAAATTTGAGCTTACAAGCCTTAAGGACAGTCTTACCTGTGATAAAGTGTTCTCTGATATTTGTAGTATCGTAGTATTACTTCACATCTTGAGTTATTGCGGTACAGAGCAGTGTTTTCTAGTGGTGACTTGTTGGAACCATTTTCAATAGTCAAACGACTGTACCAAGGAGCGATTAGAGGACCTGCTAGACAGCTGCATTATGTGGGTTGCATGTGAATCAGGTGAAATTCAATTCAGGTCGTTCGGATACTTTTGAGCACGACTGTACATATTCAAGATTTAGCTTCACAAGTCAACAACGCGTTGGTCCACCTCTGGTCCTTATGCAAGCAGTTATTCGGCTTGGCATTGGTTGATAGCGTTGTTGAATGTTATTCTGTGGGATATCGTGGCAGATTCTCTCCAATTTGCGCGTCAGAGCGTCAAAATTTCAGGTTGGTTGGAGGACCATGCCCATAATACTTTCAACGTTCTCAATTGGGGAGAGATCCGGTGACCTTGCTGACCGAGGTAGGGATTTGGAAGCACAAAGAAAAGCAGAAGAAGAAATTCTCACCGCATGTGGGCGGGCATTATCTTGCTGAATTGTAAGCACAGGATGACTTGCCATGAAGGGGGCGTAAAATATTGTCAACGTACCAACGTGCCACGGGATCCTGCTACGTAAAGAAACGACACATCAGACCATGACTCCTGGTTGTCGGACCCTATGGTGGGCGACAGTCATGTTGGTATCCTGTCGTTGTCTCTTCCCTTGTCATCGGAGCTCAGTTCGTAGTGGGATTCATCACTGAATACAATTCTACTCAATGAAATTCTAGGCCGAAGCGGTGTCTGGAGACGTCCGGGACAGTGGAGGAATGGCAACCTGACTGTCCCCAATAGTGGTGATACGGCGAGAATTACTACGGTTTGTCTTCGTGCTTGTCAAATCCTACCATGGTCACCAATGTCGCCCGATCTCTTCCTAACTGAAAACGCTTGGAGCATTATGGGCAGTGCCCTTGAATTAGCTCGGGATTTTGACCATCTAAAAAGCCAATTGGAAAGAATATCCTTCAGAAGGACATACAACAACTTTATCAATGTAAAGCCGAATAATTGCTTGCATAAGAGCCAGTGGTGGACCAGCGCGTTACTGACATGCTCAATTTGTAAAGTTTGTTCTCCTGAAATATCATCCAATATTTCTCAACTTGTAATCTTTTGCTTATCTGTAAAAGTACGTCACATCTACCGATTTCCGTTCCATTCGGGTAATTCCTTTGGGGTGCGTCGACTTTTTTGTCTTAGAGTGTATACATGCGAAGTTTAAGTGCAAATTTATCGGATGGTGCTCATGTTGTAAGACAATGTATTGAATAAAGCAGTAGTCATTTGACTGGGGATTTAAACAAGCAAGCAGACCAGAGTTACAGGTCTTTTGTCGGGTTTTCTTCAGTTTGGTAAGGTTTCGTATCATGATGTGAAGCCATGGCGCCGCTGGTTAATCAGACCGAGTTAATGGGATTTAGGGTAGTTGATGATGGTGAGTTCAACACTTAGATATATTCCGGGACTTTGAATCTGGATGGCACTTAGAAATTTCAAGTTGATTTTAGTGAAATTTATCGCGATTTAGCTGTTTATAAGCAGCTGTGAACTTTGGTGGTTCTGGTGCGTTATAACAATTTGATTTAATTGTGTCACGAACTTTTAAAATTCCGCTACCGAATCTTTCTGAATTAAAAGGAGGCGTCAAGCATCTATTCTACACTGATGACATGTCTGTAAATGCTCCATTTGCAATATGTAGTTAGATTTCTTCTTGATGTTTTAAGTTAGTATTCAGTTCGTTTATCAGTTAGATACGAGGGCACTATTCACATACGTGAACTTATTATGAATGAAGATATGGTCAAAAGTCCAAACAACTAGTTGTTTGGACATCTCTATCCTGAGGGATCGTTCTCATATATTTACACTTCATTTATTTATTTGTTATTTTTTCTTTTATACCGATATTGTCGATAGTGGGAAAAAGAGTTTAAGGATTATTTAGTATTTCTATTTAGGTTAAAAAGTAACGATGTGCAACCAACCCCCGACTCAGTGAGCGTTACTGATATATGAGGACGAAAATTGCCCACAGAAGGCTATTTATCAGTCGCTATTGAGTTGTGTCTAATAGTGGCTTGAGGTATGTTTTGAATCACTGTCCTGCTGAAATATCCAGTTACGCGGCATACGTATTCGTTCTCCATTCCATGTGGAACCGTATTCTGTTCTAAAATCTAGTTATGCAGAAAACAATCCATTTTGCCTTCCTATTTTTTGCATTTATGGGTAGTTTTCATGATGGTCATCTTCTTTTTAAATTACCAGCAACTAGGCGACGTTTTACAATAGAAACATGTACGTTCATCCGCAATGCTGCTCCAGATCATCCCTAATTTTTCAAGCCGATTTCACTGGTTCAGAAATTAACTACTTACTAATCATTCTGACCTTCCTTCTTTTTTTCCAGGACGAACTGACCTTAACTGACCGGCTACTGTTCCTCCCTGTTTTCGCCGTCTATTCCACACGCTTATTAGTTGTTGGTATATGCCATAGTCTCTAGCAAAATTAGACTGCGACTTTCCCTTCTTCGAAGCATGCTAAACAGCTTGTTTCAAATCAACCGAGAATTCCTTGCGTTTTGTCATGCTTTTAGTTGTCTCTACAAGTAAACAAACACAGGCAGGATACCTGCGCTACAACAGTTAATCAATACCGAGCCACTAACGCAAATCACAAAATATTTTTCAAATGGTTCAAATGGCTCTATGCGCTAAGGGACTTAACACCTGTGGTCATCAGTCCCCTAGACTTAGAACTACTTAAACCTAAGTAACCTAACCACATCACAAACATCCGAGGCAAGATTCGAACCTGCGACCGCAGCAGCAGCGCGGTTCCAGTCTGAAGCGCCTAGAACCGCTCGGTCACAGCAAAATATTTTTGAGCCAAAGGAATAAATACTTACGTTGTTATTGTATATTCTTGCTTGTTTACTAGACGTGTAACCACAGTGGCATGAAGTTCCTGACGGAGTGACACAGTTATATGTGTTGCTCTGTTGCGACTGCATCCAAACAATACTGATAACAGCGTAAGCACAAAGTACTTTTGAGTGCTACTGTGTAATATTAACAATTTTCCACGATTTGTCCATACACGAAACACCCATCTGTCTCTCCATCATTGCACATAATTAATCTTTTGCACTACACAAGGTACATTTTAATACAAAACCAAACTCTCTCTTACGAATATCTTTATTTAATTAGTATGACAATCTTCTTAAGTTGAGATTAAAATATGAATAAAATACCGCGTGCGATTAGCCGAGCTGTCTAGGGCGCTGCAGTCATGGACTGTGCGGCTGGTCCTGGCGGAGGTTCGAGCCCTCCCTTGGGCATGGTTGTGTGTGTTTGTCCATAGAATAATTTAGGTTAAGTAGTGTGCAAGCTTAGGGACTCATGACCTTAGCAGTTAAGTCCCATAAGATTTCATTCACTCACTCAGTTATGAATAAAACAATTAATTAAAACCTTAATAATATCACAAAAATTGGAATAGTACATAAAACGCTACTGCAACACAAAACAGAAATGAATAGATAATTTTAGAGGAGTACATAAGTTTTCATATAATGTAAACTATTAATGACATGTATTTGATTAGTGACATAAATTTTTGTCTTCTTAAATGAAATTGTCCTGGTTGCAGTATGTGCAAAATCGTCCATTACTTTAGGAAAGACGGCCGCAGTGGCCGTGCGGTACTAGGCGCTACAGTCTAAAACCGAGCGACCGCTACGGTCTCAGGTTCGAATCCTGCCTCGGGCATGGATGTGTGTGATGTCCTTAGGTTGGTTAGGTTTAATTAGTTCTAAGTTCTAGGCGACTGATGGCGTCAGAAGTTAAGTCGCATAGTGCTCAGAGCCATCTGAACCTTTTGAACTTTAGTAAAATCAGTAGTCCCTATTTTATTTCATGCTTTAATTTTCTACGTAACTTATACATTTTCATAGCAATCTATGCCCAGCGAATCATTGTAAATTGCCTGGCAGAGAAAACTCCTTACTGAATCGTAGGTTAAAGTTTTTTCCTCTGCCATTCACAACTGGAGCATGGGACAAAAAATGACACTCAGCGTTTGTGAGAGCTTTCATTATTATAAATCTATCTACAAAATCTCCACAGGCCACACACATAAGGGGCTGTACAACAACTTTGGTTTCTCCGATAAAAGACAAGTCTTGGAATTTTCCAAGCAGGTTCTTGATGGATATGCAGTGTAATGCTTATTTTTTCCCCAGTTAAGATTATCGATATCTCAGTTTCACTCCCTCGCCAGTCAAAAAAGCCTCTGACTATTTGCACCACCTATCTCTTACTGGTAGTATTTACAAACCAGATTACCATTTACAACTCATTGTAGAACGAAAGCAGTTTCAAATATGTTTAGCTTGGAAACCTTTTGCAACAGACTTGGGTTCTGTCAGACAAGTCAGTATGGCTTTAAATTAAGTTCTTATCGACATTAGCTCTACTAGAAACAGAAGAGGAAGTGTAACGTCACGAGGAAATGTCGCTAAAAAACTTAAGTCCCTCATTTTTAAGATTTTTGCTAGTTATGCATCTGCCACCTACTCCAATTCTTAAATCAAGTTATTTCACTGCGAATGAGAGTTGTCAATCAATGGCTAAAAAATGCTAATTTAACCCTCGTACATGCAACAAATTAAAAAAAAAACGCACCTTGTGGTTTTTCGTATAATAGTATTACTATGATAAATCACTAAATTTATTATATAATGTGCTACATATTGCACCTTGCCATATTTTGTGTAGGTGGAAAATACTTAGCAATAAAGCACTAAGTCTGTATCACTTCAACCCTAGGGAGACCGCTCTTCGTCCAGCGTAAATGAGCTACGAGGGAAAGTAAATTATTATGCGCAAAGTAGTTATAAAATTGTATTGTAATCAAACATTAAACTTACAAGAACATCATTTTTCGACATAGGTCTCCTTGCTTTTCAACGCACTTGGTCCATCGTTGTACAAGCTTCGTGATGCCCTCATAAAGGAAGGTTCTCGGTTGAGCTGCGAGTCAGGAATGCACCGCTTCTTTCCCTGCTTCGTCCGAGGCAAATCGACGGCCCCTTAATGCCTGTTTGAGTGGACCAAACAAGTGACAGTCAGAAGGGGCAAGATCGGGACTATATGGAGGATGATACAGTACTTCAAATTTGAGTTTCTGGAGCGTTTCAGCAGTGTGGGCAGAAGTATGCGGAGGGCATTGTGCAACAACGCAACACCTTTTGACAGCGATCTTCGGCGTTTGCTTCGAATTGCAGGCTTTAGCCTGGGAGTAAGCATCTCACTGTAACGTACACTGTTTATTGTTGTGGCCCTTTCGCCATAATGTTCCAGTACTGGACGTTGTGCGTCCCAAAAAAACGTAAGCATCAGTTTTCCTGCGGACGGTTGGGTCTTGAACGTTTCCTTGCACGGCGAATTTGGATGTTTCCATTCCATACTCTGCCGTTTACTCTCCGGCTCGTAATGATGGATCCATGTTTCGTCACCAGTATTGATCCTATCTAAGAAGTTGTCCCCTTCGTTACCATAGCCATTCAAATGTTTTTTGGAGACGTCCAAGTGCGTTGGTTTATGCAACTGTGTGAGTTGTTTTGGGATCCATCTTGCATCCATCTTGCACAGACTTAATGAAACCCAATACTGTTGTCGATGATTTCTTAGGTAGAACCGTGACTACTTTGCAGACGATGTGCAACTTCGTCAATAGTTAATCGTCTCTCTAAGAGAATCATTTCAAGTGAACGCTCAATGGTTTCTTCATTTGTGGCTGTAAACGGTTGTCCGGCTCCTTCATTGTGCGTAACACTTGTGCAACCATTTCGGAATTTTTCAATCCATTCGTAGACACTCCGTTGTGGCAAAGCACTGTTCCCGTACTGTACTGAAAGTCTTCGATGAATTTTGGCCCCTGACACGGCTTCCGACCACAAAAAACGGATCATTGAACGTTGCTCTTCTTTAGTGCAAATAGACAGCGGAGCAGCCATGATTAAAGCACGGCAGCGATAACGAAACTAACCCAGCAGCTTGAAAATTACAAAAATATAACTAAATTGCGGATAATAATTGACTTACCCTCGTACATGGCGCCCACATTTTTATATCAGAATGACTTACATAACGATCTTTCATTATTTGAACGTTGAGAAAGATTTATTTTCACTCTTCAATTTCATATAATTTTCCATATTTCCTTCTCAATTTAATTTTTCATTATTTTTTCTACTCCTTTTTAATTCTAAAAGCACGTTATCTTTGTTGCCTTAATTGTGCAGTGCTTATTTTCCGCATTTTCTGTTAGAGTGAACAACATATCACATTGTGACTCAGTTTTCAACAATAGAGGCGTCTCTGCACCAGACTGTGAAAAGCAGTAACATCTTCGTATATTCATTGCTTACTATGATGATAAATGTCAGTTTTGTGAAACATTTCAAATTTTTTAAATATTGTTATGACTCAAACGGTTAAAGAGAGACCTATAGTTTTCGCATCATACTGTAAATTCGGATTGGTAGTATGATCTTTAACCATTCTGTCAACGTGTAAAATCACACGCTGCCTGGTTTTTGAAGTGAGAAGGTAAATTCCAGTTTTAGTTATTAACTTACCAGTCCTATAATTTTAAATTTTTCTGTTGGCTCAACCAATTGTTTTGTTGTCATTAAAAGCTGACAAGTGGGCTATGCCAGTTAGTACTTGAGTCGGTTGGTACGTATGTTTACTTACCTTAGACATCAGTTACTTCCCATTTATTTTATTTTACTTTATTTTATTTTATATTGCATACTACAGACTCTTCACAAATTTAGAATGGAGAACTGATGTCAGCCCCCTCCCCCAACCCCCCTTCCTTCCCGTGTTGCTGCAGCATATGACACTGTTTGAGCGCTAGAAGTTACAGTCATTACTGTGATCCCTATTAATACTGTCGGCCTTCAGATGGAAAGTTATGCTTGTCGTCTACAGGGCGTTAAATCTTGATCTTTGGTTGTGAGATGTTCAGTAATATTTTATACTGTATCACGCTAGTTCTTTATTTTAGAACACCATTTAAACTACAAAGTTAAATTCGCCACAGGTAGAGTCACCATATTATTCATATGACTAGTGAGGCTGAATTGATTTCTGTATATTGGACGACAAAATAACGGTTCTCTCAGCGTGTGTTATTTCGCATGTGCATCTGGAATATCTGGAGCTCTGGGGGGAATTACGTTGTTGTCCTGTTTTCCCTTTTGTCCTCTGTGTTGAACATTAATGGTTTGTCGCCTGTCCAGTAATTACGCAACAGATGGAACATTCGGGTGGTCCAGATTAAGTGTTTAGACAGCTGTTGTGCTGTACTTGTTTTGACTGTGGGAACCGACAATTGTCAATTCATCCGAGCGAGCGAGGAAAATTAACTTCTCATTTATCGCGAGAGGGATACCAGTAATGTGGATGTAAAGACGAATTGTCATGATATAAATTACACAGTGACTCGCTCTTTTTACCGTTATCAGTTAACCTTAAATATATCTGCCAGCACAGCTATACGGGGTTTCAGCTGAACGTCATTAAACTTAATGCATTTCATACGGACAGATATTGTAGATAAGCGTTGCCCTCCTACCTCCCCATACTAAGAAAATTTCGCTTTTGAAAGTCCCCGCCCCTCCAAAAAAATCACTTCGAATATTATTCTCAGTAAAATAGTTTTTGATATCATCGATATATTGCACCTTGGACGTACCTCTGTTTCTGCGTGCTCTTCCAATTCTGGTCTGTTAATGCTGGATACGTTACGTCTACAGTAGCATAACAACAGTAAGAGGTTTTCGGATTTTATTGAACGTCTTAAAAAATGAAATGTACTTTCTGGTAGATGTTATGATCAACAATCAGGAAACTGACACCACAGGTGCTCTTTGGATTTACATACGCAAAACCACATTCATACTGTATAAGGTCCTAGCATCTCAAAAAAGTAACTAGTATTAATGTGAAGGCCTTCTATTAATATGATGCACTGTAAAATACAGTGCATTCTGTAATACATTCACAGTCGACGTGGAACGTGTTGTTCCAATAGCACTTCGCACTGGACGCTGAGGACAAGAGGGGCCATTTAAGCCGCAACCTGTGCATGAGACAGTCCAAGACCTCGCTCAAAGATGGCTTTTCAAGTGGTTTGCTGCGAAAAGTACAACAGAGAAGAGAGATGCTGCTAAGCCAAGAGCCACTGCACATATATGAACGGAGCACAGTACTTACTGTTAGATGCAAGTGGGTTTGTTGTTGTAGCGTTGGTTCGCTGGCAACTCAGCAATGCAGCTAAACATTTGAACAATTCGCTGGGCAGACCGCAGCAAGCGCTGGGAACTGACACACTTTACAAGTGAGAACAAAATGAGATTGCTCGGATCTCATACTAGCCACCGCAAGATTAGAAATTTTCACGCCGCACGAATAATAAGAGGCTTGATCATGAAACGCCAGTCAGCCATTGGATGGAACTGCAAAGCTGTCCCGCCATTGACAACATTGATACATCGGAAACTCGGGCACTATATGAGCTATGTAAGTAGCCGGGGGAGGTTCAGAGTGATTCCTTGCATCAGAGCTTGAAGTCAATCGGATATTCGGAGAGTCGGCTGGAAAGATAAGAGTCAGATTGCCTTCTGGAAGGGTATCAGCCAGTTGCCAACTGAATCTTCGGGCTGACTGCCAGTCAGATCCCTACTACTTTGTGACATATTTTATTTTCGCTCCACCTTAAATGGACGAATCCCTACAGTCAGGGGCTTCAGTTTTTAAGCATCCTACTGCATGTTGCAACATCGTTGTCTGACCTTAGCCTCCATACAACACTTCCGCGAGACGATTACTGCGGAAAGCAGTCGCTCGCTGGGAGCGCGAGCTCAGTAGCACAGCGTCTGATTTCGATGAGCGACAAACTTGTGGTGGTGGTTGGAGGGAGGGGGGGGGGGGGAGGAGGGGGTGAGGTCGAAGCTTGCCGTCAGTGCGAAAGGCGGAATCACTTGCCGACTTTGGGTGTCACCTTCAAGCCGCTTCACACCAAAGATGAAAGCTGCCGGCTGTCAACAGTGACGTCCGTGAATAAAAGAATAAGAACAGATATTATAAATCAGAAATCTCAAAATTAATTTGAAAAGTGTATGAGCTGCGGATTATTTAAAAAAAGTTTCCATTCATTTGAAATAGTGTTAAAAATGTCAGTGGGACCCTGCTTTGATTTCTCTACAGGGTGTGTGAGGTATTATGAGCAGATATTGTGATCATTGGTACCTTAATATGTACCCACTTCAGCCTCTTAATCGTTTTTTCTGTGTCTAACAGTCTTTTTGCAAAGACATCGAATAATTTACTACCTAATGTTTCCTACGTGGTCGTAACTGCATCACTAAGCGGTCTACATCTGTCAGTATAGAATGAGCGCTTCGCCTCCAGGCTTCCATAATTCAACACGTGATCTGCAGCTCAAGGGAAAATAAGTATTATTGGTTTGCTCTTGCCACATGTACTTTGAGGTACCAACCAACCTGAAACATACTACTCCAAATAGCTATAATTATTAGTCTGCAGATGAAGTAAATACTGATGTAATGTTGTTCGGTTATAATGTCCTCAGTCACCAACGAAAATATCTGCACTTATACCCGAACACCCTGTACAGGCGAATAATGATCACTGTCCTCACTGACTCTGCAGAACGTATCTGCTAGGAGAAATATTCCCGTTACTGTTACCTTAGCCTTTCTCTCTCTCTCTCTCGCAGCAGTGCCATATGTGGACAGCCACATAACATTTAGACACCGCAATGGCTGAAAGCTTGCCATTCGCTCGTACTTCTAAGCCAGAAGAAAAAATGAGTACAGAGGCTAAAATATCTCCACATCAGTTAAGATAAACAGCTGAGAATCGAAATTAAGGCAGTAATGATTAAACTGTCTGTCCCGCCTCTGAACGTCAAAGATATCTTCCTGACCTGAAATTAAATATTATTTCGTAAAAAATGGTGGTTGTTTGAGTACTGATATTACATAACTCACTGCCGCACAACAATGAGATTTTCGATTTGTCGCAAGGACCCTACATCTACCCCAGACGCCTTCGCGTAAAAATTGAAACGGTTGAGTGGCGAGGTGGTCCATTCCACCCTTCTACATGGCAATTAATAACTCGTGCCTATAATCAGTCAAATAGGCCCTGGGAATTATATTTGTATTAGTGATATGGTAATGAACGTAGATGTGTACATTTTTAATCCTTTAATCAATTTGTTTGATCTGCACATCAATTGCCTGTACGACTTTTGAAATGAATACCTTTTGGCGCCCGTTACAGGTTCTCTTATTTGTCAGTTCTCTGACTGATTTTCAATTTTCTACAGTAAGCCAATTAATTTTCTCAAATCCCAGAGTACAAATCAGAATATTAAGCAAACCACAATGAAAACTTTATTGATCACTGAGTGACACAGATGATGACATGGTGAAACCACCTTACTACACTGTGTTTTAAAATCTTAAGTGATGTCGTCAGAGCTACTTCCAAGAAAAACTCATTTTCTTCAGGAACAAGATGAAAATTACCTGAAATATAGGAGAAAATGAGGTTGGAAAACGAACCACAGAAAGAACGGAATTTCTTTTAAGGAGTATAATTAACTGATCAAAGATGATCACAAAGTTGCAGATATTTTGTTGTTGTTGTTGTTGTTGTGGTCTTCAGTCCTGAGACTGGTTTGATGCAGCTCTCCATGCTACTCTATCCTGTGCAAGCTTCTTCATCTCCCAGTACCTACTGCAACCTACATCCTTCTGAATCTGTTTAGTGTATTCATCTCTCGGTCTCCCTCTACGATTTTTGCCCTCCACGCTGCCCTCCAATACTAAATTGGTGATCCCTTGATGCCTCAGAACATGTCCTACCAACCGATCCCTTCTTCTAGTCAAGTTGTGCCACAAACTTCTCTTCTCCCCAATCCTATTCAATACCTCCTCATTAGTTACGTGATCTATCCACCTTATCTTCAGCATTCTTCTGTAGCACCACATTTCGAAAGCTTCTATTCTCTTCTTGTCCAAACTAGTTATCGTCCATGTTTCACTTCCATACATAGCTACACTCCATACAAATACTTTCAGAAACGACTTCCTGACACTTAAATCTATACTCGATGTTAACAAATTTCTCTTCTTCAGAAACGATTTCCTTACCATTGCCAGTCTACATTTTATATCCTCTCTACTTCGACCATCGTCAGTTATTTTATTCCCTAAATAGCAAAACTCCTTTACTACTTTAAGTGTCTCATTTGATATTTTGTTATTGCATATAATTCAGGACTGAGCATGTCCTTTGTAAACAGTTTAGAGTTTCTTAAGAAAAGTGATTCGAAACATGTCTGACGAAATTTAGCTACATTCTACATCTGCAAAACAAGGGTTCATTGTTATCAACTCTTTTAAAAACAGATCTTCAAGTGGTTACAATGAAATGAGTAATAAAATAATCAAATGTTGATCTGAGCTTTATAATATGTGAAGTTAATAATGTAACGAATCTTTTAGTAGTGATACTTTCCTAGCACATAAAAATGTTCTGTTGCAAAGCTACTGCACCAGACTCGTATTCATTATTGTCAGTATTTTCAATAAGTTTTTTAAATATCATGCAGAATAAAATTTATAAACTGTTAGTATAGAAAAAATATACTCAGTAACACAGTCAAGATCTCAAAAAGAACTGCCAACGACCCAACTACTGACTAACCATGGCAGATGATATACTAGAATCAATGAACCGAAAGTTGTCCCACTGGGAATATATTACGACTTGTCTTTTGAGCCGGCCGTAGTGGCCGAGTGATTCTAGGCGCTACAGTCTGGAGCTGCGTGACCGCTACGGTCGCAGGTTCGAATCCTGCCTCGGGCATGGATGTGCGTGATGTCCTTAGGTTAGTTAAGCTTAAGTAGTTCTAAGTTCTAGGGGACTGATGACCTCAGGTTAAGCTTAAGTAGTTCTAAGTTCTAGGGGACTGATGACCTCAGAAGTTAAGTCCCATAGTGCTCAGAGCCATTTGAACCATTTTTTTTGTCTTTTGACTGTATGAATCAGAGATTCTCAAGGAATGTTTAAAAAATTTATATTTGCATGAGAGAAAGTTAAGTTCAAAGTCAGTTATATGGCACTCACAATTTGAAGCACTCAGACATGTTGTAGAGCAGACTTGTAGTTTTGAGTCGTCTGCTGTTTCTTCCTTAAATATATGATCTTCCACTTACAGCGTCAGATGAGGCAAATTTCATCCTCTCTGCACATGATAATAGAGCAGAAATAATCAGTAATACCATTCGTCATTATGAGAAGGTAGCTTATAACAAATTTGAAAACATCAACAGATGGTTCAGGGAAAATTGATTCTCCTTAAATTTTGACAAGACTCAGCACATACATTTTATTACCTGTAAAAAAATGCACACGCTATAGAAATAAGTTTATCAAACAATCAAATACAAGAGATAGAAACTCTTAGGTATTTGGGATGACCGATGCACCACAAACTCAAATAGAAAACACATTTCCTAGAATGAAACCTTGGTTTTATAGTATTTCTGCAAGCATGATTATTGCTAAAGGTGATTAAAAAATGAACAAACTAGTTTATTCTGCGGATTTCCATTCTCTCATGAGTCATGGAATCTTTTCTGAGGAAATTCGAGTTGCAGGGATAGTATTTGCAGAAAACGGAAAACCATTTGTAAGTAGGCTGTTTATGTTTTCTTATTGGCAACGTTACGTAGCGCTCAATATGAAAATCACTGGCTGTGCTGTGTGCAGTCTGTGGCTAGTTTGCATTGTTGTCTGCCATTGTAGTGTTGGGCAGCGGCAGCTGGCTGTGAACAGCGCGTAGCGTTGAGCAGTTGGAGGAGAGCCGCCAGCAGTGGTGGATGTGGGGAGAGAGATGGCGGAGGTTTGTAATTTGTCATGAACTGATATATATATTATGATTTGTGATGATATTAAGGTAAATACATTGTTTGCTCTCTATTAATATCTTTCATTTGCTAACTACCCCTATCAGTAGTTAGTGCCTTCAGTAGTTTGAATCTTTTATTTAGCTGGCAGCAGTGGCGCTCGCTGTATTGCAGTAGCTTGAGCAGCGAAGATTTTTGTGAGGTAAGTGATTTGTGAAAGGTATAGTTTAATGTTTGTCAGGGCCATTCTTTAGTAGGGAATTTTGAAAGTCAGATTGCGTTGCGCTAAAAATATTGTGTGTCAGGTTAAGGACAGTCCTGTATAATCGTATTAAGGGGACGTTTCATATATAAAATCTGCAGCAGACAAACGGAGAAAACTAAACGGTAAAGCAAATGCAAAGAAATTATGTATTGGTCAGAAAGTTCTCATTAAAGCTCATTCATTGTCACATAAGAAGAAACACTTGAGTCACAAATTCTTTCTAGTTTACAATGGACCTTACAGAATCCGACGTATACCACATGATAATTGCGTTGAAGTTGAAACTCTGCGTACTAGGAAGAGTAAAGGTTTACACCACATTTCTCATGTAAAACCATTTATTGACAGATAATCTGCCTTTTAACTTTGTCTTTGCCATAAAACGTTTCACTTCACGTTACTAGTATGCTTTAGAAACTGTTACCATGCAACAATGTTTGAAGTTAAATATCCAGCCAAGAACCAAGAGAAATTATTTAAACAGAAATTACGAATGCATTGTTATTGCGAACAGACGACACAGTGTAATTGTGTGTGTACATTCTTGCTTGTTAGTTGCACGATTAGAACATTTACCAGTACTGCTAATGAGATTTTAATGCAACATTTTGGTTTACTTGAAAATACATTCTGGGTTTAAAGTACTTTCTGTGAGATACCAGACGACACAGTGGTTAGTTTATGTGATAGCTACACGATTTTTATCACGACGCTACTAATGAGTGACAATGTACAATGTTGATTTTGCGGTGTTTCTGTTTTATATCTGCACAGTTTTTCTGTATTATTCTGGAAAGTAAAACATGTTTTAGTAGTAACTTTTATGGTATAGCTACAAGGAGACAGCCTTTTCTGTAGCACAACAATACGTTACAGCACAGTACTTTCTTCATCACGGCAATAAGCGTAATAAGTATGATATCTATACGCAAAGCATTTCACTTTTGTTTATCATGAGGTAAGTACATTGGCTTCTGCAGAACTTAGCTTTCGGAGGACGATAACTACGACACTTCCACACAGATTATGTTGCAACAAGACGCACATTTAGCGCTACAGTACACGTATTTGAGTGATTAATTTTGTACTTGAAACATTTATTTTTAAAGATTTTTTAATTACAAAGAAAGTTTTCCGTGATACATTTCATTCCATTGCTGTAATTTGTAACACCTGCGGGCATAATTACATTTATCCTCAGGGGGGTACACACTTACTTTGTGTACCATGTGTGTGGCAACCACAAGGAACCCTAGCTAATATGGTATTTGCTTATACAACTTTACACATCGGTACCATATTTCTCTAACACACAAATTACACAGCTATCTGATCATTTAACTGAGAGATAAACATTTTTTTTTACTACGTCAGTGACAGATGTTTACGTAATTACACAGCTGGATAACTTCACACTTATGAAACTGTATTTTGTCTGTACTTTGTGAAACTGTTCATATTTTTTCGGAACCATTGTGATACTATGAGAGCTTTGAATGATGTATTTGGTAAAGGGATTATGATTTTTAAAGTACGTTTGAGGCAGATGACACTTTTGACATGAGCAGAGAATTTTTTTTAATTATTAGAGGAAGCTACGACGATTTTGAGATTTGACTGAGGTGTTATGATGTTATTTTTACGACGACGATGTGTATTATGCTGCTGAGGTATAATAGGCTGAGGCTACTATATGAGTTATTTGATTATGCTTCATATTTATAATGACGAAATATTGACGAGTGTCGATGGATACGTATATGTGTAATAAGGTAAGGAGTAATGAATAGTGTTTAGGGACTCTGATTTATGAAAAGGATGTTGGAAACCAAGAAACGTACTTTAAGAGTTATGAAATGTGTGTGTATATTCGTGAATGTATTACAATGCAGACGAAAATTTTTTTTGGACACTGTTATATCAATAGCATTTTGTTTCTACAGATTTGTAACGCAAATTCTTGACCTGTGAAATATTTTTATATGCGACTGTTACCGTAGCGGAAGCTGGTGTCGTAAATATTTCCGTAAGAAAGTTAAGTGACCACCTGCACGTAATGCGTCGCGGGCACCCAGCTGTGTCAGACGCCTGGAAAAAAAGCCATTATTGCGAGCCCTTTTCAGCGGCACAGGTAGCACAAAAAAAAAAGGGAAGGCCATTATCCTTGGAAATATTCTTACATCTGCAAACCTGATAATGACAAGTGTCTTTCTACGAGAATTGAGAGCTACTAACTTACGAAATGCCACATGACTATTGAATGATATTTTTATGCTTTGCTTTTCATAGTTGCTTATTTCATTTGACATCTGTTTTCCAGCTGTGTTGCAGCATTGCTTTTATAAAATAAAATGCATTTGCTAATGTGAACACTTTCTGTCAACAGATCTATTAAATAATTATTTTATGATCCACATTCTTTAAAAAAGGAGCACTTGGAAAGGAAAGAACAATAAGAAGGAACTAGTAACTGCATTCATAATTTTCTTTTCAAGTAATTGGTAACTTTTTGGTAGAATAACTTCTTGTGGTGCACCACTTTAATTACATAGACATTAAGATGTGAATATACATTTCCCTTATCTGCATTGTTGTTTAGTGTAATATTTTTTCTGCTTGCGCTATGTCATGTTTAGGTATAAGTTGCTGCTGTTTGCCAGGCATAGTGTTATTGAATTTGACTTTTGCTCATTTATGCTGCTAGCTTTGCCAATTTGCATTTTTTGCATTGCTGTTTGTGTTGATTTGTTATGTGATGCTGCATTGCCTCGTCCCTTAGTTTAGCATCTGAGCTCAGTAGATTTAAGTTAGCTTAAGAGGGGGTAGCCTCTAAGAGAATGAGTTGCGATGAATTGGAAGAAATGCATTGAGAAAACAGGTTTAGGTAGGATTTTCTTGGAAATAAATGTTGAGGTAAGAAATGTGTGAACATATAAATACAGAAAGCATGCTTAGATAGAATTTTTTTTTGGTGGAAACAAAGGATGAAATAAGAGGAAAGATATATGAAGTTTTGGGTTGGACTGCAGTACCAAATGTTACACTGAAAACGAACCCTGTCCTTTCCTATTGGTGTTATCCCACTATGTGTTTGTGTACCCTTGAGTATTTGTTTTCTTCCTGTCTCTGTGTACTGTTTCATAGAATTTTTTTCTCTTCTAATACTAAGCTATATTCACTATGAGGAGGAATACTGTTATCCTTAAAAATAAGTTGCATTAATAATATGTTATTTTCTTTGTAAAGTTGTTTACAATTCTGTTCTGTTTCAATGTTCATGTGTGAAATTAATGTTTCGAAAACTATTCTCATTATTTTATGTATGTACTTATGTCACTATTTTTGTAACACTGATGTATATGTTTATTTCTATTCTTTTGTAACGCCTGTTTTACTACAAATGTTATCTGTATTGTTATGTTTTTAATGATGTATTTTGTACCTTTGTAATTGTATTCTTATGTTATAAAATTGTAATTGTCACCAGTTCATGACATTATTAACTTGTTAGTTACATTTCACTGCACACGTTTCTGTTGGTCATAGTATGTGGACAATATGTGAGAAGTAGGGACTGTTAGTGTTTGCACGTGTGTTAATAACTCAGCAAGGGACTGGATAACAGCATTGCTGGTTCTAAGGACAATTTCAAAAACTTTGTGAGTGCACAAGTGGTGGTTTATGGACTTGCTATATTATCCGCAAGACTCTTCAATGGTGATTGTGCACCTGCACAGTCACAACAGATGGCTGCTGGCCATCTCTTCAAGGACTACAGTGGGTCTACATCTTTGATGATCCATCAATACCATTATTTCTACAAGGACTGCAGTGGGTCTGCACCTCTGGTGGCCCACCAATACCATACTCTCTACCAGGACTACAGTGGGTCCGCTCTGTGATGACTTACCTACCAATACTCTTCAAAACTTCGAATGACTCTGCTGTGGGTTTGCTCCATTGTGGCCCATTACCTGTCAGCATGTCAAGAGCCAGCACTGTCTTTCCGTTGGAAGGACAACACTACTTCTTCAAGACTGCATGGAAATCCACTACTTCTGTGTGCAATTTCTTTTAGTAATGAGACTTTGTGAAAAAAAACCTGTGATTACCGTAATGAATGATCAGGACTGTCTTTATAAACTGTGAGAAAATTTTAGCTTTTGACCAACATTGTATCAATAAGTGTGTGCATTTGATTTCTTTGTTATTGTAATTATGAAAAATTTTATCAAATCATTATTGGCCACTGCCCAAAAAAAAATTTTGTAAAATTTTTTGTGAGGAGCATGGGGGCTATGTAAGTAGGCTGTTTATGTTTTCTTATTGGCAACGTTACGTAGCGCTCAATATGAAAATCACTGGCTGTGCTGTGTGCAGTCTGTGGCTAGTTTGCATTGTTGTCTGCCATTGTAGTGTTGGGCAGCGGCAGCTGGCTGTGAACAGCGCGTAGCGTTGAGCAGTTGGAGGAGAGCCGCCAGCAGTGGTGGATGTGGGGAGAGAGATGGCGGAGGTTTGTAATTTGTCATGAACTGATATATATATTATGATTTGTGATGATATTAAGGTAAATACATTGTTTGCTCTCTATTAATATCTTTCATTTGCTAACTACCCCTATCAGTAGTTAGTGCCTTCAGTAGTTTGAATCTTTTATTTAGCTGGCAGCAGTGGCGCTCGCTGTATTGCAGTAGCTTGAGCAGCGAAGATTTTTGTGAGGTAAGTGATTTGTGAAAGGTATAGTTTAATGTTTGTCAGGGCCATTCTTTAGTAGGGAATTTTGAAAGTCAGATTGCGTTGCGCTAAAAATATTGTGTGTCAGGTTAAGGACAGTCCTGTATAATTGTTCAAAGGGGACGTTTCACATTATAAGAATTATACGTTGAGTGTTATGACAACTACTTCACAAAAGATGCATTGATTAATGCCGTTCTTCATCATCAATATTTAACGATTCGCAAAAGTAGTGGCAAGCATCACTATAGCACTAGGAACAAAAACAATGTCTACAAAGTCGTCAAGGTTCAAAATGGTTCAAATGGCTCTGAGCCCTATGGGACTTAACATCTGTGGTCATCAGTCCCCTAGAACTTAGAACTACTTAAACCTAACTAACCTAAGGACATCACACACATCCATGCCCTAGGCAGGATTCGAACCTGCGACCGGAGCGGCCTCGCGGTTCCAGACTGAAGCGCCTAGACCGCACGGCCACACCGGCCGGCAGTCGTCAAGGACTTATCATTAATGCAGGAAAGAGTCAGATTTACACATGTATTCAACAATACATCAGAGCACATTAAATGTCATGTTGATAGTGTGGTGGGGCTTAAGCCAGATTAGTTCAACATAGGCACTTTAATACAATACTTTTTCATGATATTACATCATTTCATTGAATTGTACTTAAATAAAATGTACGTACTAGACTTCTTTCTACATTCCAGAAACCCTTCCGTGGGTTATCCATGAAATCCGAGTAATGTAATGAAATCTACTGTCTCTTTGGCAGAAGTCTTAGTCGGAGATCTGGAACGTACCACACCTACAGTGCTCGTACAAACACGTTTAAATTCATATATTAACAAGCGCCATGCTCCCTTCAAGTCAGTCTGTATTTGAACAAAAGAACACTTTTATTTCTTCATGGCAGAATACTCATTATAATCAACTTGTGCGAAACTTCAACACCGATCACTGAAGTAACTTACGATTACAACAACAGAGGATTTATGTTTGAAACACATTGTTACAAATCTCATATTAGTTAGGCCGTTTAACTAAATTTCTTATTATTTTTTTGCCAGCGTAGCTTTGATTTAGTATCTCATGTGACTATACACCAGGCAATTTTTCGACTGAGGTCAAACTTCTAGAACGGTTATTGACAGCACAAATCTGTGTCGCTCATCTAGTATCCGGGCAAAGACACACATTGAACCCCTGTACGATCGTGTCAGTGACTTTCAGAGAGGAGGGGAGGATGAGCAGGTTGAATATTAACTGAAGTAGATAAGCAAGGGCCGATAAGTTAGACACCCCTAAGTGCTGTAAATAGTTGAAGTGTTGCTATACATACACTATCTCAGAGTTCGTGATCCGTTCGTTTTAACTGTTAAAGAAAAAACAATAGTTGGATATGTTTCAGCTTACATGCTTATTTTAAAAAATCGACTAATCCGCACCTCGTGGTCTCGCGGTAGCTTTCTCCCTTCCCGAGCGCGAGGTTCCGGGTTCGATTCCCGGCGGGGTCAGTGATATTAACCTGCCCCAAGATGACTGGGTGTTGTTGTGTCGTCATCATCATTCGTCTTCATTACGGTCGGAAGAAGGTAAGGGCAAACCACCTCCATTAGGACCTTGCCTAGTACGGCTGTGCAGGTTTCCCGCATAGTTCCCCTACGCTCTGTCAAGAAGCATGGGACTTCATTTCCAACACCATAATGAATTCCAGCATTACCGATGGAGGGCGCCACGAACTAGTAAGTCATTTTCAGCCAGGTGTTCTACCTTTGATCACATAATGTATATTGTGTTCGAACATTGTGATTTTCCACGAATCTGGAAAACATCGTTTTCGTAAAACACAAATAGCGCTTCACTCATGCTAAGTAAAATGGATTTTAAATTGATTCCGCATTTCTAGATTTCCAAAAGTCTTTTGACACTGTACTCCAGAAGCGGCTTGTAATCAAAGTGCGTGCTTATTGAATATCGTTTCAGTTACGCGACTGCATTCGGGATTTCCTGTCAGAAGGTCCCAGTTCGCAGTAACTGACGGAAAGTCATCGAGTAAAGCAGAAGCGATTTCTGGCTTTCCAGAAGGTAGTGTCATAGGCGCTCTGCTCTTCCTTATCTATATAAACGAGTTAGGAGACAATCTGAGCAGCCGTCTTAGGTTGTTTACAACTTATGCTGTCGTTTATCGTCTAGTAAAGTCATTAGAAGATCAAAACAAATTCCAGAACGATGTAGAAAAGATATCTGTATGGTGAGAAAATTGGGAATTGATCCTAAATAATAAAAAATTTGAGGTCATGCACGTGAGTACTAAAAGAAAACCGTTATACTTCGGTTACACTATAAATCCGTTAAATCTAAAGACCGGGAATTCAACTAAATACCTAGGAATTACGATTACGAACAACTTATGTAGAAAATATTGTGTGGAAGGCAAACGAAAGACTACGTTTTATTAGCAGAACCCTTGGAAAATGTAAGAGATCTGATAATGAGACTGCCTACACTTCACTTGTCCGTCCTCTTTTGGAGTACTACTGGGTACTCTGGGACCCTTACGGGTTAGGGTTTACAGAGTACATAGAGAAAGTTCAAAGAAGAGTAGCACGTTTTTTATTATCGAGTAATAGGGGAGAGAATATTACTGACATGATATAGGATTTGGAGTGGAAATAATTTTTTAAAAAGGCGTTTTTCGTTGCGGCGGGACCTTCTGACGAAATTTCGACCACCAACTTTCTACTCCGAATACGAAAATATTTTCATGACGTCGACCTACATAGGGACAAACGATCATCATAAAAAAGTAAGGGAAATCAGAGCCTACACGGAAGAATAAAGGTGGTCGTTTCTTTCGCGCGCTGTTCGAGAGTGGAATATTAGAGAATTACTGTGAAGGTGGTTCGAAGAACCCTCTGCCAGGCACTTAAGTGTGATGTATCCATGTAGTGGTAGATGTAGATGCAAATGTAGACCCCTTGGTTACGAAAGCATCTACCATACGAGCACTAATAATTTGCGCACATTCGAATTCGCTTAGTTCCGACATAATGCATTTACAACCACACAGAACGCTGTTCTGACCACGACAGACACTGGCAACGTATTGTGGACATTACATGGGCGTCGATCGTGGTCAACTAGAGGAGCAGAATCTGCAGCCTTAGTTGGAATCTGCATTTATGCTCAAACATGTGTTTCTCGCGGTATTTCCATATTTTTGTCTAATCCCTATAGGGCTTCTTCAATACATCTGAATCAATGGTATGAGTCGGGTTAAAACTGGAAATGAAACTGACGAACGGTATTACACAGCGATACAGGTTATAGGTCAAGGGTCATACTTACCTCTTCAGGGCAAATAGGACTCTGTGTGACTGCTTTATGTGTTACACTTTACATAGAGCATCTTTTAATCTGTAATTCATGTTATTTGGTAATGAAAATTATTATAGCTGTTTCCTTCTTTTAAATATCGTACATCTGTTCATGAAGCGTTTACTAATTTGTCACATTTACAAATAATAAAGCCGAGAAAATCTTATCCTTGTATTTTAAGTGCGCTGGATTGTTTATGTCTGTTTAAGCGCAGTTAACAAAAACATTTCAATTCATACATTATCAGTTTTAAATGGCTCACGCAGTAATTGGAAACAAAATTCATTGCGATGATATCTTGCGGTAAAATATTCTCGGTCTTCTTGCAGCTTTCGAAAGTAGCCTCCATCTGTTACTTCTGACTTAGTTGCTGCTTATGAAGACCACTGTGATTATCGTCGAAGCTCGAGTTTTATCTTGCATTTGACAAAGCAAGAAAACCATCAGGTATTGCTTGTTTGTTCGTTGCCGTATTTCATTCGGTTAATAATCGTTGATGGCGAGGCTAAACGTGCTGCTACAGCTAAAGCCCCCTATTACTTTCTGTTTTCAGATAGTTTGTCTCTTTTTTTTCTACAGAATCTTCCACTGACCGAGAGTAAGAGAAAGCGAAACTATGACAGAATCAATGAACGTTAGTGAAAGGGAAAAATGGCATGAAAATTATCAATGTACTCTATAAGAAGGTAGGGAATACTTATACCTGGAAAACAAAATTTCACAAGAAATCGGGAGAGACGAAAATATCTGAAATAATATCTGCTGAGTTCATTGGAGGCACAAGGTGAAACATTGTTATATAAGAAAATGATTATTTGCCAGTTATTTCATTAATTAGTTATTTTTTCGACCTAGATTTCAAGTTGTTTGTTCAGCGTCGAGCGCAACTAACAAAGATAGTCTCGAACCGTATAACATGAGGACGTACCATTCCTGTAACATACTGGCGAGCATGGGAAAGAAGTGACAAAAAAGAATTTTTCTTCATATATCAGAAGTGAACTGTCGCTGGCGAAGAAAAACTTTTTCCGACAAAGAACTTCACTGTTAAGGAACATTGGAAGAAAGAAAGATAAGGCTTTAACATCATTAGAGGCAGTGCGTGTTCAGATATGAAATGGATGGGAAAGAATTTCGGCCCTGTCCTTTTAAAGGAAACCATGCCGACATTTGCATTAAGCTATATCCGGAAACCGCAGAAAACCAAATTCCGGACAACATATGGGGAATGAACCAAGGCGTACGACATCTTAACCATTACAGGAAGTTGCGCAGTGGTGTCAGGAATGGACAGGCATATGTCAAAAAAGTTTCCTGAAATTGTACGTCTTAAGAAAGGGAAAATGATGAACCGTGGAAATACTGGAGAAACAGAAATTGAAGTAAATGAAAAATGGTGCCACAGACAAATGTTGAAACTCAAACGCACAGATGCCGTATGAAGTAAAAGGTACCTGAAAGAATATACGAAAAAAGAAATGTATCAGAAGAATTTTCAGAAAGGTTAGGATTAGTGGGATATCTTCTGGGGCATCCAAATGTAAACTTGGCTCTAGAAAAAGCGGCATAGGAGAAAATAACAGCGACAGACAGAGACTAACTTATACTATAGATTACCGTTGATGATGTATTTATTGCTATACATGTTATAAGTTGAATACGCCTCTGTTGCCGAGTGGTCAAACATGCAGAAGCTCAGGTTCGATTTCCGGTACCGTCAACTAGTTTTCCTTGACGGGAGGACTGCTAAGGGGTGATCTCAACCTCGTGATGCCAATTGAGTACGGTGGAGCCGCTATTTCTCGATCAAGTAGTGGCTCCTCCGTCTGGAAAGTCGGCCAAACAGCCTGGAGGGCAGTGTGTAGACCACGTGCCACTACATACCGCGTACGCATGACGCAACATGGAAGAGAATGACACGGCCGTCGGGGCCTTCAAGGCCAGGGTAAGGAACATATTATAAATTAAATTCGTCAACCGCATTTTTCTGTCCGTATTCGAAGGCTTATCTCAGGAACCAATGTAGGAGCTTTGATACTGTTTTTCCTAAAAGAGAGTGATTCACGAGGAAGGCTTGTGCATACAACTTATAAAAATGGTTCAAATGGCTCTGAGCACTATGGGACTTAACATCTGAGGTCATCGGTCCCCTAGAACTTAGAACTACTTAAACCTAACTAACCTAAGGACAACACACACATCCATGCCCGAGGCAGGATGCGAACCTGCGACCGTAGCGGTCGCGCGGTTCCAGACTGAAGCGCCTAGAACCGCTCGGCCACCCCGCCGGCGACAACTTATAATTATAGTAATTATGAGTGTATGGTAATATACTGTTATGTACTCCATATTTAACTGGCATTTGCAGTGTCATGTCGTGGCAAGGATGGAAGTTATGAGCTGGTCATCGACAGAAGAGGCGGTAGCTGGCGGCAAAAGCAGTAACAGCCGCCAGAACTCGAGAAATCAGCGAAGGTTGACCCGGATCTGTATATTTCTCTTCTACGACATACTCGTATTATAAATTAAAGTCTTCTGCCACGTTTTTCTATCCAGTTTTGAACGCCAGTTTCAGGAACTCCTCTAGGTATTTCTATAAGGTTTTCATTAATAGATAAAATGATAAACGTTTTTCTTTCCAGTACGCCAGCAAGTTTTTGTGCCGTAATTGCCCGTCTCAAGTACGGGCGGCTCGTTAGTTTACGTCAAATGAATCTTATCTCACGCATTCCAGAAAGAAATTCGCTAGCATTTGGTTCCTACATATACATCTACATCCATACTCCGCAAGCCACCTGATTGTGTGTGGCGGAGGGTACCTTGAGTACCTCTGTCGGTTCCCCCTTCTATTCCAGTCTCGTATTGTTCGCGGAAAGATAGATTGTCGGTATGCCTCTGTGTGGCCTCTAATCTGATGTTACCCTCATGGTCTCTTCGCCAGATATACGTAGGAGGGAGCAATATACTGCTTGGCTCCTCGGTGAACGTATGTTCTCGATACTTGAACAAAAGCCCGTACCGAGCTACTGAGCGTCTCTCTTGCAGAGTCTTCCGCTGGAGTTTACCTATCGTCTCCGTAACGCTTTCGCGACAACTAAATGATCCTGTAACTAAGCGCGCTGCTCTCCGTTGGATTTTCTCTATCTCTTCTATCAACCCTATCTGGTACGCATCCCACACCGGTGAGCAGTATTCAAGCAGTGGGCGAACAAGTGTACTGTAACCTACTTCCTTTGTTTTCGGATTGCATTTCCTTAGGATTCTTCCAATGAATCTCAGTCTGGCATCTGCTTTACCGACGATTAATTTTATATGGTCATTCCATTTTAAATCACTCCTAATGCTTACTCCCAGACAGTTTAAGGAATTAACTGCTTCCAGTTGCTGACCTGCTATATTGTGGCTAAATGATAAAGGATCTTTCTTTCTATGTATTCGCAGCACTTGTCTACATTGAGAATGAATTGCCATTCCCTGCACGATGCGTCAATTTCTTGCAGATCCTCCTGCATTTCGGTACAATTTTCCATTGTTACAACCTCTCGATATACTACTGCATCATCCGCAAAAGCCTCAGTGAACTTCCAATGTTATCCACAAGGTCGTTTATATATATTGTGAAAAGCAACGGTCCTACGACACTCCCCTGCGCCACACTTGAAATCACTCTTACTTCTGAAGACTTCTCTCCATTGAGAATGACACGCAGCTTTCTGTTATCTAGGAACTCTTCAATACAGTCACACAATTGGTCTGATAGTCCATAAGCTCTTACATTGTTCATCAAACGACTGCGGGGGAACTGTATCAAACGCCTTGCGGAAGTCAAGAAACACGGCATCTTCCTGGGAACCCGCCTCTATGGCCCTCTGAGTCTCGTGGACGAATAGCGCGAGCTGGGTTTCAGACGATCGTCTTTTTCGAAACCCATGCTGACTCCTACAGTCTCCAGTCTCTAGTCTCCAGGAAAGTTATTATACTGGAACATAATAAGTTTCCCAAAATTCTACAACTGATCGACGTTAGAGATATAGGTCTAAAGTTGTGCACATCTGTTCGACTCCCCTTCTTGAAAACGGGGATGACCTGTGCCCTTTTCCAATCTTTTGGAACGCTACGCTCTTCTAGAGACCTACGGTACACCGCTGCAAGAAGGGGGGCAAGTTCCTTCGCGTACTATGTGTAAAATCGAACTGGTATCCCATCAGGTCCAGCGGCCTTTCCTCTTCTGAGCGATTTTAATTGTTTTTCTATCCCTCTGTCATCTATTTCGGTATCTACCGTTTTGTCATCTGTGCGACAATGTAAAGAAGGAGCTACAGTGCAGTCTACCTCTGAGGAACAGCTTTGGGAAAAGACATTTAGTATTTCGGCCTTTAGTCTGTCATCCTCTGATTCAGTACCATTTTAGTCACAGAGTGTCTGGACATTTTGTTTAGATCTACCTACCGCTTTGACATAAGACCAAAATTTCTTAGGATTTTCTGCCAAGTCAGTACATAGAACTTTACTTTCGAATTCGTTGAACGTCTCTCGCATAGCCCTCTTCACACTACATTTCGCTTCGTGTAATTTTTGTTTGTCTGCAAGACTTTGGCTATGTTTATGTTTGCTGTGAAGTTCCCTTTGCTTCTGTAGCAGTTTTCTAACTCGGTTGTTGTACCACGGTGGCATTACAATCTTGCTTGGCACATACTCATCTAGTGCATATTGTACGATCGTTTTGAACTTTGTCCACTGATCCTCAACACTACCTGTACTTGAGATAAAACTTTTGTGTTGAGCCGTCAAGTACTCTGAAATCTGCTTTTTGTCACTTTTTCTAAACAGAAAAATCTTCCTACCTTTTTTAATATTTCTATTTATAGTTGAAATTACCGATGCTGTAACCGCTTTATGATCGCTGATTCCGTTCTGCGATAACTGTTTCAAATAGTTCGGGTCTGTTTGTCACCAGGAGGTCTAATAGACTGTTATAGCCAAGAGTCGGTTCACTGTTTAACTGCTGAAGGTAGTTTTCAGATAATGTACTTAAAAAAATTTTACTGGATTCTTTGTCCTTGCCACCCGTTACAAACGTCTGAGTCTCCCAGTCTACATATGGTAAATTGAAATCTCCAGCCAAAACTATAACATGGTCGAGAAATCTACTCCAAATATTTTCCAAATTTAAAGAAACCTAAAAGAAAGTTGTACACATGGAAGAGACCTGGAGACGCCAGACTGCTTCAGACAGATTACACAATGGTAAGACAGTGGTTTCGGAATCAGATTTTAGACAATATGACATTTCCAGTGGCAGTAGTGGACTCTGACCACATTTTATTGGTTATGAAATGTAGATCAAAACTGTTGGAGCACAGAAATGTAGAAAGTTAGGGAGGCAGGACCCGGAGAAGTTGAAAGAACCGAAGATTTTTGAGACTTTCAAATGGGTCATTGAACAACGATTGACTGGAACAGAGGAAAGGATAACAGTAGAAGACCAATGGGTAGCTTTCAGAGATGAAATAGTGAAGGCAGTAGAGGATCAAATAGGTAAAAAGTGAAGGTCTAATAGAAACTGTACGGTGCCACTGTGAGTGACCCACATGGGCACAGTACATACATGGCGGCCCTGTATAGCCCAGGATGTATTCTAGTAAAGGAACCCATTCTGGGAAGTGAAAGATGGAGATTAAACAAAGTTCAACAAAACAATAATTAGGAAGGGATCATTGGGTATGGTAAACTTTACATCCAAAATACTAAACAGTTTTTAACAAAAATTAGCAGTAGAAGTAATACACAGACTAGTGGAACTAAAAGGAATATTAGTATAATACAAGTTCTGACGTAAGTAAGTAGTCAAAGTTAGATAATAAGTGTGCGCAGAGTGGCGAAAGCAAAGCAGTGCTGAGACCTCTCTTAGAAGGGCGGTGTGACAGACAAAGAGATGCTGCATTCCCGAGCATAGAAGCCTAGAGGAAGACTCTAGAACTTCACTCAGGTTGAAATATGAGTAAGGAAAAACTTTAACATTATATATTTTTTGTGTTTCATGTTTGTGTGTGTTGTATAGTGACAGTCAATGGCCTTACTGCGTGGTAACAGATCACCATATTTAAGCACTGTTGTGCTTGGCTAGTACTTGGAGGGGTAACTGTCCGGCTCTGCCGAGCGCTGGTGGCAAGCAGGCTGCACTCAGCCCTTGTGAGGAGAGCTGAGGAGCTACTTGACTGAGAAGTAGCGGCTCCGGTCACGAAAACTGACAACGGCTGGGAGAGCGGTGTGCTGACCACATGCCCCTCCATATACGTTTCAAGTGACACCTATCGGCCGAGCATGACACGGCGGTTGGTCGGTGCCCTAGCACCTTCCGAGGCCTATTCAGACGAAGTATAGCGACAGATAATTGTCTGCCTTGTGTTGGAGAATTATTAGGAACGTTTTCTTGGTGGTTGTTAGATGTTGTAATAATCTATGTATTAAGTAAGGAGCATTTTTAGATACTAGTTGATTAGTAAGTAAAATGTGAAAGAGTAACTGGAACAGCTATTCGCCGGAACAAAAGGGATTTGAAGATGTTAAGAAATACAGGAAACGGTTGGACTGTAAGTTAGGGGTTTATCTTCTACGATGAATACTGGCCTGGAGGAGGCAAGACAAGATACAGAAAACCTACAATCAGAGTTTAATCCGAAATTTAATGAAGAAGGCAATAACGTAATGGCTGTGGAATCTCAGTTAGTAGATCCGATGGCCCTTCCTAATGGAGGTAAGGACGTTAAAAATTCACAGGCGCTGTCCGTGGGATTATTATTAAAAGAATTTAAGAATAACAAATAATCTGAAGCTCAACCTAAAACTTTAAATAATGATGTAAGTTCGGATAAAGTTGCAAGACTGAAGACAGTACGTAGCAGCGTCTAATGGAAGGAAAGTTATTGGTGGAACGAACTAATATAGTGAATTCCTCGAAAACCTTTTTTTAGAGAAATCACTAAGTTCACAGTGGTTAATAATCCACAAGAATATGAAAAACTGGTTGAGATTTGGGAGACTAGGGAAAGAGAATCTATAACAATTACTACTGAAGAGCTTGGGCATAAAAGAGATGTCCTGGCACTGTGAGAAAAAAATTCTGCGAAGTTACACCATTTCATAACAGTAAAAAATCGCACAGTTCAGGGGCTAATAAAGACCTAGCTGAAAAATTATCACTAAAGGGACTGACTTACAGAAAGCCTTGTAAGAAGAAGAATTTGAAATCGAAGGTCGGAGACCGAGATCATATGAGAAGGTTGTTCTTTACGGTGTTTCTATGAGGATGGCCGTTAGACAGTCTTGTCTCCTCATGGAAGTCGCAGAACTACAGAGGGATAGTTAAGGTTTAGACAAAAATGCTATAATTTATAAGAATTTATTTCTTTAAGTTAAATGCTATTTCTGTGTGTTAATTAATCCTGATAGTGTTAGCTAATGAAAGACTTGGTAGTTTCTCTTGAGCAACATATAGTCGATTGGAGTGTTGAAAAAGCAGGTATGGTTGAGATTGGTCTTGAAGGAAACAGATTTTCATTGAGGTTTAGGAAGTATACGTCTGTGTCTCTAGAGATACATCAAGGTGTTTCAAGTAAAGGTAGCGATGACATTTTAGATGCAGAAAAAAGTACCTCAGTTTCAATAACGTTTGTGGAAATGATAAAGGAACATAGTGACGAGGGTAACAAGATTAAGGTACCAAAAAAGTTAAGAAAACTAGAAAGATTCTGACTATGGTGAAATCACTTGGTATTGAAAGAATACGATATGCTATCCAATTAGTGAATAAACAGTCAGAAAATACGACAAGACATAAGAAGATTATTACCCGACAGCTTATGGAATTTAAGTGTACTGTGTGATAAGAAGAGGAGGTGACAATTTAACGGAGAACGGATATAAAAAATGGCGAAGGACAATACGGAAGTATCAAGCAGAAGGCCATAGGCATCGAGCTGATTTAAAAAATTAGAATTAATGCAGTGACTCAATAAGGTGATGTCCCGTTATTGAAACATCATGATATAGGGAAGTATCTTAGTGACTAGTAGTATATGTATTATTGCCTTGGTGGTAACTGTGGTTTTAATACTAGTCTTAAGGTATATGTTCTGTCTTGATGGTAGACGAGTAATATGATTTTTTTTTGTAGTTTGGTGTAATATATGTGGGTGCTTAACTTGGTACGAAACACTATCGATTTAATGAGTTATGGCCCAGAATAGTTTAAGATGCGATTATTTAGTGAGAAGGTCCTTGACAGTAAAAGTGTGTTACAATTTTAAAGGAAGATGGTAAGTTTGGAGCAGGCGGAACCGAATCTCAAGCAATCAGTATTTGGCTCACTCTTACGACGGAATGAGGAAAATGTTCGGTAATAGAAGTATAGTAGTGGAACGAAGTTATGGGTTTTGGACCTGTCTGAATAAGATTAAAGCATAATAAGTAATTTGACTGGATGTCTTTGGAGAATGAAGTTTAAATAATATGTCTGAAATGTTAATGGCTCAAATGGCTCTGAGCACTATGGGACTCAACTGCTGAGGTCATTAGTCCCCTAGAACTTAGAACTAGTTAAACCTAACTAACCTAAGGACATCACAAACATCCATGCCCGAGGCAGGATTCGAACCTGCGACCGTAGCGGTCTTGCGGTTCTAGACTGCAGCGCCTTTAACCGCACGGCCACTTCGGCCGGCTGAAATGTTAATAATGACCTGATTAAATCAGTGAGAATCTAAATGAAACTAACGCAATGTAAAAGGAAGATTTGGTATAAAAGAGTTAAATTTATTTCTTAAGGATTGGAATTTAGAATGAGTTCAGTTCAAACAATTTTAATAAGTTTTACACAGGTAAAGTAGGATTCAAAAGTAATGGATTAAATAGTGTGTAAAGAGATAACGAAATGAGTTCTCAAAAGAATGCCTTCATAAGATATTAGGGTGTGAAACTGTAATACACTAAAGTGAGGAGGAGGCTCTGTAATATGCCGGTTTGAAATGTAGGACGCATTACGGATTTATTTCGCTTTTTATTACTAAGTGGAATGGTAATTATAAGTGTGTTAGTGTGAAGATGTTATATGTTTGTCATATTTATAATGGTGTAGAAAGAATAAGATGTGAGAGATTACGTCGCGACAGTGGACGTGACCAAAGATAATCACACGCCGCAATGCCGTACGGGAAAGATGCTAGGGGCAGTCAATGAAGCGGCTGCTATCCAACGACAAAATGGCCACGAAAAGAAATACATTATCTGTTAAAAGTGTTGTTAATGGAGTTCATTTACTAGTCTAAATGGTTCCAAATGGTGTTATGTTCCTACACAGTAATCTGGTTTTAACTGCGTTACGAATAGGAGCCACTGCTACCCTAAGTAAAGTTACAGCTATCGTAAAGAATCCTTAGGTAGCTAATTCGACGCATGTTTCCCGAGGAAAATTTTGGATGCTCATTTTTGGAGGGAATATGAATTTTTGGTCGTCATAATTTGGTTTCATCATTGAATTTGAGAGTTCAGTGACTGACCTAGTCGTAAAGCCGACTCTTACGGAAGTTCCTTAGCATTATTTGCAAGCTACTGAGTAGCTGATCTCAGAAAGCCTATAGAAGAAAAACTGGTTTGTTGTCAGTAGAAATAGAAAAGTGTTGGTCTAAGAAAAATGAGTAATTACGAAAGACTTAAAGCGAAGCATATTGTGTAGGTCCATTGAAGTATTATCGGTAAGAGTCTGATTTGTCCAGACATGCATTTGACTATTGTTTGACGTACTCGTGAGGATAGAGGCGTCGTATGGGCTTGAAGTTGTAGTGAGAGACTCTCTGGAGTACGAGGTTACTCGCAGAGTTTACTATTAGATATAACAGAGTCAAGGTGAATGATATTGGGCTTCTAATTTTGTACGTAATTATGCGCATTCTAACAGAGATCCATTTTGTGATGAGATCATTTGCTACATAGGAATTGATAATTTTATTTGGAACCACTGTGACGGCTGGTTAACAGAATTTAACAAGTGACCACTGGGATTAATTTTCGAGAAAGAGTCGTCGTAGTTAGAAGACAACGCCTATACAGGTCCAGCTTCGTGACGTCACTAATTAAGTTTAAGCGGCGGTGGTAACTTAATTATTCCTCTTCTTTTATTTTTTATTGAACCTGATTAGACTCCTATCCAGTTTTTTGAGATATGAGTCACTCGTTGTTCGCTGTATACCGTTAACCGTAACCATGAAGAATCAATAGCTGAGAAGGTGGATATGTTAAAAATCAATTCCTGTTGAGAGGTTCATTTGGTAATGGAGTTGTAAATGAGAGAAGGAAATAACGTTGAAAACTGTTACTAACAGAAAAAGTAAAAAGTACAAGTAAAGAGAATACGAAAGTATTTCATGTATAAATAAAGAAACTGTGGTTAGATTGATAAGTAAGGCTATTACACAGAAAGATCACAAATTAGTATTCATGAACTTGGTGTGACTTGGGTAGAGAAGCAAGTTTCAGTAACGAGAAGATAGAAGAAAAGAAAAGAAAGAAAGCGAGAGTAACGCTACAATTTAGTGTTACAAGCTTTGAGATAAAGTAGAGGATGGTAAGTATTGTAAGTGTCGACAAATGATAATCCTATCAAAGACCATTAACTACGGAGATAGAGCCTGCAATACAAAAAGTCGTTAGATAAACATTAATTTATTGTCGAGAAGTGTCGTACCCTTGTAAACATTGACATATAGATACTGACATTATCTTGACAACCGGAGTAATATCGCTGACGATGTTAGTAGTGGTCTTTGATTAAAAGTAGCTAGACAAAAGAATAAAGCTTGTACACGCATTTTGCAGTGTAAAATTTTTAAAAAACTCGGAGGTAAATACTGATTAAACGGTTTTGTAAGGTCCAGTGATATATGATTGAGGAAATATTTGCGGCAAATGGATGTATGGTAAGAGAGAAGTTTGCTTCTTTGAACTTTGCTGCGAGCAATATACGAAACTATTGTCGAGTGGTAAACTGCGTTTTTTTGTTTAGAAAAAAAAAATATTTTAGCTTGATTAATGATGGTTATTCTAATTTATTAGTTATAAGATCGAGTGTGGCAAACTTCTAAGAAAAGATTTTATGAAGCCATTGTGTGGTTAGCCCGCATCTCGTGGTCGTGCGGTAGCGTTCTCGCTTCCCACGCCCGGGTTCCCGGGTTCGATTCCCGGCGGGGTCAGGGATTTTCTCTACCTCGTGATGGCTGGGTGTTGTGTGCTGTCCTTAGGTTAGTTAGGTATAAGTAGTTCTAAGTTCTAGGGGACTTATGACCACAGCAGTTGAGTCCCATAGTGCTCAGAGCCATTTGAGCCATTGTGCGGTTAATTAATATTGGTGTGACATACTGAAACGTACGCCTCGCTAATGTTGATTACTTTGTGGTGTCTTAAAATTATATAGTAATCCCAAGCAATAGTAATAAACGGATTTTCCCCAAACGAGTAAATAATAAGTAACTTCCGTACTTTATCCGAACCTTGCCTTCTTAGAAAGAATTAACTCTTTGTTGTCAAATTACTTCTTATGATTGTGCTGTAGTTACGTTCTCTATCGTTTGTAGTATGTTGCGTAGAGTGGTCAAGGTACGTTTTAATACAGGGTACGAAAATTTATTTGATATCTGTTACCAATTAGGTGTCTAGTTTAATCGACGACTGACATTCAATAGTACTAGAGCTTACATCAGTCTAACCTACGGGCTGACGCTAACAACCACCCACAAGTCGCATACTGGAGAGGAAATAGTAACGCCTAGCTTCCTAATCCACACTGACCTGTAGTGAAACCTCAAATGAAGGCTTGCTGAGCATTAATTTATTTCATTAACTGACGTTAATCTGGGTAAGTCCTCCTATGTGAGATACCGAATTTAGTTTGGATTCTCAAGTGGTATCATTGAGAGAGCGAGCAATGACAAAACTATCCATCCGATATGCAAGATGTATGAGACAGGCGACATACCTTCAGACTAATAATTACGATGCCAAAGAAAATAGGTGCAGACAGGTGTGAACATTAACGAACTATGAGCTTAATAGGTTATGGTTACCAAATGCTAATATGAAATACTGACAGAATAATGGAAAAACTGCCACTACCATAGTTTAGATTTCAGCGAAATGTAGGAACACGCGAAGCAATACTGACCCTACGACTAAGAAGATAGGCCAAGGAAAAGAAAACCTACGTTTATAGCTTTATAGATCTGGGGAAAGCTTTTGGAAAAGTCGACTAGAATATTTTCTGGAATTCCGAAGGTAGCAGGAAAATAATACAGGGAATGGAAGATCGTATACAACTTGTAAGGAAACCTGACGGCAGTTATAAGAGTCGAGGACCACAGAAGGAAAACAGTATTTGAGAAGGGAGTGAGGCAGAGTTGTAGCCTATCTCAGTTTGTACATCGAGCAAGCAGTAAAGCAAACCACAGAAAAATTTGGAGAGGGGATTAAAGTTCAGGGAGAAGAAATAAAAACTTTTAGGTTTGTCGATGACATTGTAATTTTTTTGGAGAGAGCAAGGGACTTTGATGAACAATTGAACGAAATGCATGCTGTCTTGAACGGAGAAGTTAAGATCGACACAAAAAAAACAAGGGTAGAGAAATATAGTCGAATTAGATCAGGTAACGCAGAGGAAATTACATTAAGAAACAAGACACTGAAATTAAAGCATGAGTTTCTGTTTGGGTAGAAAAATAACTGATGATAGTCGATGTAGAGAAGATATAAAATTTAGACTGGCAATGGAAAGAAAAGAGTTGTGACAAAGAGAAAATTTTAACATACAGTATAGATTTACGTTTCAGGAAGCGTTTTCTGAAGTGGACGATTAATAGTTCGGACAAGAAGAGAATAGAACTTTTTGATGATGATTTGTGGATGACAGCGCTAAACAACACGGTCATCAGCGCTTACAAGCTTTTGAAATGTGGTACTAGAGAATAACGCTGGAAATTAGATTGACGTATAGCATAGCTAATGGGGGGGTCTGAATAGAATTGGGGGAAAAAGAAATTTTTGGCATAACTTCAGCAAAAAAGGGATCGATCGAAAGGACACCATCTGGGAGAACACAGATTACCAGTTTAGTATTGGGAACATGTGTGTGTGTGGGGGGGGGGGGGGAGGGAGGGGGGGTTCAAATGGCTGTGAACACTATGGGACTTAACTTCTGAGGTCATCCCTAGAACTTAGAACTACTTAAACCTAAGTAACCTAAGGACATCACACACATCCATGCCCGAGGCAGGATTCGAACCTGCGACCATAGCGGTCACGCGGTTCCAGACTGTAGCGCCTAGAACCGCTCGGCCACTCCGGCCGGCTGTAGGGGGGGGGGGGGGGGGGGTAAAAATTGTAGAGGGCAACCGAGGGATGAATACAGTAAGCAGGTTCAAAATTATTCGCAGTTGAAGAAACTTGCACAGGATAGACCAGTGTGGAGGACCAAATCAGACAAGTCTTCGGACTGAAGAGTACAACAACAAGAACGACTTTCAGGCCTCCTAACTGCACAAGGAATAATGATCTGTGAATTGGAAGAAGTTTTACAAAAGTACATTGTAACGTATATTTAACTAATACGTGTGTAGCTACAACAAATATGCCTATGTTCGTTAGTGAAACTGGTCTCAATAAGCAACCGGAGTTATCAGTAAACGGAATCTAACCTGCGTAGCACTGTGTGCGTGTTGTATGAGTGTCAGTTTTACTGTTCTTTAAGCCCTCAACAGGTCGATACAACAAAAGCTTAAAACTAACATTTGGATAAGCTATCTGATTGCATATTTGAATAAGAATTTTCAGTTTATATAGAATCTGACTTGTGCAACGGAATATACTTGATTAGAGTACATGTCATGTTGTGGTGTGTCAGTGTCTCTGTTTTGGCCCTAAGTTTGCACTCACCTCTTTATATGATTGCGTTTCTCCATGTGTTTTACAGCAATTCACAGCAGCATACAGCAGCAGCGGCTAAAGCTTGTTGTTACTAAGAATGAATGTAATAAAAAGGAGTTTGCTTGGGTCCTGTTAACTACTAACAAGGGAACCTCCCCATCGCACCCCCCTCAGATTTAGTTACAAGTTGGCACAGTGGATAGGCCTTGAAAATCTGAACACAGATCAATCGAGAAAACAGGAAGAAGTTGTGTGGAACTATGAAAAAAATAAGCAAAATATACGAACTGAGTAGTCCATGCGAAACATAGGCAACATCAAGGATAATGAGAGCTCAGGTGCGCCGTGGTTCCGTGGTTAGCATGAGCAACTGCGGAACGAGACGCCGGGACCTGTCCCTTCCCACCACCTCCCTATAGCTCCCGTCCCTCATATCACCACCCGCCCTTCTGCCGCCATTAAACGCCCTAGTGGCACCACCACCTCCTCCGCTCCCAAAAAGGTCCCGCCCCGTCCTCCTTCCCCCCCCCCCCCCCCAGGATGCCATGGATGTCTCCCCACCTGGCCCTGCTCCCTCCGCCTCCTCCTCCTCCTCCTCCCCCCCTCCTTATACAAATACCTCCTCTCCCATCCCGATCCTTCCCTTCTCGAGGCTCAGAATCTCTCCCTCCTCCTCCGCCAACACTTCCCTGGTGGCCCCATCTCTCTCCTCACTCCCAGACGGGATTCTGTTCTCATCTCCTCCCCCAGTCCAACCCTCCATACTGACATCCTCTCCCGCCACCCCATCATCCGTTTTGGCCCCAACGCCTCCCTCACCCCTGCTCCTTCTCCATCTCCTACCCGCCAACCCCAACCCCCGCATCGCCCACCGACCCTCACCGCCATGATCACTCAGCTCAGTCCGTCGATCACGGAGGAGGAGGTGTTGGTGGAGCTCAAGGCGCATCCCACGCTGGAGGTGCGGGTGGTCCATCGCATTTTCAACTCGGCCGGCCCCACCCGCCTTATGCGGGTTTTCTCCGAGGATGCCCCCTCCATTGACCGTCTCCTGAAGGAGGGTGCCCTTCTCTTCAACCAGCGCTACAATGTCGACCCCTCCCGTTCCCCTCCTCAATCCCTGCGCTGCCAGAGGTGTCTGCGCTATAACGCACACCCAACAGCTGAGTGCCGCGAGGCCCCCACCTGCCCGCATTGTAGGCAAGTGCACTTCCTCCGGCAATGCCTTAACCTTCAATCCCCTCCCTCCTGCAATACCTGCAATCTCCCCCATCCCACCTACTCCCAAAAGTGTAAAGCCCGAGCCCCTCTGACCACTCCTGAACTCACCGTCCCTGTCCGTCCTCTGGACGCCCCCACCCCTCCTGGCAATTCCCTTCATCACCCCCCCCGCCCCCGCCGCACAGGACATCATCAGGTTCATCACCATCGTCCTTCAGAATGTCCATCCCTTTCAGCGCCCCCACACCCTCCAACAGATCTCCCTCGCTGCCCGTTCCATTTTCCAACTCAAAATGTATGCCACCTACTCCCACAACCAGGCCCATTTCACCATCTCCCGTCTTGACACCCTCGTCTAAATCCCTGTCATGGTGCGACAGCAACGTATCCTTTTCAACAATATCCGCTCCCTACCCGCCAACAAGAACCCCTTCCTGCATACCCTTGCCACCCACCGCGTGGATGCCTTCCTCCCCAATGAAACCTTCCTCCAATCCCACCACTCCATCCACACCTCACCCTATCTCCTCCACTGCTCCGATAATCCCCTCCCAATTGCGCGTGGTGGAGTTGCCATTGGTCACCACCGCCAGATCCCCGTTCGGCTCCAACCTCTCCTTCCCGACCCCACCAAACACCTGATCCTTAGTCTCTTCTTCCCCGGCCTTACCATTACCTGCGCCACCATCTATGTCCGCCCCAATGCCCCTATTCCTTTCGACTTCCTGTCCCACATCGACCGCACCTTCTCCTCCTACGTGATCGCCGCCGACCTCAACATCCATAGTCGTTCCGTTTCCCAGTTACGGCGGTGGCATCGGTTCCTCTCCTCCCTTCAAAGCGACCTCATCCCCATCCCCCAGCACACCCGTCCCGAATCCAACTCCACTCCTGATGTTATCCTCTCCTCCCCCAACCTCCTTGGCCGCATATCGGTGGATGTCCTGGAGCCTATTGGTAACGACCATCTCCCTGTCCTCCTCACCGTTTCAGATGGTCGTCGCCCCCGCCCCGACCCTCGTAATGACCCTCCCCCCAAGTACGTCCATGACTATTCCCGTGCCAACTGGAATGCCTACCGGGATACCCTTTTCACCCAGGTCGATAGACACCCCTTCACCTACCACCACCCTGACGATGTTACCCATGCTGCCTCCTTTCTCCAGCAGACCTTGTCTGAGGCTGTGGAGGCCCACGTCCCTACTGTCACCGTCCAACCCCACCGTCCTACCCTACCCCCACAGGCCGTCCTCCTCCTCCGTGAATCCCGTCATCTCTACCGTGCCTTCCTCCGCACGTGTGACCCAGACACACTACAACGCCACCGGCAACTACAGCAACACATTCGTAATTTGCTCGCGGCTAAGAATCGGCGGGACTGGCGACAGACATGCACCCGTTTAAATGCTACCCTCCCAATAAACTCGTCCAAGTTCTGGTCGGCCTTCTGTTGCCTTACCGGAACTAAACCCTCCCTCTATTATCCTCTTCTCCATGATGATCACCCTTTCCCTGACACCCTTAGTAAGGCCAATTACTTTGCCTCCTACCTCTCCGATGTATTTTCCATCCCCGATGATCCCCAGTTCGATTACTCCCTCTTCCTGGATATCCGCAATCGAACTGACACCTCTGTCCCTCCCCTCGCTCCTGGTTCCAGTACTTGGACAACATTGCACACACGGAACTCAATGCCCCTATCACTACACAGGATCTCATTGATACACTCCGCACAAAACGCAACACCGCTCCTGGTCACGATCGTGTCACCTACCGTCACCTTCGTGAAGCTCCTGTCTCTTTCCTCTCCACCCTGGCCAGGCTCTACAATGTAGTCCTGTCCACCGGTTACTACCCCGACCTGTGGAAAACCTCCCATATCCTCATGTTCCTTAAACCTGGCAAACCGCCGTCCGCTGTCTCCTCCTACCGTCCCATTAGCCTTACCTCGGTCTTCAGCAAGGTCCTGGAATGTATCCTCACCCGACGCATCCACCAGCATCTCCGCCAGCACCGCCTCCTTCCCGTTTCCCAGTGTGGCTTTCGACCGTCCTTCTCTTCCGACGACCTTCTCTTTCACCTCACTCATCTCCTTTCCGAACAGCTTAATTCCCGTCGCTCCGCAATCTTCCTCTCCCTGGACCTCGAACGTGCTTATGACTGCATATGGCATTCTGGTCTCCTCTTCAAGCTCCAAACCTTCGCCCTTTCTATTAACTACGTCCGTCTGATCGGCTCCTTTCTCTCCCGCCGTCCTTCCTATGTCACCATCCATAACTCCGATTCCTACACCTTTTTCCCTTCCGCCGGTGTGCCCCAAGGCTCCGTCCTCTCCCCCCTTCTGTACCTTTTGTACACGGCGGACACGCCGCCGCCGTCACCACCTGTCCACCTTCTCCAGTTTGCCGATGACACTGCCTTCCTTGCCCTTGCCCCCACCCTACAGCGCTCCCAACACCTTCTCCAATCCCATCTTGACCGGTTCACCGCTTGGTGCAACCAGTGGTTGCTCAAGGTCAATCCCTCCAAAACCCAGGAGATCATTGTAGGCAAAACCACCCCTTCCTTCCGTCTCCTTGATTTCTATATCACCATCTATGGCCGTCCTATCGCCCTCACTCCCACCCTTAAGTACCTTGGCGTCACCCTCGACCGCCGCCTCTCCTGGACTCCCCACCTCCGGACAATCCAAGCCAAGGCACACTCCTGACTCGGTCTCCTCAAGCTCCTCTCTGGCCGTACGTGGGGTCTGGACCCCTCCACTATCCTCCACACCTATAAATCCCTCATCTGCCCTATCCTTTGTTATGCCCATCCGGCTTGGATCTCCACCCCCCCTACCTTTTATAAATCCCACCAAATCCTTGAACGTCATGCTCTCCGCCTCGCGTATCGCATCCGTCTCCCCTCCCCCACCCGGATCCTGTACGATTTCATCCCCTTCCCCCACCTCCTCCTTTTCCTTGAAAGGATATGGATGCTGTACACCTCCCGCAAGCTCGATCCTCCTCACCCGCTCGTCTCCCCGATCCTCTCCCACCCCCACCCGCTGCCGCGCCTGTGTTCGCTCGTCCCACCCGGTCTCCATCTCTCCACCCTCCTTACCCTCTCCCAAGGTGGCTTCCGCTAGCTCCCCCTCCCTGATGATGCCCTCCTCCCCTCCATATACCCCTCCTACCAACTGTGATCCTCCCACCCTCCTCCTGTGCTTGCTCCTCTGGGCACCCTCCCTCCCTTCTCTCCCTTTTCCCTCCCTCCTTCCTTTCTCCCCCCTCCTCCCCTGGGCCTCCCCTCCCCTGTCCCTCTCCTCCTGCCCCCGTCTCCTCAGCCATTGGCATCCTTTTTCTCCCCTCTCCCCCACCTCACCCCTGTTCCCCTCTTGGCAGGTCCCCGGACTCGCACACGCTCAGTGGACATTTGCGCGCCGGAGATCACCGCCATCAGTGTTTCGTGTGTGCCGTCATGTTTAGTGTTCAGTGTTTCACCATCACACTCCATCGTTCACCAGTGCCATCGTCTTCTTCAGTGTTTGTGCGTCGTATCAACAGTTTGCAGTGTGGAGTATCGTCGAGTGTGAACGGCTTCGTGTTTGTCTTTATGTGTCTACTGTTTTATTACCCACCGTTCTGTAACTTATGTGTCTTTTCAGTGTTTCTTCTCTTTGTGTATCCTTTGGCTGAAGAGCGGCGCTGTATGCCGCTGCCAGCCTACCTGATTGTTCAGGTGTTAAAATCACAATAAAGTAAAAAAAAAAAAAAGACGTTTTCGCCAGTCTGCGACGGCTCAACTGAAGATGACTGGCAGGTGCCCAGTTGAAATATCGTGCGAAGTATTTAACGGCGACCGGCTGCAAGCCCGAGATTTGTTTGAACAAAACATGGGATTATTGCAAACTCGGACTAACAATCACGAGCCTAACCCTGCAATTGCTTCTGCGCTATGCTTGCGAATTTTACCTTGAATTTCATCTGCAGGCGTAGTTAAGCTATCTAAATTTCTCCTGCCTATATAAATGAAATCAGGCCTTGAGTTTGGTAAGATCTGCCATCACCGACGTGAGGGCAGCATGATACGTCTTCTGTCTTCGAGCCCTCGAATAAACACTACTACTTCCACTCTTGCAGACAGACCTTGTCTCGCAACAATGCTTAGAATCGCGCTCCCATGTTTCACCCTCAGACTGTTACTATCGATATCTGAGTGCTTACACAATGAAAAGAATAGCGTTAAGTACACTATATTGTTTTCAATGTAATGTAAGGTTCTGACACACTACTTACAACATACATTTTTATTGTTGTTTCTTAAAATACCCTGTGAACTTATGATATTAATAAATTTATAAAAACTTAAAAATAACGTTTGTCCTCCCTAATCAAATAATATTGAGTTAGATTCTTTGAATTTACCTCTACAGTGATGTATTCTCGATTATATTTCCCACATAGCATTTAACAAGCTGGCCAGACTGTCGAATATTAATGTAGGAATGTATCTGACTACATAATGCAATGATGTTAAACGCGTTTTTATAGACATCGCTATGAATCAAGTATTATAACCACGTTTTGTAATATTTTTTAAGAAAAGTGTAGTAATGATAACGGCAAAGGACGTTAATGTATATGTGGTTACAAATTACTTAGTTTTCCAAGAGATTTCTGTTCTAGGATTAGCATCAGACAAAGCTGATACGACAAGCGTTTGTGCCCTCAAGCTCTGTAACTTGTTACTTAATGGGAATATTCAACAGAAACTAATATATTCGTATAAAATCATATACAGCTATTATCATCCAACTGCAAATGTAGCTGAACTACAGAGTCTCATTAAGTTTAGAGCGTGGGTTTCTCATTTCACTTTGTGATTCCGCCGTTTTGAAACATAAGAAATTTAATTTGCAAGCAGGGAGGGAATGCTTTGTTAAGGAAAACACGTAAAAGGGAGCTTCTGTTAATATTTATTAAACTCACAAGTATGAAAGTCAACACAGTAGTATTTATTAACTAGAAAAATAAATTTTGCCTTTGGATCCACAAAATTTATACAACTGTAATAAAACTTTAAAATGGTCACTGGAAACTACAAGTGATCATTCCTTGTGGTTCTGGGTTAATGGCAATGTGATGCATCACTGCAAACCGTCCTCAACGTTAATGTGTTTGGTTCAGCAAGAGAAAGTAACTAATATCTTTCACTCCTACTCCAGGAATAAGCTACCCAGTGGAAGATTGGGTAACTAACCCTTCGGGAAGTTGAGTCAGGGATCTGATGAGTACTAGGGGATTCACGACTCAAAAACTTAGAAGTATCTTTGTCAGAGTGAAACACCTCTGACCCCAGCTTTCAGCTGTTAAAAACATCTCAAGAGCCAGGTAACTGGGAGCAACAGCAAGAAACATCAGTGAAAACAGCTAGCGAAATAGCTCCACTAAAGAAACCGAAGAAACATCCATAGTAGACATAGGATTCTGATGTGATTTTGAGACAATGGCAGCTTGTGCGGCAGAATAAAAGTCACGGAAGAACGAAGACAACTGGACGAAATTCCTGAATGCGAGAAAACACACTGCTAAAATTACCCGCTTCCTTTCGACAAGAGCCACCGGATACATATTGAAGAAGACTTCAAGAAGAACATCAGAGACTACTATAAGACGTTCAAACGAAACCTCGGCAAATACAATCCTTCGAGCCCACACTTCAAGGGCCCCGATGGTAAACTTGACAGTATTGCGGAAGATTTTGTGTTGACCAATATACGTTTGGCATCCAATGAAAGATGGCAGGAAGAAAACCCATTACCACAAAAAGCAGTTGGTGAAATGAAGTGGCTTGATACGAAAGCAGCAAAAAACAGCCGAGGGCAAAGGTGATGTACTGGAAATGGGACAGAATAGTATTGGCGTTACAGTTTAAGATACAATTAACAATAATTTATTAAAACTTCGAACATTACGTAACATAAATATGATAAACAAATGTGGCTAAAACTTCAATAACTATGAACACTGGTCTATTCCTGATTCCAGTGAACGACGACGAAGTAAACTAGTAGTATGTCCTGTCTGGTCCTGCTGGCGGTGAACGAACTCCAGGCGCTGTCCGTTAATACACACACACTGGGTCAGTGGATCCTGCGACACTGTGAGGAACTGGAAGCCACTGTCTCATGATTGGAAGTGTGCGTCCACTTAAATCCGCGGTTGGCTGTGCAACGTAACTATTTGATCACAGGTTGACAAGACGGGTGCGAGGATGTGTGTGAAGATGCCGTGAGTTGCCTTCACTGCGACTCCAAGTTTTTCACTTCACTTACCATCACTTAGCTTGTCTTCATCTGTGTTTGTCTTCTGCAGTGGTTCGCACCAAAGTAAACTGGCAATGGTTCTCACCAAAGTAAACTAAAAGATCAACATCATTGTCACATCTCAACGGCATCGTGTTGCCACCGGACTTAGTGTGGAAATAGCTACACTAATAATATTATGTAGGCTGTTGTGAAAGTAGCTCGAAACGCTTAAATAATTTCAGATGTTATCGTTATTTCATGTGGTCGGTGAATTGTAAAATGTTATTCAACTGATACAGGGTGTGTCCGTAGGAGCGTGCAAAAATTTAACAGGACATAGAGGATGCTCCCCTGAACAATTTGAGGTGGGGAACCTGGGGTCGGAGAAGCTAGCTTGTGGAGATAATACGAATAAAATCACATTACTGTGTACTTTTTTATTTACATTAGTTAGTTGCGAGTACCATCATTGACACAATGAACGTACCATTTGTACTGTTATCTTTCAAAATGTGTTGGAACTGACGGTCATCAAATCAATGCAAGCGTTACATCGGCGAACAAGATTCTGAAGCACCGCGACAAATATCCCTTCTGTGTTTCGAATCACTTCACAGACAGCTACAATTCTGCAACTAAATTCATCTCTGTATCCACCGGGATCTCAAACACAAGTGACTTCAGATATCTCCATAGGAAAAAAAGGTGAATCAGGTCAGGCGTCTCGCAGCCCACAGAATAGGACCTCCACTTCCAATTCAGCGACCAGGAAATACTGTACCGATACTGCTCCATCGTATTGTACTGTACGTCTCTGTATAGCACTGAGTAATGAATGGTCCTGTCCTTGATTCATAGCACGTTCTGTCATGGGACAGAGTAAATACGAGTAAGTAAAGTAAAGAAAAACTGCATCATGACTTCCTGGTAATCAGGCTCGTCCTCCTTGTTTCATTGCAGGAAATAAAGAATGTACATGTAAATAGACAGCACAATACGTGTAAACTTGTACGAATGTTAGTTGTGAATCAGCTGGAAAACAGTACTGCTGGACATGGCTGTAGACAAGTTTACTTCAATATCTACTTAAGCTGGAATATGTTCGTATGCCAAAATTTTTGGGAACATTTTTAAAGGTATTGAGAAAGGTAGAATGAGGCAGCTGGTACCACACTTTTCGGTCAGAGTGTTTTAAATAGGAGCATTTTCGCCTTTCCTTTGCTCCGATACGAACATTTTTCCGTTGCTGTATACAATGAGTAAAATTTCGATTTTTGTTGTCCTCTATGGTGCTGAAATTTTGATAGCCAACAGTGTAGTTGATTATAATAATGAGAGACGACTACTTTGTTAGTGTGCGTGCAAAATGTGAAGCGAAGGACAGTAATCACAACACTTTTTCTAAACAGTCGTACGTATTTCATCCATATCACGTATATAGTGAATATTCGTTCCACATAAATGAAAACTCGTTCAATTTTTAGCGGATAAGTGGTTTCATTTCGGAATTACTGAAGCTGAGCGGTTTACCTCTCGTGACTTCGTTTGTGCTGTGATCTAATAAAGCCTTTACATTATCTGTCATAATAGGTGATGATAATACAGCGGAAATGTTAATTGGTCATAGCGGCGCAGCGTTCAGTTAATACCGCTAATTGCTTTGACTGCTGCCTCCTGCATTCCGCTGCCGCTGGCGGGTGCCCTTTGATGGCACCCGAGGCTCGCGGCTTAGCCGCCCCTCTGTAATCAGCCGACGCTAGGCCCTCTCGGGTCAGTGTTTTGTTACGACAGCACAGAGCGCCTCACTGAGATTGCTCCAAAGTTTGATACCACTTACGCGACTTCCCACTTGCCGCAAGGCCGAATTGAATATAACAGATTACAAGCTCGTCAGAGGCTACAGCAGCTTGCTTTACTTCTTGATAGCCCTATCGAGAACCACGAAGGCATTCGTGATTCGTACGCTATTTCTAGCAGGAAAGTATGGAGATTTACACTGTAATGTCCCAGTGGCATTGAGATCAGTGCAGTGTGGATGCCTCATTATATTGGACAGTTATACAATGGTTTACGTTTGAAGAGGGACAAGAAGCATGCCGACAACGAAAGAGGATTCAGTTTCCTGAATTTGAGAAGATAGGAGGAGGGATCTGTTTTACTTGCTAAAAACTTTCTGAAGCCAAGATCGCCTAATATTTCTTTATTTAAAACAACCAGTTCAGAGAGACTTTGTTGTCATATTTAGGTCTTAAAAAGCTTTTTGTTACGGAACGTGTTCATTTTAAGTTGGACCTCACATGGAAACTTGGTGTGAGGTTCAACTTAAAATAAACACTTTTCATAACAAAAAGATTTTTTAATACGTGAAGATGATACCAAAGTCTGTCGAAACCGGTTGTTTTAAGTAAATAATTATTTGCGCATCTTGGCTTTAGAATGTACTTAGCAACTGAAGAGGATATCACTAGTAGACACTGGCTATAAAGTGGTGGCGAAACTCCTGCTCAAGAGAGTAGACGAACAAATTGAAAAGTACAGTTGGGGATTATCAAGCAGGGTATATGAGTGGCAGCGAATGCTAGGAACAGAGCTTCATCCTACAGAAAATATTGACTTAAAGAAGAGAAAGAGGATAGTAACCTTCGTGGGTTTCACGAAGACATTTGACTCCAACAATAGCGAAGTTATTCGAAGGATTTTGGACAGAGGACCAGCAGGGCCCGTGAGAGAACTTTTCTGTTAGAAATAGCGTATGAATCACGAAAGCCTTCGAGATTCCCAATAGGGCTATCAGAAAGCAACAGAAATTCTGATAGAGACAGACGAAAGGGTAAGATTTAGAGGAGCACTGACGGGAGTTTTAAATCGAAACTGGTATCAAACTGACGTTTTTGGAGACCCCCTGAGAGCGGTGGAATACCAATCTCACTGTCGTCCGCCATACGGTTCGAAAACCGGCAGTGATGGTTTAGCGTGCCATTTCACATCATAGCAGGATCCCTTTGGTTGTCATTCGCAGCAGTCTCTACCCGGTTTATATTGCAGTAAGATAATGCCCGCCTGCCGCTGGATAGATTTTCTACCGCTTGTCTTCGTGCTTGCGAGGTCCTTGGGCAGCTAGGTGGCCACATCTTTTCCCAGTTGAGTACGTTTGGAGCAGTATGGGCAGGGGCTCCCAACCGTCTTGGGATTTTGACGATATAAAGCGCCAAGTGGACCGAATTTGCTGCGATATCCCGTGGGAGGACACCTAACAACCCTGTCAATCAATACTAAGCCGAATAACTGCTTCCATAAGAGCTAGAGGTGGATCAACGCTTTATTTACTTGCTCAGTTTGTGAAGCTCTTTCTTTTGAATAAGTCATTCAATTTTTCTGAAACTGTAATCATTTAATTGTTTGTACATGTGAATCACCTCTACCGATTTCCGTCCCGCTTGGACAATTCCTTCGTGTTGCATCTTTTTTTTCTCTCTTTTTCTTAGATTATAGTTTCTTAACATTTCCCTGCTTTTCTCGCTCCATATGTTTTCTCTGACTCAGATCTGATGAGTTTGTAAACATTTCTCACAGATTTTTCTGATATTATAATAGGTCCTTCAAAAAGTCGAAAAATGTCTCGCGGTATCCGTTTCTTCACTGGTCTTCTGCATCTACACTATACATTTGTCTACATATTTCTATTCTGACTGATTACAATACACAAAGAGCAAATTAACAAATTGAAAGTAACATTGTAAAACTTCTCTTTCCTAACAAATTCTTCGGACAGATCTTGTGGTTTCGAACGAGAACCCAATTTCCAATTTCAATATTTGAATGTCTGGTTGTAACGACATCACTAGTTTTTCTGAGGAACTGTCTTCAACGCTAGTCCTCAGGTTCAGCTGCACGTTATGAATACAGCTTCACTATGAAATTGGTCTGCCACTCTATGTGACAATGTATAAGGTGTATATTACCTATGTGTGAGTTCATTGTCACCTAATCAAACACTATTAGCTGGTATGTTACAATTCAGTGAACAACTACGAAATTTTAACACTTCTATTTTTATGTTTTCTAATTTTTATTATTGTTCTTATAAATGTTTTATATTTAAGCTTTAATAGACTTGGCTTGAAAATGAACTTGGTAGTTCAAAACTAGTCGCTAGCTTAATAAAATTGAGACAGAATTACAATAAACAGTTTCCGTTATTCATTATGGGAATAGTAATAAAGATCTAATTAACTACCTCCTGATCTCTTCCATCAATAGAGCTTCGGTTTTCGAACTTACTTATTTTTGTTTGATAACTTTATACCCTCAATCGTCTACTTTGTCCCATTCCATAAAGCACTGAAATGCAACGACTCTGCCTCCCACGTGTCGTAGCATTTATCGCCATATATGTCAGTCTCCGACCATTCAGCATTTCGCTTTATTTTGACGTGACTGAAGTTACATTGGATGATTTTAACTTTCACTTCTCCGCTGCTTAGCTTCATCTGCTGGCGAACACACCTGACGTCATTTACTTTTGAGGGCATGTCTACTCTGCCGGTCATTCCCCATCCCGACTCGTGATTGTAATCTCACTCAGTCTGTAACTTGTACATTGTCACCATTCTCCTTACTCAGCCCGTCGCTGTGTTGCAAATGTTTGCACATAATTGCTTCTCCCCACCGTCTGGTTGTCATACCCAGATCTGCCCTTAGGTTGTGATAATGATCACCTGTTCACTGCCACCTACCCAATAGCTGTCCTGGCTGCCATTACGTATGTGTGCACGGACGATGACATATGTGTTTCTTAATTTTCCAGTTGTTTAGTGTTTTGATCCTTTCCTCTCTGTTTTCCTTCTCCTGTTATTCCTGTGTTCTCTCCATGGTTGGGTCTTTCTTGATCATTTCGGCCTCTTCCACCTCGTGACTTGTTAATTGTTCTGAATTGATCCATTAATGTAGTTTATACGTTATTGCATTGAACTATTACCGCTGTATCTTGCTTCCGCCCTCTTAACTGCCCATGAAATTCCTTGGGATGCTCAACGTTCCTCCTTTAAATTTTAAATTACTATATTTTGCTTTCTTCCTGTGCCATTCAAAGTTCTCGTGTTGACCTACACAAATGACAACACTTTTCTTCCCTTCTTGTAACTGCTGATCCATTTTACTTATTTTCTGCTCTGCTATCGCACTTCGTTCCTGTACGGCCTGTACGCTTCTTCTGGTCTCTTCAGACTTTTCAGTAACTTCTCGCAGCCTACTTCCTACAGGTTGTATTTGTTCAGCGATTGTTTTACCTGCTATAAAAAAAGCTGCGATTCTCTTCTCAGATATCTTCTACGTCTGTTCTTTTGCACCGTTGATTTTATTGTCAGCCTCTTGGTTCAGGGTTTTGAGTTCATTCCTCAATTTTGGCTCCACTTCGGCAATGGCTCCTTCTAACTTAATCTATTCTGCTTCGACGTTTTGATCCAAATGGCTTTGGGTAGATCGAAGCTCAGCCTCGATCTTGTCTTGCCCCACCTTCATTTCGGTTTCCAACTCTGAATCTTTTCTATTTTGTGTAGTATCTCTAATTACTGAGTATTTGGTTAAGAACCAGATTAGTATTTGCTTCTTCTGAAGGAGTTGCTTCTACTGTAGTATTCGTAGTTACCGACCTTCAAATGGCTCTGAGCACTATGGGACTTAACTACTGTGGTCATCAGTCCCCTAGAACTTAGAACTACTTAAACCTAACTAACCTATGGACATCACACACATCCATGCCCGAGGCAGGATTCGAACCTGCGACCGTAGCAGCCGCGCGGTTCCTAACTGCGCGCCTAGAACCGCTAGACCACCGCGGCCGGCCTACCGACCTCCGAATCTGTAGTTTCTACCGCTCACTCCTCTTCTTGTACAACGCTGCTTCGAGCGACCTATCCAGTTGTCTCGCAAACAGAAGCCACTTTAATTCTTTTCAGCTTTGCTTGCTGGAGCTCGAGTAAGCATAAACAGTCACTTAATTGGTACTTTTCGTCCGAAGACTGTTGAGCTGGTTTAAGCGGGTATTGTCAGGCACGGAGTAGCAATAGTACGCTACACATTAAACAGTGGTTTACTTCGCATAAACAAGTTCTAACTTCGCGGAGACGTAATGAAAAGTGAAGTACATATTTCGTAGACCTTAATGTTAACACAGCTACTTTATGTTGACTGCAAAGGTCTGCCAGCAAGAGAAATATAATTGCTGAAAACGTAATGAATACACTGTCAGTCTCAGCTACACTATGTGATCAAAAGTATCCGAACACCTGGCTGAAAATGACTTACGAGTTCGTGGTGCCCTCCATCGGTAATGCTGGAATTCAATATGATGTTGGTCTACCCTTAGCCTTGATAACAGCTTTCACTCTCGCAGGCATACGCTCAATCAGGTGCTGGAAGGTTTCCTGGGGAATGGCAACCCATTCTTCACGGAAAGCTGCACAGAGGAGAGGTACCGATGTCGGTCGGTGAGGATTGGTACGAAGTCGGCGTTCCAAAACATCTCAAAGGTGTTCTTTTGGATTCAGGTCAGGACTCTGCGCAGGCCAGTCCATTACATGGATGTTACTGTCCTGCAAGCAACCCGCTACAGTCCGTGCTTTATGAACAAGTGCTCGATCGTGCTGAAAGATGCAGTCGCCGTCCCGGAATCGCTCTCTAACAGTGGGAAGCAAGAAAGTGCTTAAAACATCTGTGTAGGCCTGTGCTGTGATAGTGCCACGCAAAACAACAATGGGTGCAAGCCCTCTCCATGAAAAACACGACCTCACCATAACACCACCACCTCCGTATTTTACCTTGGCACTACACACGCTGGCAGATGACGTTCATGGGGCATTCGCCATACCCACAACTTCCCACCGGATCACCACATTGTGTACCGTGATACGTCAGTCCACACAAGGTTTTTCCATTGTTCAGTCGTCCAATGCTTATTCTTCTTACACCAAGCGAGGCGTCGTTTGGTATTTACCGGCGTGATATGTGGCTTACGAGCAGCCGCTCGACCATGAAATCCAAGTTTTGTCACCTTCCGCCTAACTGTCATAGTACTTGCAGTGGATCCTGATGCAGTTTGGAACTCCTGTGTGATGGTCTTTATAGATGTCTGCCTATTACGCATTACGACCCTCTTCAACTGTCGGCAGTCTCTGTCAGTCAACAGACGAGGTCGGCCTGTACGCTTTTGTGCTGCACGTGTCCCTTCACGTTTGCACTTCACTGTCAAACAGTGGACCTAGGAATGTTTAGGAGTGTGGAAATCTCGCGTGCAAATGTATGACACAAGTGACACCCAATCGCCTGACCACGTTCAGAGTTCCGCGGAGCGCCCTGTTCTGCTCTTCCACAATGTGTAATAACTACTGAGGTCGCTGATATGGATTTTCTGGTAGTAGGTGGCAACACAGAGCACCTAATTTGAAAAAAAGTATGTTTTTGGGGGTGTACGTATACTTTTCATCACATACTGTATCATCTTAAGAAATGCTGATACTGTTTTTCCATGTTGTGTACCATAACATGATGTTAAGTTAGTAGTTTTTTTGTGAGATACCCAACACAAATGCCGACGATTGTTGAAACTGAGTCTAGATAATTGCAGCATAATCATGCTGTTCCATAGCAGAACTAATTATTTCAAAAGGTGTGGGACGAGATAAGTTAATATTATGAACACGGAATTCTCACATTCCAAATGACTACTGTATGACCGTCTACTCAAATAACAAGTCATCGGTTTATTACTGTCACCTCAAAATGAACGGTCGGAAGCTTGGTCCTGACCCATCAGAGAAGCTCAGTTCTGAAAAAAAGCAAATCACAAATCCGTGTACAGAACGCGATCCGTCGAATTTCGCCCATGAGCCTGTAAGACTGTAAAGTTCGTACTAAAGATCACGAAAGTAGTTTGGTTTTCTGGAATACGTCACAAATAACACAACTCTCTTGGGTTGCTGCTGATTCTAGATGGTTCTGCGCCTCTTTGATATCTCCTTTCCAACCGACGTGCTCTACGATGATCTTCTAAAATCTTCGTGCTTGAATCTCCACACTTACGCTCCCTCTTTTGCGTCGATTCCCAAATAAATTCTTCATCTCTAAAGTTCTAGCAAACTGAAGCAAAAACAGACTATTACACATTCGGTTCGTCTTTTCTCATTAATGACTACGTTCTTCCTCTCAAACTTACTGCCCCTACTTCTTCCTAACTTCTCCTTCTCCCAACACCAACAAAATTATTCTTTTCTCCACAATTTAATGAAACTTTTCATCGATTTTCACAGCACTCCCTGCCGATCCGTCCTAACGCTTCCGAATCCTGCCTTAAACTACTATTCTTTCACTCTGCACGTGCTCTCATTCAAAACATCACCTTCCAACATTTTTGAGAAACACTTCCTCATACAAAATGTAACTGACTTTTCTACCACAAATTTGACTTATCAGCGTCGTCCGTCTTAACAGTGCTAAGTTCCTTCTTGAAAAAACTCGTTCATCAATTGTCTCTCTCACGTTCGCGAAACTTTTAGAAATGTACCGTTTTCCCTACGGAACAGTAGCTTTATGACATACGTAGACGATATACACAGGTACATTGAGAAGACTATGTCTTTGCTATGGTGAGTGCTGCCCGTAGCGCATAAGAGAGAGAAGAATTGCCTACTAATAACGTGGCAGTAAACGCCGACGCCGCTGTTGAGCCTGGTGTATTCTACTAAAAGACTACTATGTGAAGGAAGTGTACCAAAGGAAAAGTAACCTGTCATTGCTGCTGGACTTCACTGCTTTACCGCTCTGATAGTCTGTGTACCGCGGAATGTATAGATCGTTGGCTCCATTCTAAATTTTGTCCCTCTTGTTTTGTCTGTTTAGTATTAAGAATGGCGACGACTTTGGTTGGGTACTTTTGGAATTTGGTTTTGCGGTGAGTTCTTGTATTGCTCATCAGTGTGGGATCCGTACCAGATCGGTCTGACGGAGGAGATAGAGAAGATCCAAAGAAGAGCGGCGCGTTTCGTCACAGGGTTATTTGGTAACCGTGATAGCGTTACGGAGATGTTTAATAAACTCAAGTGGCAGACTCTGCAAGAGAGGCGCTCTGCATCGCGGTGTAGCTTGCTCGCCAGGTTTCGAGAGGGTACGCTTCTGGATGAGGTATCGAATATATTGCTTCCCCCTACTTATACCTCCCGAGGAGATCACGAATGTAAAATTAGAGAGATTAGAGCGCGCACGGAGGCTTTCAGACAGTCGTTCTTCCCGCGAACCATACGCGACTGGAACAGGAAAGGGAGGTAATGACAGTGGCACGTAAAGTGCCCTCCGCCACACACCGTTGGGTGGCTTGAGGAGTATCAATGTAGATGTAGATGTAGATGTAGTGTCTCATAATCTTTCACTGTACGTTGTTATTTGTGTATCTTAATACAAGACTTGTGTTCTAGCCTGAATGAACTCTGAGGATTTGATTTATTGATCAGCAACCAGTTCCAATAAAACAAATTTAATACCTCATCTGGTTTCGGGCACTTAGTGCCTTTCTACAGAAGGTTATACCTATCTCATTATTTGAAAGTGTCAAAAAGAAGATGCACGCAGCAACATGCTGTAGTCTGCGAGTATCAGTTCATAGTTGTTGGCCACTGATAGAATCGTGTGTACGATTGTAGTTAACCCTCTCAGCGTCAGTTAAGACCTGAAGATGGCACCGAAACTGGTAGCAAATTTTAAATATCATCGTAAGGACGGCTGTTGGTGTTCCGTTTTATTACATAAGTGAACGACCGAAGTCCCTCAAACCTCCAATCAGGAATCAGGAAGATCGGCATACAAATCCAAGAATTTAGACACCCATAGCTGCGGGCGTCTACCTGAGCTGGGAACCGTATGCGAACAACATGGTGCCGCCGCGCTATCTTTTTCTGGTGACCACCTTCCTGGTCGGATGCATATTCAAACCTGGGCTAGGGGCTTACCCGGCTACACTGCTGCTGTTGACTGGCTCCTGTGGCACCTCATCGTTGGTGACCACTACCCAATGCAGGCACACGCCTTCGTCGTCGCGTGTGGTGGTGTGAGGTGCGGTGAGAGGCGCTTCGTCTCGGTTCGCGCAGCTCCCCCCCCCCCCCCCGCCCCCCCCCGGTCGGAGGTTCAAGTCACCCCTCGGGTATGGTGTGTGTGTTGTCCTTAGTGTAAGTTAATTAGCGTGTAAGCCTAGGCATCGATGACATCAGCGGTTTGGTCCCATAGAACCTTACCACAGATTTCCGAAATTTCCACACGGCTTCAACTTCGGCCGTGTTGGGTACTATGGTTTAAACACCGTGCCTGCCGGTGTGGTATGCGGTAGCCACGAGGCAGTCAAGTTGCCAAGAGCAGCGCCTGTCACGCTCTGACGTCCGCACACGGTAGCGTCAGCCCTCTGCGACCATGCTGACGCCAGCGCCCGTCAATGCTAACATGTGCTGCCTTCCGGCTCGGCTGTTGCTGACTTTGTCTCGTTGCGTGTCTGCAGCTAGCTACGTCACTGGGGTGCAATAGACCTCCCGCCTGGTGCAGTCCCGTCTCTGTACCTACAATCAGTGAGGTACTATTATAATCAGGAATGTTTTACTAACAATTCGCTGTGCGATTCGAGTACCATCCACCTCCACAACTTACACTGAGGCGAGAAGGGGCTTCTTTTACTGACCTACGAGCGGCCGATTCCTCTGCCGACATGGGGTCATGTCCAGATCCCATCCTATACTAATATATATGCGAAAGGAACCCGCTGTTACCCTTTCACGACTAAACTGCTGAACCAATTTTGATGAAATTTGGTGAATAAATAGCTTGAAAGCTGAGGGGAAAATCATAGGCTACTTAAGTGCGCGCAAGGTACTTGTTGATTTGAAGAGTATAACGAGAATTATGTAAATGAAATGTCGTGTGGCGAGGGCCTCCCGTCGGGTAGACCGGTCACCTGGTGCAAATCTTTGGAGTTGACGCCACTTCGGCGACTTGGGTGTCGATGGGGATGAGATGATGATGAAGACAACACAACACCCAGCCCCTGAGTGAAAAAAAATCTCCGACCTACCCGGGCATCTAACCCGGGCCCCTTAGCATGCCATTCCTTCGCACTGACCACTTTTTTATCTCATTTTGTTCTATATTGTTCTTTGAATATGTTCGGGGCGGTCCGACGACACCCGTTTAGGTTCTTCGTTGATCTATTCACTCAGTTTTTTGTTACAGATGGTAACTAACCCTCTGACCGAACACGCTGAGCTACCGTGTCGGCACCACTCTGCTATCAAATGGCTCTGAGCACTATGGGACTTAACTTCTGAGGTCATCAGTCCCCTAGAACTTAGAACTGCTTAAACCTAACTAACCTAAGGACAACACACACACCCATGCCCGAGGCAGGATTCGAACCTGCGACCGTAGCGGTCACGCGGTTCCAGACTGTAGCGCCTAGGACCGCTCGGCCACTCCGGAAGGCCACTCAACTATCGAGGCGGACGTGTGAATTATGGAGACATGTACTCTTCCAAAAAGCTTTTTACTTTTTCTTTCATTTTTCAAGTTCTTCTAATTTGTGAAAGTGTTTTTATGTTTTTATATGTTCTGCGTAACGCAATTCAACGTATGATTACAATCAGCACCTTCTAGGAGGTGCTGATACAATGCTTATATGTACCATCCTCAACGTGTGTAATCTATACTATCCATACTTTCATACTACTGTTATTAAATGTTAAAGTAGCTCTGTCACGATTTCACTAATAAATTGCTGAACCGATTTAGATTAATTTTGGCATTGGGGTAGTCTGAACCCTGAGGAAGAACATATGCCATTTTAAAAAATAAAAGAGAAAAAAGATCGACCGCTAAGAGGATGAAGTAGGGCATCGTATATCATCTTTACCTCAGTGGACGTAAATCATATTAAAAATTATTAAATTTGTTGCGTAATGTATATGCTGTATATCAAATGGTTCAGATGGCTCTGAGCACTATGAGACTTAACTTCTGAGGTCATCAGTCCCCTAGAACTCAGAACTACTTAAACCTAACTAAACTAAGGACAGCACACACACCCATGCCCGAGGCAGGATTCGAACCTGCGACCGTAGTGATCGCGCGGTTACAGGCTGTAGCGCCTAGAACCGCTCGGCCACCCCGGCCGCTGTTTTATATTGTACGGCTACGTCAACAGAAGGGGGCATAGACGCGTTCTCCTGCCCATTTCCCATTGCACGCACTGCTTGGTAAGGATACTGCGCTTGTCACCATATCATGCATTGGTACAGTTGGGGAAAGAGGCTGTGGCATACATGAACTATGCTTACCCGAACAGGCAGACACGTGAGGACAGCTGATGTTACTGGAAGTACAATAGTTCACTTACCCACCATCACTCATCGTAGCAAAACTAATGACATTCGAGTGCAGCTGGCGTCACAGCTAGTATCACAATAAGCAGAAACAGAAAAACGACGGACATTATCAAAGGAAATACGGAGCTTATTTACATTGTTTTTAAATCGGCTGTGTAGTTACTTTAAAGCATTACAACAATGGCAGATAATCGCCGTTGAGACGAAGACTCGGAAAAAAGAAAGGAAAGGAAGTTTTTTTTGTGTCCAGTCGAACATAAAGTCATTTGAATCGAGCACAAGCTTGGATTAGGTTCAAATGGTTCAAATGGCTCTGAGCACTATGGGACTTAACTTCTAAGGTCATCAGTCCTCTAGAACTTAGAACTACTTAAACATAACTAACCTAAGGACATCACACACATCCATGCCCGAGGCAGGATTCGAACCTGCGACCGTAGTGGTCGCGCGGTTTTAGACTGTAGCGCCTAGAACCGCTCGGCCATTCCGGCCGGCGCTTGGATTAGGAAAGAATGCGAAAGGTAGTCAACCGTTTCTTTTTCAGAGGACTTATCTTGTCCCCATAGTTGCTTCAGTGATTCGGCAAAACGAATGTGGATGACTTGGTAGGAATCCGAACCACCTACCTCCGGAATTCGAGCCCAGTGTCTTCGCACTGTGCCAGCTCTGTAGGTGACTTAAGAAAAACACGAAAACATATGAGTGCGACTTACAGTCTTCTGAAATGGAATCTGCCTAAGAATAAATTCCCTACTTACCTGTGTATAAGACCGGTTGTTCCTAGAGAAATCACGAACTGTGACTGACAACACCACGCGATACACAAGGCTACTGTAACAGTGAACAATCTGGCTACGTAGGTCTTCGATACACGGGGCGTCTAATAATATTTCACAGCCGAACTCGAAGAGCAGACAACATCGACAGCCATCCTAGTAAAAGATCGGTCACCGTTCGGAATCCTCAGCGAACTGAACTTAATCCGATGTGACACATATCGAGTACGTGTGCGAAATTTGTCGGTTCTGCAAATGTTCCGATGCTCTGTTCAAATGGCTCTGAGCACTATGCGACTTAACTTCTGAGATCATCAGTCGCCTAGAACTTAGAACTACTTAAACCTAACTAACCTAAGGACATCACACACATCCATGCCCGAGGCAGGATTCGAACCTGAGACCGTAGCGGTCGCTCGGTTCCAGACTGTAGCGCCTAGAACCGCACGGCCACTCCGGCCGGCTCCAATGCTCTGTATCGAAGCATTTAGAGTTGCTCATCGAACCAAAAGGAGACAAGTGATGTTAAATACGGTGAACGGGCCTAGGCCGTGTCTCTATAGCGGCAACGCTGATGCATATGGCATCATGGCATGTGTGGCACTACAAAATTTTATTATCAAGGGCGATCAATAAGTTTCCATTTGAGAGCGTTTCTGCAGTGTATAAGAAACGTAGCGCGACCACAGTGCGGTTATATAAGCCAACATGTAGACAAGACATTACTGTGGCATTCGAGTCTTTCCGACAAGCGTACGGTAAATTCAGAAATGTGCTCCATAGCGACATTATTACTAAATGAATCGAAACAGAACCAGCTTGCTGTTATTCTTTTCTTGCTGCCAGAGGACAAACCCCGTTAGACATCCATGGAGAATAAAGGAGTGTGTATGGGGCATCATGTCTGTCGAAAACCATCATTGCGGAATGTTGTGCCAAGTTCCATGCTACTTCATGATAACGCACGTCCCCATATCGAAAATATCGTAGCGCGGAAGGTAGACCAACTTATGTGTGGGATACTCGAACAACCGCCCTAGTCTTAATATCTTCCCATGTGACTATCACACCTTCGGTCTCTTGAAAAAGGCGCTGACGGGTCGACAAATGCCGTCGGACGAGGATGTGCAACAGGCAGTTGACGACTTCTTCATATTACCAAACGAGTATCTTCAACCGGCTGCGTCGATAAGATGACTGCCTCATTTTCCACGGCGATTTGGCCTCCTTGGCATACCGATTCTGGACAGTACGGCCTTCGAACGGAATCTTTTTAATCTCCCCTTACACATTTTCCTGGCAACGGCCTTGCCGCAGTGATAAGACCGGTTCCCGTCAGATCACCGAAGTTAAGCACTGTCGGGTTGGGCTAGCACTTGGATGGGTGACCATCGGGTCTGCCGAGCGCTGTTGGCCAGCGGGATGCACTCAGCCCTTGTGAGGCAAACTGAGGAGCTACTTGATTGAGAAGTAGCGGCTGTGGTCTCGGAAACTGACATACGGCCGGGAGAGCGGTGTGCTGACCACATGTCCCTCCATATCCGCAGTGATGCCTGTCGGCTGAGGATGACACGACGGCCGGTCTGTACCTTTGGGCCTTCATGGCCTGTTCGGGAGGAGTTTATACATTTTCTTGAGCACTCAGTTACACAGTAATAAATCATTAGAAGTTGTAAGGCTTTGAGCAGTCATCCTTTTTTATCCTTTCGCCTTTGCAGACTCTAGCAAATTAGTAATACGCTTGCCTAGAAAGTAATCCACCGCATTTTTTTCTCAGCCGAAGACAATGTTACGAATTCGAACCGTTACATATGTATTATTTGAAGTCTCCTAAGTTAGCGCGCCAAGTTCCCGTCACAGATAGCGTAGCTGCAAGGACAGTTTCAACATGGCGTCTGTAGGTGATGTATGTTACAAGCAACGTGCCGTCATTGAATTTCTCACTGTAGAGAAAGAAACTTTGGGGAATATTCACAAACGTTTGTGCGAAGTCTATGGAGCATCTGTTGTCGATAGAAGTACAGTTAGTCGCTGGGAACGGATGGTGAGGTCATCAGAAGGCGATTCGGCGGAGCTCCACGATTTGCAGCGGTCGGGGAGACCATCCACGGCTATCACACTTGACATGTTGCAGAGAGCTGATGTAATCATTCGAGAGGACAGATTAAAGGATGCCATTCGTGGGAGACATTTTGAGGACGATGAGGTGGTGGTTCACACAGTGAAGCACTGGTTCGGCTACCAGGACAAGGATTGGTACCGACGGAGCATACACGCCCTTGTTTCGCGCTGCGGGAAGGCCATAGAGCGGGATGGAGGTTACGTGGAAAAATAGGGCATGTAGATAAAACACCATTCTTTCGTGTGAGTAATTCTCATTGTGGTGTCACCGCCAGACACCACACTTGCTAGGTGGTAGCTTTAAATCGGCCGCGGTCCATTAGCACATGTCGGACCCGCGTGTCGCCACTGTCAGTGATCGCAGACCGAGCGCCACCACACGGCAGGTCTCGAGAGACTTACTAGCACTCGCCCCAGTTGTACGGACGACTTAGCTAGCGATGCAACACAGACGAAGCCTCGTTTATTTGCAGAGAAGATTGTTAGAATAGCCTTCAGCTAAGTCAATGGCTACGACCTAGCAAGGCGCCATAGCAATTGATAGTTATCGTATGAAGCATGTCTCATCAAGAACGATTTATACAAATGATGGATTAAAGTTAAGTATTCCAGAAGCTACGTACTTTTCTTTATAGCATTCATTACGTATCCTGTTTCAGACCTCACGCCATCCTGCGTAAGCTTATAGCGCGCATTTCGGCCTTCTCTAGCAATATAACACTCATTATGTTCAATAAAGAATTGTTCAATAAAGAATTGTTGGCCAACCCTCGTAGTACTAGAGTTGAGTGTAACTATGAGTTTTATTAAAACTTCTCTACCATGGCAAGGCCGTTGAACTAGATAAGACACTTAAGTCCTACAGAGATTATACGAAAGAAGTAAGGCCGTTGAACTAGATAAGACACTGAAGTCCTACAGAGATTATACGAAAGAACTTGATCCCGTAATAGCAGTAGCTTATCGTAGATCACAAGAGCTGCGAAAGACCTAGTGACTGGAAAGAAGCGCAGGTCATTCCCGATTTCAAGAAGGGTCCGTAGGACAGATGCACGTAATTGTAGATCTGTATCGCTCTTATACAGTTATGAAGTATGTTTCATGATCACGCATTATTACGTTGTGGAGAACGATAATCTCCTCTATAAAAGTGGAAATTGGTTCCACAAACAGATGGGGGCCAGAGCGCCGTAACCAAAGGCACTGAAATTGATGCCACGTTCCTTCATTTCCGGAAGGCATTCGATACAGTTGCACTCTAGTTAGTGAATAAAGTACGAGCTTACGGAGTATCAGACCAGGTTAGTGACTGGGTGCAGGTCTATCCCGCAGACAGAAGTTTACATGTCCTTCTTAACGGATCAACATCGAAAA